>NC_137359.1:15578874-15633834 GCF_965287045.1 Carcharhinus amblyrhynchos
CCCAGAGTTGGATGCGAGGCTCGAGCAACCTTTGGAAACTGTACACTGGTAGAAAGCGGGCAGTGATTAAACTCCTCTCTCTGCACACTTCAGACATGTTTTGGGGTATCCTGAAGTCATGAAAGGCGCTATATAAATGCAAATCCTTTGTTTCATGCAAAGCCAGGCTGTGAACACAATTTAAATGCACAATTGTACACAAGTATCCCACGCCACCAGTTCAAAGCTCTGATACAGTGCGAGTGGCGTCTCTTTCTCATGAGTCACAGATTTCCACAGCACAGGAAGAGGCCCTTCAGCCCATTGTATCTGTGCCAGCCATCAAACACTTATCTATTCTTATCCCATTTTCCAGCACTCGATCCATAGCCTTGCGTGCTGTGGCGTTTCAAGAGCTCATCTAAATATTTCTTAAATGTTGTGAGGGTTCCCACCTCTCCCACCCTTTCAGAGTTCCAGATTCCCACCACCCTCTGGTGGGATTTCCCCTCAAATCCTCACGAAATCTCCTGCCCCTTAAACCTGTGTCCCCAGTTATTGACTCAGGGGAAAAATTCCTTCCTATCATGCTAATTAATCACCTTGTGTTAGGGGGATTAGCTGGGTAAATATGTGGGGTTATGGGGATAGGGCCTGGGTGGGATTGTTGTCAGTGCAGATTCGATGGGCTGAATGGCTACTTCTGCTTAGTAGGTTAAAATGTTGGGTTACAAGGATAAGGCGTGAGTGGGATTGCTATTGGTGCAGGCTCAATGGGCCGAATGGGGATTGCTGTCAGTGCAGCCTTGATAGGCCGTATGGCCTACTTCAGTTTAGCAGGGCAAATACACAGGGTTACATGAATGGGATTGATGTCGGCACAGGTTCAATGGGCTGAACGGCCTCCTACTGTACTGTAGGGATTCTACATAGGGTTAGCTTTATTGCCTCACAGCACCAGGGGCCCGGGTTCGATTCCTGCCCAGCTTCACTGTCCGTTCTCCCCGTGTCTGCGTGGGTTTCCTCCAGGTGCTCCAATTTCCTCCCACAGTCAGACGTGCTGGTAAGGGTGCAATGGCCGTGCTAAATTCTCCCTCAGTGTACCTGAACAGGAGTGTGGTGACTAGGGAATTTCACAGTAACTTCATTGCAGTGTTAATCTCAGACTATTTGTGACACCAATAAACAAATATCTCATAATTTTATACACCTCATTAAGGTTCCCCCCTCAGCCGTCTCTGCTCCAAAGAAAACAACCCCCTGCCTATCCAGCCTCTCTTCATAGCCTAGACACTCCAGCCCAGACAGCGTCCTGGAGAATCTCCTCTGCACCCTCTCCAGCCCAGACACCATCCTGGAGAATCTCCCCTGCACCCTCTCCAGCCCAGACACCATCCTGGAGAATCTCCTCTGCACCCTCTCCAGCCCAGACACCATCCTGGAGAATCTCCTCTGCACCCTCTCCAGCCCAGGCAGCATCCTGGAGAATCTCCCCTGCACCCTCTCCAGCCCAGACACCATCCCAGGGAATCTCCTCTGCACCCTCTCCAGCCCAGACACCATCCTGGAGAATCTCCCCTGCACCCTCTCCAGCCCAGACAGCATCCTGGAGAATCTCCTCTGCACCCTCTCCAGCCCAGACAGCATCCTGGAGAATCTCCTCTGCACCCTCTCCAGCCCAGACACCATCCTGGAGAATCTCCTCTGCACCCTCTCCAGCCCAGACACCATTCTGGAGAATCTCCCCTGCACCCTCTCCAGCCCAGGCAGCATCCTGGAGAATCTCCTCTGCACCCTCTCCAGCCCAGGCATCGTTCCCACCATACGATTCGGAACTCACAAACCCTGGTGCTCTTACCTTCAAAGAATCGCTTGAGGCGGAGGCAGCTCACACTGAGACGCAGCACCGAGAGTTTATCCAGTCGACCAGCTATCTCCTCGGTTGTAGGAAGGAGCCTCAGCAGGTTGTCAAACTCCACATTGAGCCGATCGCGGTGCCGCTTGGAAGGGTTGGACTTAGCGGCGTTCCCACTGCCCTGCTCAGTGCTGGCAAGGACGGAACAAAGGACAAAGAGAGAAAATCAGGCACGACTCACCAGCAGCACAAAACCCCCGCCGCCCCACAACTGATTGCAGTGGTTTCGCACTCAACAAACCCAGAAACTCTCCCATCATAGATGAATGAACTCCATGTCAATATCCATTCATAGAATCCCTACAGTGCAGAAGGCCATTCAGCCATTGAGCCTGTGCTTACAACAATCCCACCCAGGCCCTATCCCCATAACCCCATGTATTTACCCTGTTAATCCTCCTGACACTAAGGGACAATTTAGCATGGCAAATCCACCTAACCTCCACATCTTTGGACACTAAGGGACAATTTAGCATGGCCAATCCACCCTAACCTGCATATCTTTGGACATGAAGGGACAATTTAGCATGGCCAATCCACCTAACCTACACATCTTTGGACACTAAGGGGCAATTTAGCATGGCCAATCCACCTAACCTACACATCTTTGGACACTAAGGGGCAATTTAGCATGGCCAATCCACCTAACCTACACATCTTTGGACGCTAAGGAACAATTTCGCGTGGCCAATCCACCTAACCTACACAGGTCTCTGCCTCCACCAGCAACTCAGGCAAAATTCTTCATATGTCCTCTGTGATCATTCTGCCTGAATATAGGACCCCTGGCTTTTGAACTCTCTGCCAAGGGAAACAGGTTTCTCCTGCCTCCTCTCTCCCTACCCCTCACTTCAATCGTTGTATACCTCAATCATGTCACCCCTCAGCCTTCTCTGTTCCAAGGAAAACAACCTCAATCTCTCCTTGTAACTACAAGTTGAAGTTCAGTTAGGGATGGGCAACACATATTGGCCCAGCGGCACCCACATCCCATAAATGAATTTGAAGAAAACTGAAAAAGGATAGAACAGGGGCCTTTCTGGGCGGGGGTTGGCGATGGGGTGCCCAGGTACACAGACTTTTCAAATATCATGATGATAATCAGAAGAAAAGCCAAAGGAAGATTGGCCCTATTTCTTTAGGACTAGAATACCAGTGGGTAGGAGTAAGGCTTCAGCAACGCGAAGCCCTGGTGTAGGCCGCACCTGGAGTCACTGTCAGCAGTTCCTGAGAAAGAATGCATTGACTGTGGAGGGAATGCATTCGTGCAGTGTCAAATTACCAGAATAATACCTGGCACTCTTCAGGGTTAAATTCCAAGAGAGATTACACAAAAATTGGGCTAAATTGTTGGCGATACCGCAAAGTGTTAAGGGAAATGTTGAGAGGGTTCTTCCTGGCCAATGTTTATCCCCCAACCAACACCGTTACAAACATGCAATGTGGCCATCGTATTATCTCATTGTTAATGCGAGTTAGCCAATGGTAAATGCCACAATTACCCCAATAGGAGCCGGACTAGGCCATTCAATCCCCCCCTTTAGCCTGCTCTGCCATTCAATAAGATCATGTCTGATATGCTAGTAACCTCAAATCTGCATCCTGCCTACTCCCTGATAACCTTTCACACCCCCCTCGCTTACCAAGAATCGAACCACCACTTCAAAATATTCAAAGACTCTGCTTTTGAGGAAGAAAGTTCCAGAAAATCGTCATCCTCAGGGAAAAATTCTCCTCATCTCCGTCTTAAATGGATGACCCCTTATTTTTAAACAGTCAGCCCCTCATTCTGGAATCTCGTATTAGAGGAAACATCCTCTCCACACCCACCTTGTCGATAACCCCTCAGGATCTTATATTTTTCAATCAAGTCGCCTTTTATCTCCTAAACTCCAGCAGATACAAGCCTACCCTCTCCAACCTTTTTGATTTTGATTTGATTTATTATTGTCACATGTATTGGGATACAGTGAAAAGTATTGTTTCTTGCGCACTATACAGACAAAGCATACTGTTCATAGAGAAGGAAAGGAGAGGGTGCAGAATGTGGTGTTATGGTCATAGCTAGGGTGTAGAGAAAGATCAGCTTAATATTTAATTTGATTTATTATTGTCACATGTATTGGGATACAGTGAAAAATATTGTTTCTTGTGCGCTATACAGACAAAGCATACCGTTCATAGAGAAGGAGAGTGCAGAACATAGTGTTACAGTCATAGCTAGGGTATAGAGAAAGATCAACTTAATGCAAGGTAGGTCCATTCAAAAGTCTGACAGCAGCAGTAAAGAAGCTGTTCTTGAGTTGGTGTCCCCATAAGAAAACCCATCTATTCCCGATATTAGTCTAGTAAACCTCTGAACTGCTTCCAATGCATTGACATCTTTCTTTAAATAAGGTGACCAATGCTGTTCACAATACTCCCTGTAATAAGTCCTCAGAGGCAGAAATCCCTTCACCAACATCCCTTTATTTACAAGTCTGACAACAGCATACACAGTGCTTTCACTCAGCAGTCTACACTCGGAGCGCCAGAGGAACTGACACGCCTGGTTAAATACAAAGCAACAGACTCCCCGATTGGGCCATCAATTTGGCCCTTAATCAGGGAGTTCATACTCTAACAGGCCAACCTCAGTCACCTTAAAGTTGTTCCACTCCCACAATGCAGCAGTGACAAAACCTCAAAAAGCGCCAACATCGCGAGATCCCAAAAGGTGCTATAGAAATGCACGCCTTTCTGACTTTGCTTATCCCAAAGCTGCTAAAAACCAATGAATCGCTTTGAAGGCAGGTCGTCAAACACGGCAGCCATTTTGCCCACAGCAAGATGCTAAAAGCCAGCCAATGAGCAGGTGTAACCTGGCTTGGCTGGTATTGGTTCAGGAAGGAAGGGTTGGTTAGTAAAGGAGAAAAGAGACATTTAAACCAGTGCGCGCCCAATCTCGGTAACGCGACTACGAAGCCATCGTCGATGAACGAGAACGCGTCTCAAGGCTGGGAAACCGTGTGTTCGTATGTCCACTGCGATCGTGTTGAAAGTTTCCGCCAACGAGAGCGATCGGCAGCCTCAACTGCCTCAAAAGCCATCTTTCAAGAGATGACGGGGTGGAAGTATTTGAAGTGGTTGGTAGCTCACTTTCCAAGAGCTTTAGATTTCTGGTAACAAGAAAAACACAAGCCAAGCGGAAAGAGGAAATGAACTCTCACCAATTCACGCAACAGAAAACCCCCGTGTTCTAGGCATTTACCCACAGCAAATTGCCCCACTTCTCCACCTATCAGCCACTGGAGGATAAAAGAGGTGTTCTCGGCTATGAGTCATTTTGGCAGCATCTCGCTATCGAACTCTTGTTTCCAGGAGTCCAGAGGAGCAGTGACCAGGTAAATCAGTCAAGGAACCAGTCGGGAGAGAATTTGATTTGTGACGTTGCGTTCTGGAAGGCGCTGCCTGAACGGGCAGTGGAAGCAGGAACTTTCACAGAAAGGCAATTGGAGAAATACTTTGAGATGAAATATTTTGCAGGGCTACTGGAGAAAGAGCAGAAGAGGAGTAAGACGAACTGCATAGCTCTACCAAAGAGACAACATGGCTGAATAGCCTCCTTCAGTTCCATAATCCTGCATTTCTTTTTATTCATTTTACGGGATATGGGCATCACTGGTTGGACCCAGCAATTATTACCCTTCCCTAATTAAACTTTTTTTATTAGTCACAAGACTGACATTAACACTGCAATGAAGTTACTGTCAAATTCCCCTAGTCGCCACACTCCGGCGCCTGTTCGGGTCAATGACCCCTAACCTGCACATCTTTCAGAGTGTGGGAGGAAACCCACGCAGACACAGGGAGAATGTGCAGACTCTGCACAGACAGTGACCCAAGCCGGGGATCGAACCTAGGTCCCTGGCACTGTGAGGCAGCAGGGCTAACCACTGTGCCACCAAATTGCCCCTTGAGTAGGCGGTGGTGGTGAGCCACCTTTTAGAACCGCTACAGTCCCTGTGGTGTAGGTACACCCACAGTGCTGTAGGTACACCCACAGTGCTGTTAGGGAGGGAGTTCCAGGATTGTTATTGGACATCAGTCAGTCCATGTGGTGTAGGTACACCCACAGTGCTGTTAGGGAGGGAGTTCCAGGATTGTTATTGGACATCAGTCAGTCCATGTGGTGTAGGTACACCCACAGTGCTGTTAGGGAGGGAGTTCCAGGATTGTTATTGGACATCAGTCAGTCCATGTGGTGTAGGTACACCCACAGTGCTGTTAGGGAGGGAGTTCCAGGATTGTTATTGGACATCAGTCAGTCCATGTGGTGTAGGTACACCCACAGTGCTGTTAGAAAGGGAGCGTGGTGACTGGGGGATTTTCACAGTGACTTCACTGCGGTGTTAATGTAAGCCGACTTGTGACACCAATAAATAAATCGGCCCTCATTACCTGGTCTGGCCTTTGCTGTGGGTCTGGAGGCACACAATGTGGACAAGCAAGCCACTCAGTTCAAGGGCCAACTGGGGGTGGGCAACAAATGCTGGCCTTGCCAGCGATGCCCACATTTGATACTTAAAAAAAATCCGGTATTAAAACACAATTGTCCTCAAAATCCACGTTGTTGGTGCTACCACTGTGCCGTCTCATTCCCCATTTCAGCATTCCTCCTTTTGTAGTCCGTCCTCCATCCATCCAGCACCCCCCACCGCGCCCCCCCCCCCCCCAACCTGATCCCCAGTCCAGGCTTATTTGGAATTATTTCCACTGCAGCCAAAACTGAGATCATTTCTTTGCTTTTAAAACATTCACATTGCTAGCGACACAGAGCGAAGCAAGCTATGCCAAGGCAGCGAATCTCTTCAAAGAACTGTCTCTTCGTCCTTGGCTGGAATTTTCCAGTTCTTCACACCAATGGGATCTTCCAGTCCTGCCAGCGTGAACGCAGATTTCACTGGCTCGCAAAATTTGGGCCCCAGTCTCGGTTATTGATCCAAGGTGTTGTCCGACAAGTTATTAAAAAAAGAACAAGGAACAGTACAGCACAGAAACAGACCCTTCGGCCCTCCACACCTGTGCTGATCACTTTGTCCTGTCTAGACCAACCGTTTCTATTCCCCGTCTGTTCGTGTGTCTGTCCAGATAAGTCTTAACTGTCGCTAACATATCTCCCTCAATCACCTCACTTGGCAGTGCATTCCAGACCCCCACCACCCTCTGTGTAAAAAACTTCCCCCTCACATCTCCACTGAACCTTTCCCCCCCTTATCTTCAACTTGTGCCCCCTTGTAATTTGTCATTTCCACCCTGGGAAAAACCTTCCAACTGTTCATCCTATCCACACCCCTCATAATTTTATAAACTTCTATTGGGTCACCCCTCAGCCTCCCGTCTTTCCAGGGAGAACAATCCCAGTTTCTCCAATCTCTCCTCGTAGCTAATACCCTCCATACCAGTCAACATCCTGGTAAACCTTTTCTGTACTCTCTCCAAAGCCTCCATGTCCTTCTGGTAGTGTGGTGACTAGAATTGGACAGTGTTCCAAATGTGGCCGAACTAACGTTTTATACAACTGTAACATCATTTGCTGTTCACTATCCACCCAGTGTTTGTCCAGCTGAATATATCGCAGACACCAAACAGAATGGGATGATACTGGGCCTTTCAGAAATGTATTTATCATATTTCTTCTGAGGAGGGGTATGTTTAAAATTTAGCTGTTTTACATGGTGCCAATTTGTCTGCACCAGGCAGCTCACATGCTGAGATTGCAGGCTAATAACTGATCTGAGATAATAGGGTGCTTGCATTAATCAGAGTTAATGCATTTTTGTTTCTTTTGTTTTTTTTCCCTTGAGGTTTATGAGAAGGGTTTTGATTGGATTGTTTGACAAGAGACAGAATCATGTGCTGATGGGAGAAGCCAAGCTTACAGGGAAAAGCAGACAGTTTCTCCTTGGTTCTGAAAGAAGCAAGGAGTCTCTCTCTCTCTGGAGATGTCAGAAGGCAGGTGTCTCTTTCTCGTTCTCTCTCTCTCTCTCCGGAGGTTGCAGTTTGAGTGTCAGATGACAGGTGTCTCTCTAACAAGAGGTGTTCAAAGGGTCTAGGACTGTTAACACATGCAAGCATGTAAACCTGTGAGTTGCTAACTGATTTTGAAGAGGAGTTTAAGTCTACAAGGAATATTGCTTAAATTGAAACTAATTGAGATAGGTTAGCAGTTAAGAACTGTACTGTCAGGTTTAAGTATTTCAATTGGCAAAAGTTACACCAATTCATTTGTTATGGTTAAACTGTATTGTTAAAATAAAATTGGTCTTGATATCTAGAATCGCACCTGGAGTGAAACACCTTATCTTCATACTAATGCCAAAACAAAAATATAGTATGTCTATGGCCACGCTAGTCTGAAAAGTTTTGATTTCCAGAAGCTAAGCAGACTCAGGCCTGGTTAATACTTGGATGGAAAACCATCTGGGAATACCAGGCACAGTAGACTTTTATCTTTTGGCGGCACAGTGGTTAGCATTGCTGCCTCCCAGCGCCAGGGAACCCGGTTCGATTCCTGGCTTGGGTCACAGTTTGTGCAGAATCTGCACATTCTCCCTGCGTCTGCATGGGTTTCCTCCGGGTGCTCCCGTTTACTCCCACAGTCTGAAAGACGTGCTGGTTAGGGTGCATTGGCCGTGCTAAATTCTCCCTCAATGTAACCCAAACAGGAGTGTTGCGACTAGGGGATTTTCACCGTAACTTCATTGCAGTGTTAATGCAAGCCTACTTGTGACACTAACAAAATAAGCTTTACTTAAACTTAACTTAAAAACTGTTCATAACATACTTTGGGGTTTCAGCTCTCGTACCCTGGTGAGAACTGATACATTGCTTGCGTCTCTATAATATGGCATAGGGACAATGGTTTCCTTCTGTGTCAAATAATGATATTACGTCCAGCTACATTGGCATGCCTCCTCAAACTCTGGTGAGTGATTTTCCACAAGTGCAGCGACTGTGATGCAGGAAAATGTAATCCCACTCAGTGCCAAGAACAAATCCACAAACAGCATGGATCCAAATAATCTACCCTTGGCGATCGTTGGCCATCAGGTGAGGAATGTTGCCCAATCCCCAGGGAAATTCCCAGAATGCCCTTCCTCAGGGCCCCCGGAATGGTTAGCATCTGGTCGGATAGGAAAGGGGCGGAGCACTGCCTCATCACACAGCTGTCGGCCAAGAGAATCGCAAACTAATCTCTCAACAGTTTGAGTGGTTCCCTCCCGCCTTAGTCAACGCTGAACATTCTCTGCACAGTCAAGATTCTCTTGGAAAAAAAAGGACCGATCTGGCGTTGCGTGATTTTGTCTGAGGTACTTCTTCCAGGTTTAAACCTGTCTCAACATATCTTTCACTGCCTGCCAAGATTTATAAATGTCCTGTTGTTTTTAATACCTGACTCGTTCCTTTTCAAGATACTTCCTCTCTTTCCCCACTTGGCTCCATTCCCCAGGAATTCCCCAAACTCTCTCCTCTCGGCGCCACCGAGCAACCAACCAGCCGAGAGGGGACACTCGGAACAGGCCCAGGGCATCTCTCCGCCTCTCCAAAGTCTGGCTTCAGCTGAGACGGAGATGTGTGGCCTCTCGGCTGGATCGGACGGGTGCTATTTGGAAAACGGTGTGGGAACCTCCTCTGTTGCCACCCAATCGGCCGAAATGGGTAGGGTTTCCAGTGCCGACAAAAGGTTTGGCTTCATCTCCCTGCCTGACGTGGGATCACCTTCCGGCCACCGTACCCCAAAAATGGCTGCCACGTAACAACAGTTGGTGCCTTCCAAGAGGCGGCTGCCGTGTATGCTGGAGCTCGCCCCGTTAAGAGAACGGGTCAGGTGACCCAAGACTCCAGCCAGTCTTGTGCTGACTGTGCTAGCATCAAGATGTGTTCATCAACTGTTCCACTTAATTCACTTCCACTGACCTTATGGTCTATGATTAGCCTCAATATCAAATCTCAAACATAATAGTAACTCTACTGGGGTAAATACTTCTGCCCCGCCCACCGTGGGAATTGTCACAGGCGGGACTGGAAAATTTGACAGGATGTTTAAAGGTCCATTGACCTCGGGCGGAAATTCCTGTTCGCGAGGGGCGAGCACCCTGGAAAACACACCCCCCCATTGTGCACGTCGCACTTGGACACATGGCCGAGGTGTGTGACGGGTTCCCCAAAAACCTCTGATTTATCATTGGTCTCTCTCGAGGTGCCCACCCATGCCCACCCTCTCCCAGGCAGCTTGCCAAGGTGGCACAGCAGAGCCCATGAACACACAACCCCCAAAAGCACACGCCCACTCTACCTGCCCAGGCATGACCATGATGTGACCTCTAGACTTGTCCATTCCAGCTGCCCCGCTTGGCCAGCCTCTTGTTTTCCACCCTCCGTAAGGTTCACACCACCCTGGAACTTGGCCGCCCATGCCCTAACTCGCCCCTGGCTTGACAGTGACTGGGCAAACGCAGGGCTGTTTGGTCAAGGAGAGAATCTTTTGCTCCATTTTAACAGCCTTGCCTTTCATCAGTAACAAAGTCCACAGAGACCGGTGGCAGAGTGCCAACTTCTACAGGCGCACGCTTGGCATTCCAACAGGCACAAACACTGCTTGGGATGCAAGCAAGTCCTCACAAGTCCGGAGACCAAATCTAAAAAAAGGAAACCAGCAGTGCTTTAAAATTTGCCCGAAGAATTGTCAACTGCTCAAAATGGGCAGTAGCGTCGAGAGAAGAGTGGGTTGGCATTTTCTGGGCAATATCTCACTTCCTCTCCTCTCCCCTGCCCAACCTTCATTTCTGATTTCACTGCCCTTCGCTCCCTTGCCCCCATTTGCCCGAGTGCCATTCCAGCGCCAACCTGACATGGCACCACTGCCCTCGATCTAGCACAAAGCCAACAACCTGAGCTCAAAGAGGTTGGCAGACATGGCAAAAACGATAAAATGGACTCTCCTGAGGTTGCCAACTCTCTCGAGGGATATCCCTGGTGATCTTCTCAAGGGCTCCCCTGCCTGCAGCCACCTCATACCTGCCCGCCCTGAACTACAAACCCGCCATTGCCTCGCCAAACAAGACCATTTCCCAGGCACCCTGCCTTTCCAGGGCCTCTCCCCGTGTCTGTGTGGGTTTCCTCCGGGTGCTCTGGTTTCCTCCAGTACTCCAAAGATGTGTAGGTCAAGTGGATTGGCCATGCTAAATTACCCCTTAGTGTCCAAAGATGTGCAGGTATTAATGGGGTAAATATGTGGGGTTACGGGGATAGGGCCTTGGTAAGATACTCTGTGTGAGAGTTGGTGCAGGTTTGATGAACCGAATGGCCTCCTCTTGCCCCTTGGGAATTCAATGATTCTAAGCCTCAGAGCAGTTGAAAGTCAAAGTTGAAACATTTGAGTTGGCAACCTGTAGAGGGCATCAGGTTGGCAGGAAACCCAATGGGCAATGAATCAAGGGGGGGGGGGTGCAGGGGGGAAGAGGATGGGGGCTCAGAGGCTCCACCAGCCTTCAGGGCGGATGCTTAGCCAGTAATATTTCCCCATTTTCAGATTTGCTACAAGCAAGGCACACATGGCAGAACGTTCAAAGGGAATGAGGGTCAATAAACTGAGGGAAAATCCGTGTAGTTAAACAAGTGTGCAACAGGTCAGTTCGCATGCCACACAACCTTGCTGTATGTCACACTACCCATAACTCACAGCTGACTGGAGACCAAGCTGCATATCAACCATGGGTTCACAATGTTATTCCAACTGAAAGCCTCAGGAATGCATCCACTAGGATTTTCCAGCCCTGCCCAACAGCAGGGTCCTCCAGTCCTTCCGAAGTCAGCGGATTTCTGGCTGCCTCGCCACATCTGCCATGGGGAACTGGCACAGCAGGAATGGAAAAGCCCGCCCATAGGAACAGGAGGAGGCCATTCAGCCCCACAAACCCATTCATAAGAACATAAGAAATAGGAGTAGGAGTAGGCCATCTAGCCCTTCGAGCCTGCCCCACCATTCAATAAGATCATGGCTGATCTGTCGTGTCTCAGTTCCATGTTCCCGCCCTCTCCCCATAACCCTTAATCCCCTTGCCTATCAAAAACCTATCAACCCGCGTCTTAAAAATATTGAGCGAGGCAGCCTCCACCACTTCAACAGGCAGAGAATTCCAGAGATTCACCACCCTTTGAGTGAAGAAGTTCCTCCTCAACACTCAGTTTTATAAAGTCCACTGAGAGGGTGTGGGTATCGCTGGCTGGACCCTGCGATCATTGCCCATCCCTAATTACCCCTGAGAAAGCGGTGGTGAGCTGCCATCTTGAACCCACTGCAGTCCTTGTGGTGTCGGTACACTCACAGTGCTGTTAGGGAGGGAGTTCCAGGATTGTTATTGGACATCAGTCAGTCCGTGTGGTGTAGGTACACCCACAGTGCTGTTAGGGAGGGAGTTCCAGGATTGTTATTGGACATCAGTCAGTCCCTGTGGTGTAGGTACACCCACAGTGCTGTCAGGGAGGGGGTTTCAGGATTTTGACCCAGTGACAGTGAAGGAACGGCTGATATATTTCCAAGTCAGGTTGGTGAGTGGCTTGGAGGGGAACTTGCAGGTGGTGGTGTTCCCAGGTATCCGCTGCCCTTGTCCTTCTAGATGGGAGCATTGTGGCTTTGGAAGGTGTTGATGGAATTAAACCATGGCTGATCTGTTTGTTAACTCCCTCGACCCACATGGGCTCCATAACCCTCTGTATCCTTGCCCATGAAAAGCTCAGCTCTGAACCAGTCGACTGACCCCACCCCCGGCTTTTTGTAGGGGATGGGGGTTGTGGAGGCGGGGCAGGTCCAGATCTCGACCATAGCTGCTTCCCTCAAAGAGCCTGACTCTAATTTTAAGGTTCTTCCCCTTCATTCTGAACTCCCTCCACCAGCTCCCCACACCCCCGCCGCGTCCACCCCCCCGCCTACCTGATTAACACCTTTAAACATCTTAAAAACGCGAATTTGATCACTCTTTATACTCAAGGCTACACAAACCTAATCTATGCAACCGGTCCAGGTAATTTAAGGATTTAAAGATTACAAAGGAGATAATCAGTCAGATAAGGAGAAACAATTTCCTCTTGGTGGCGACGGGAGAGCGAATCTCCAACAAGGGGGCAATTTAACCTTTTTAGTCCCAGTAATCGTTCCAGTCAGTCTGTGCCTCATGATGACAGTGGTTAGCACTGTCTGTGCAGAGTCTGCATGTTCGTCCCCGTGTCTGTGTGGGTTTCCTCCCACAGCCCAAAGATGTGCAGGTTAGGTGGATTGGCCATGCTAAATTGCCCCTTAGTGTCCAAAGATGTGTCGGTTAGGTGGATTGGCCATGCTAAATTGCCCCTTAGTATCCAAAGATATGCAGGTTAGGTGGATTCGCCGTGCTAAATTGCCCCTTAGTGTCCAAAGATGTGTAGGTTAAGGTGGATTGGCCACGGTAAAGGCGTGGGGTCATGTGGATAGGGCCTGAGTAAGATGCTCTGTCAGAGAGTCGGTGCAGACTCAATGGGCCGAATGGCCTCTTTCTGCACAGCAGGGATGTTCTGCCATGGCCTTCTAACTCTTATAGTTAAGGGGGCAAACTGGAACTTGGAGGGGGCATCGGAAGCCAACTGTAACTCTGATTCTAGGAGAGAGAGAGAGAGAGAAAAGAAAGTTGGTCTGTGAAAGGGGAGGCAGAATGGTGATACCTGAAATGTGGGCACCCTGCCCTCTGCCTGCTGCGGGACAGTGCACAAACATGCCAACAATCTCCTAGCTGGCAAATACCACCACAGAAGGTTCCATTCAATGAAACGCCTGCTGTCGGGTCATTTGGAAACATTTCCTCTGGCAGTTCCCACCCACTTTGCAAAGGTGAAGTGCTTAATTGATGCCAAAGCTCTTCTTGGCAGTCCCTGGTTGGAGCAACCTTGCTCCCACACAGATAATCCAGGAAATAAAAAAGATGGAATCTGGATTACCACTAAGTGTGGGACAAGTACACACATTCACACGAGTAAGCGACATGTTTAAACCTGGCATCAGAAAGTTCTTAAGACTCACAGAGATATACAACACAGAAACAGGCCCTTCGGCCCAACTTGTCCATGCTGACCAAGTTTCCCAATCTGAACTAATCCCATTTGCCTGTGTTTGGCCCATATCCCTTTCCCATCCATGTACCTGTCCAAATGTCCTTTAAGTGTTGTCATTGTACCCGTCTCTACCACCTCCTCTGGCAGCTCATTCCACACACACACCACCCTCTGTGTGAAAAAGTTGCCCCTTAGGTCCCCTTTCCCCGCTCACCTTCAACCTCTGCCCTCTAGTTTTGGACTCCCCGACCCTGGGGAAAAGACCTTGGCTTATCGATGCCCCTGATGATTTTATAAACCTCTGTAAGGGCAAACCCTCACCCTCCAGGGAAAAAGTCCCAGCCTATCCAGCCTCTCTTTACAATGTAAACCTTCCAGTCCCGCTAACATCCTTGTAAATCTTTTTTGCCCCCTTTCCACTTTAATAACATCCTTCCTATAGCAGGGAGAGCAGAATTGTACACCATACTCCAAATGTGGCCTTACCAACGTCTTGTACAGTTGTAATGTCCCAACTCCCAAACTCAATGCTCTGACTGATGAAGGCAAGAGTGCCAAATACCTCCTTCACCACCCTGTCTACCTGTGATGCCACGTTCAAGGAACTTACGTACCTGCACCCCTAGATCTCTCTGTTCGACAACATTCCCAGGAACCTACCATTAACTGTATAAGTCCTGCCCTTATTTACCAAAAATGCAACACTTTGCATTTATCTGAATTAAGTTTCATTTGGACTGGGATGCAGTTAAGAAGGTGGAAATCCCACAATCATTTCAGAAACAGGAATGAGCCCTGTGGATCTTTCAAGATGGGCAGATGGAGGGCCAAACAGATCCCCTCAGCCGTATTTCGTTCTGTGGCTGCGAAACAGGGTTTCCAGCCCTCCAGGAATCTGAGATCAACCTCCAGGATGTGGCTGTATGGAGAAAAGCCATTGAGACATTCAAAGAAAGAGAGGTTTGCTGCCAGGAAGGAAGGCTGATAGTCATACATCATCCAGTTGGGTCATGAGCCTTTTTGCTTTACGGTAGCACAGTGGCACAATGGCAGCATGGTGGCACAAGGGCAGTAGGGTGGCACAGTGGTTAGCACTGCTGCCTTACACAGCCAGGGACTCAGGTTCAATTCATGGCTTGGATCACTGTCTGTGTGGAGTCTGCACATTCTCCCCATGTCTGTGTGGGTTTCTTCCAGGTGCTCTGGTTTCCTCCCACAGTCCAAAAATGTGCAGGTTAGGTGGATTGTCCATGCTAAATTGTCCCTTAGTGTCCAAAGATGTGTAGGTTAGGGTGGATTGGCCATGCTAAATTGCCCCTTAGTGTCCAAAGATGTGTAGGTTAGGTGGATTGGCCATGCTAAATTGCCCCTTAGTGTCAGGGGGGGACTAGCAGGGTAAATATGTGGGATTACGGGAATAGGGTGGGATTGTGGTCAGTACAGACTTGATGGGCTGAATGGCCTCCTGCACTGTAAGGATTCTATGATTCTATCTAATGATTTGGTGTAGGAAGGTCAGTACGTCACATGATGGATGTGTTGGCCAATTAATGGTTAGAGAGCAGGGGGAGTCGGTGGGTGGGGGGGTGTTGGAATTCATGTGATGCAACCTTCAGAAACATATTTCCACCCAGCTGCTGAATAATATCCGTGGTGAATGCGCACTTGCCGGCATCACCAAAATCCAAAGTAATCAGATTACCCTTTTCACTTGGAGAGCAAAGGGCCGCAAGCTGTTTAATGAAGGGTAGAACCTCTCAGTTCTGGTATCATCTTTGCCAATCAGTTTTTGCACTGCTGCAGTTGCCTCAATAGAACCATGGAACCTAAACAATGCAGAGAGGGCCATTCAGCCCATCAAATCTGCACCAACTCTCCAAAAAAGCATCCCACCAAGGCCCAATCATCATGACCTATTTACCATAGCCAATCCACCTAACCTGCACATCTTTGGACACTAAGGGGCAATTTAGCATGGCCAATCCATCTAACCTGCACATCTTTGGACACTAAGGGGCAATTTAGCATGGCCAATCCACCGAACCTGCACATCTTTGGATACTAAGGGGCAATTTAGTATGGCCAATCCCCTAACCTACACATCTTTGGACACTAAGAGGCAATTTAGCATGGTCAATCCACCTAACCTGCACATCTTTCGGACAGCGGAAGGAAACCAAAGCATCTGGAGGAAACTCGTGCAGACACGGGGAGAATTTGATTTGATGTGATTTATTATTGTCACATATATTGGGATACAGTGAAAGGTATTGTTTCTTGTGCACTATACAGACAAAGCATACTGTTCATAGAGCATATTGAGAAGGAAAGGAGAGGGTGCAGAATATAGTGTTACAGTTACAATAGGATGTAGAGAAAGATCAACTTAATATTTGATTTATTATTGTCACATGTATTGGGATACAGTGAAAAGTATTGTTTCTTGCACGCTATACAGACAAAGCATACCGTTCATAGAAACGAGAGGGTGCAGAATGTCGTGTTACAGTCATAGCTCAGGTGTAGAGAAAGATCAACTTTAATGCAAGGTAAGTCCATTCAGACATGCAAACTCCACACAGACAGTGACCCAAGGCCGGAATTGAACCCGCGTCCCTGTGCCACCCCGCTTTTTGTAATACTGAGACCAGCTCAATGCTCCAAGCGTGCTGTAACCAAGGTTCTATAGAGTTTGACGTGACTGCTATGCTTTTCAATTCTGTCCCTCGAGAATTGTTTTGTTTACTTTGATTTTTAAGCACACACAGTCAAAAAGAAGGGCCCTGCTAAAGCCTCCTAATCCTTTTATACCGGGAAATGCAGGAAGAAACCTTTACGACTATACTGGAACAACAGCGTTCTCTGTAACAAAAGCCAACAAGAACTTGCACCATATTCAGATAAAAACCCATTGTCTGATGGCAAAAGTGAACTAAAAAACTTTTCAAAGCTTGTCGTGGGTGGAGCAGGTGATATTTTTAGCTGGTGGACAACAGATTACCTTCCACAATCTCACTCCTCCAGCAACTCAGTGTTAATTTAACCCCCCCGGGGCTTCCCTTCCTCATGGGGGGAGCCTCACCCTAGGCGTGACCTTTCACCCAACAACCTGACAGCAATGGCACTAGGGATTCGACACACACAAAGTTCAACGCGCTCCCAGTTTCATTTTCCGTTGTTTTTTTTCCCACCCTCCGCATCTCCTGAAGATCTTGCAAGGGGCGTGTACGGATTGCGACAGATTTTGGAGATTTTCCTTTTATTGTTGAGCCACCTGAGGTCAAAGGTCAAGGCCCGCCATCGCGAGTTGGCTGCCTCACTTCTGACAACAGCGAATACCTTCAAAAGCAGCCAGGCGGTGGTACCGTGGCAACGTCATTGGGCTAGCAACTCAGGGGCCCAGGCTACCACTCCAAGGACACGGGTTCAAACCCTGCCACGGCAGCTGGGTGGAATTTAAATTCAATGAATCAAATCTGGAATTAAAAACTCAATCTCAGTGATTGCAATCATGAATCAATTGTCAGAGAAACCCATCTGGTTCACTAATGCCCCTTTAGGGAAGGAAATCTGTCGTCCTTACTCGCTCTGGCCTACACATGACTCCAGACCCACAGTCGTGGAGTTGACTCTTAGCTGCCCTCTGAAATGGCCAAGCAAGACACTGAGTTCCATCAAACTCTGACAAAGTCTCAACAAAAACATTGCAATGCAGAAGGAGACCATTCGGCCCATCGAGTCTGCATTGACCACAAACCCACCCAGGCCCTATCTCTATGTGTTTACCCTAGCTAGTCCCCCTGACGCAATTTAGCATGGCCAATCCACCTAACCTACACATCTTTCCTCTGGTGGGAGGAAACCCACGCAGACACAGGGAGAACGCGCAAACTCCACACAGACAGTGACCCAAGCCAGGAATCAAACCCAGGACCCTGGAGCTGTGAGGCAGCAGTGCTAACTCACTGTGCTACCATGCCACCCTGAGTTCTTCCGGGTTAGTGTCCTAGGCCCAACCATCTTCAGCTGCTTGATCCATGACCTTCCCTCCATCAGAAGTGGGGATGTTTGCTGATGATTGCACACTATTCAGCACCATTCGCGACTCCTCAGATACTGAAGCAGTCCATGTTCAAGTGCAGCAAGACCTGGACAATATCCAGGCTTGGAAACAGCAAGTAACATTCGTGCCACACAACTGCCAGGCAATGACAAGAGAGAATCTAACCACTGCTCCTTGACATTCAATCACTGAATCCCCCACTATCAACATCCTGGAGGGTTACCACTGACCAGAGACTGAACTGGAGCCAGCCGTATAAATGCTGTGGAGCATCAGCCAAGAACTTTGTCCTCGTGTCCCAAAGTGGGACTTGGACCCACAACACTTCTGACTCAGTAGGGTCCCCAACTTGGGATGGCACATTAAGGAGGCCAATACACACATAAGCATTGCTGCCTCACAGCACCAGGGACCTGGGTTTGATTCCAGCCTTGGGTCACTGTCTGTGTGTACTCTGCACATTCTCCCCATGTCTGTGTGGGTTTCCTCCGGGTGTCCGGTTTCCTCCCACAGTCCAAAAGACGTACCGGTTGGGGTGCATTGGCCGTGCTAAATTTTCCCTCCATACCCGAACAGGAGTGTGGCGACTCGGGCATTTTCACGGTCACTTCATTGCAGCGTTAATGTAAGCTTGCTTGTGACTAATAAATAAACTTTAAACTTTGTGCATCACAAGATCCTGCAAACAGCAATAAAGTTACTCATGGTTTTCGTTGCGGGATGAATGTTGGCCAAAAGAACCCAGCTCCCACAATGCTTTTCAAAACAAAAGATGGCACAGGGTTTGTCACACCGACCAGAGAGCACCAACAATGTCACACAAATATTACACAGCTGTGTAGTCGTGGCTGTTTATCCAACATTGCAGTAAAGGCACATTGATGGAACATTGTGGAAGTAACTTTGCTCCATACATAAGCAAGCAATGCAAGTCCAGCAACCAGGAAGGCAAATGGTATGTTGGCCTTCATGGCAAGAGGACTTGAGTACAGGAGCAAGGAAGTCTCACTGCAGCTGTACAGGGCCTTGGTGAGGCTACATCGGGAGTACTGGGTGCAGTTTTGGTCTCCTTATCTAAGAAATTATAAACTTGCTATAGAGGGAGTGCAGCGAAGATCTACCAGACTGATTCCTGAGATGGCAGGTCTGTCGTATGAGGAGAGATTGGGTCGACTGGGCCTTTTCTACTGAGGCGAGGGGAGAGAATAAAGTAGAGGGCATGGGTTAAGGGTGAAGGGGGAAAAGTTTAAAGGGAATATCTGTAATAATATATTATTATCTGTGGCTTCTTCACACAGAGAGTGGTGGGAGTGTGGAATGAGCTGCCGGATAAAGTGGTAAATGCGGGGTCACTTTTAACATTTAAGAAAAACTTGGACGGGTTCATGGGTGAGAGGGGTGTGGAGGGATATGGTCCAGGTGCAGGTCAGTGGGACTAGGCAGAAAAATGGTTCGGGACAGACAAGAAGGGCCAAAAGGCCTGTTTCTGAGCTGTAATGTTCTATGGTTCTATTCACTGGAAATTAGAAGAATGAGGAGGGGGATCTCATTGAAACGTATAAAACTCTGACAGGGCTGGACAGACTGGATTCAGGAACATTGCTTCCTCTGGCTGATGGGGTCTAGAACAAGGGGTCACGGTCTCAGGATACAGTGGGGGGGCGGAGGGGGGGAGGCTATTTAGGATTGAGATGAGAAGTTACTTCACTCAGGATGGTGAACCTGTGGAATTCTCGGTCACGGAAAGCTGAGGAGGCCAACTCACTGAATATATTTAAGTAGGAAATGGATAGATTACTCGACTCTAAAGGGGTCAAAGGGCATGGGGTGAGAGGGGGAGCGTGGCGTTGAGATAGAGGATCAGCCATGGTCAGAATGAAGGACTTGAAGGGCCGAATGGTCTACTCCCAATCCTAATTTCAATGTCTCTCTGACTTAGAAAGGCTTTGATGCTTAACCTGGAGGGGGGCAAAGCAAATGTGGGTGCATTTGGGTTTCCATTTAATGCCAAATAGGGACATAAATCAGGGTGGTCTTCTCGTTGCTCTGCTGATGTGCCATTCCTATCCAGTGACCTTTCACCGCCCCCCCCCCCACCACATGCCTGCAATGAAGAGATTGGCACCTGCCCCGAAGCGTGCCAAACTTCCTGTGCTGCCGCCCACATCAAATGGAAGTGGCACTGCTGCCTGGCAAAGCATATGCCAGCTTTGCTGACAAAGACTTGGTCCATCGCCATCCTGGGCAACAATTTGGCCCACACGTCGAATTCAAAGCGAAAAGCCCCAGCCTTCTCCATCACGTCATTCTCACTCAAGCAGACACGGGCCGAGATTTCCCACTGCACTATAGGGGAACCTAGAAACAGGAGGAGGCCATTCAGCCCCTTCAGTTTGCTAAATGAGATCATGCCCCTCTGCACCTCAACATCACGTAATCAAATCTCTCCACTTGCCGATCTTTCAATCTCAGTCCTATAAAGTGTTGTCAGAGGAAGGATGGCGGTTTCCACCACTTTGTGATACGATGCTGTCAGATTTCAGAGAGCTTGGGACCATTTACACTCCCCTCGTACAGGTCATCCTCTCCAGAGAACGTCAACCCCACTGAGTCACTTTGTCCCCTTCATGGTGATTCTGGCAGCCAGCACAACACTGGTAGCAAGCAAGGACTTTTCCAGGGACTTGGACAAACTTGGACAAGACAGATCCAATAATTTCAAAATGACACAGAATACAGAGGGAGGGTGGGACCAAAGTGGGTCAGTGCAGACTTGGTGGGCTGAATGGCCTCCTTCTGCACTGTGGAATTTGATGAGAATTGGAGAATGGTTACGGTGCAGAAAGAGGCCATTCGGCCCATCGCGTCTGCACTGGCTCTCCAAACTAGCATTGTGACTTTGTGCTATTCCCCTGCACATTTAAACATAATTTAACGCCCTCTCGATTGAACCTGCCTCCATCACACTCCCAGACTGCGCATTCCAGACCCCCAACCACTCACCGGATGAAAAAGCTTTTTCACCCATCACATTTGCTTCTTTTGCAAATCACTTTAAATCTGTGACCCTCTCGTTCCTGATCCTTTCGCAAGTGGGAACAGTTTCTCCCCGTCTACTCTGTCCAGCTTCCTCATGATTTTGAACATCTCTATCTAATCTCCTCTTAGCCTTCTCCTCTCCAAGGAGAACAGTCCCAACCTTTCCAATCTCTCCTCATCACTGAAGTTTCTCATCTCTGGAACCATTCTTGTAAACCTCTTCTGTGCTTTCTCCAACACGTTCACATCCTCCCTATAGTGTGGTGCCCAGGACTGTACACAGTATTCCAGCTGAGGTCTATTTAGGGTCTTGTGTAAGTTCAGCATAACCCCCTTGCTCTTTACACTATGTCCCTGTTAATAAAGCCCAGAATACTATCTGCTTTATTTACTGCTCTCTCACCTGTCCTGCCACCTTCCCAGTCTATGGAGAAATACACCCAGCTCCCTCTGCTCCTGCACTCCCTTTAAGAATTTTACCCCTTACTTTACACTCCATGTTCTTCCTACCAGAATGCATCACCTCACGCTTCTCCGCATTGAACTCCATCTGCCACCTCTCTGCCCACTTCGCCAATCTGTTTATGTCCTTTTGAAGTTCTACACCACCCTCTCCACTGTTTACAGTACTTTTCAAGTTTTATGTCACACTTTCTTGAGTAAAGATAGGAACATTATTCCCAGTACTTCACTGCTGGGAAGATAATGAAGATCTCACAGCAGATATCAACAACAGGCCCACACTTCAAACCCACGGAAGTACAGAAAATCCCGGGAATGCAGCAGACCTCACTCCCTGCACCTTGGAGCGTATGGTGGCACAGTGGTTAGCACTGGTGCCTCACAGCACCAGGTACCTGGGTTCGATTTCCGGCTTGAGTCCCTGTCTTGTGCAGAGACTGCACATTCTCCCCGTGTCTGTGTGGGTTTCCTCTGGGTGCTCTGGTTTCCTCCCACAGTCTGAAAGACGTGCTGGTTAGGGTGCATTGACCCGAACAGGTGCCGGAGTGTGGCGACTGGGGGAATTTCACAGTAACTTCATTGCAGTGTTAATGTAAGTCCTACTTGTGATTAATAAGTACTTTTTTAAAAACGGGTGACTCAGCCCCGTTGGTCTTTACCTTGCAGCCAACATGTTGGACTTTGGTGATACATGTGCAGATTCACCAGAAACTTCTCCAGGCCTCTGTACTGCCAATATCAACACCAGAACTCCCTCCGTGAAGCAAGCCTCTCTTATATCCATTTCGATTTGCCATCTCTCACCCCACAGCTTTGCTGCACATCTCCTTGTGCTCCACTCACACACTGATTTAAACACCTCTGGCCAGTCCCATTTATTCAAACCAGATACTTCCTCAAGTCTTTTCTCTCCAATGGGTAGAGTTCTCCTTTGGTCAATAGATTCTCATATCTGCTCGCCAGACTTTGCAACTTATAGACTCCCCACAGTGCAGAAGGAGGCCATTCAGGCCATCAGGTTTGCATTGACATTCCAGGAGGGTGTCTTACCCAGGCCCTCTTCCCCCACCCTATCCCCGTAAATCCACACATTTACCATGGCCAATCCACCTAACCTGTAATCCTAGGACACTAAGGCGCAATTTAGCATGGCCAATCCACCTAACCTACACATCTTTGGACACTAAGGGGCAATTCGGAATGACCAATCCACCTAACCTACACATCTTTGGATACTAAGGGGCAACTTAGCATGGCCAATCCACCTAACCTGCACCTCTTTGGACATTAAGGGGCAATTTGGAATGGCCAATGCACCCAACCTGCACATCTTTCAGGCTGTAGGAAGAAACTGGAGCACCCAGAGGAAACCAATGCAAACACAGGGAGAACGTACAAACTCCACACAGACCAACAGTCACCCAAGGCCAAAATCGAACCCAGCTCCCTGGTGCTATGAGGCAGCATTGCTAAACACTGTGCCACGCTTTCTCTGCCCTTTATCTAGCTCAGCTATATCCATCTACAATGAGCCTCAAAAAGGTATCAAGGTTTCTTTAGAATATTCATTTGCAGGATGTGAGCATCGCTGACTGGCCAGTATTTATTGCCCATTGCTAATTGCCCCTTCAGAAGGTGAAAGTAAGCCACCATCTTGAATGGCTGTAATCCAGGTGGTGTAGGTACACCCACAGTGCTGTTAGGGAGGGAGTTCCAGGATTGTTATTGGACATCAGTCAGTCCATGTAGTGTAGGTACACCCACAGTGCTGTTAGGGAGGGAGTTCCAGGATTGTCATTGGACATCAGTCAGTCCATGTGGTGTAGGTACACCCACAATGCTGCTAGGGAGGGAGTTCCAGGATTTTGACCCAGTGACAGTGAAGGAACGGCCGATATATTTCCAAGTCAGGATGGTGAGTGGCTTGGAGGGGAACTTGCAGGTGGTGGTGTTCCCAGGTATCTGCTGCCCTTGTCCTTCTAGATGGAAGTGGTGGTGGGTTTGGAAGGTGCTGTCTAAGGAGCTTTGGTGAGTTGCTGCAGTGCATCTTGTAGATGGTACACACAGCGTGTCCGTGGTAGAGGGAGCGAATGTTTTAAGGCAGCGGGACAGGGTGCCTGCTAAGCAGGTAATACAGTGGGTAAATAATGCAGCTTTGAGACAATGATGCTGGAGGTTGTAAAGATCGTAAAAAACAAATCAAGAGTCAAAATACAAGAATGTTTTTTTTGTTTCAAAACAGATGGCATTGGTTGGCACGGAACAACAAGAGATACGCAGTGAACAACGGAATAAACAAAGTGGGGGAGGTGGGGGTGGAATTCATTCTCCACAACTAATGGAAATATTTATTTGAATACTACTGTGTGGTTCAGGGGAAGAGGCTGCAAGCAAAAACTCCATGGAATCCCTTTTCAAGTCTACCTGCCACTTAATGCAAACGCTGCTGTAAAAATCAAGGTCAGGCAAGGCGACACTGCTCAAAAAGGCAACAAAATACACAAAAACGACAAACACCTGTAGCTTCAAGACTTAAAGGGAACTTTCCCCAATCCCTTCAGTCATTGCGCAACGCAGTGGCAGTGGTTAACACTGCTGCCTCACATCTCCAGGGACCCGGGTTCGATTCCCGGCCTCGGGTCACTGTCTGTGTGGAGTCTGCACGTTCTCCCCGTGTCTGCATGGGTTTCCTCCCCCTGTCCGAAAGATACGCTGTTTAAATTCTGCCTCGGTGTTACCCGAGCAGGAGTGTGGGGGATTTTCCCAGTAACTTCATTGCAGTGTTAATGTACGCCTACTCATGACACTAATAAATAAACTTAAGTTCTCTCCCGACCCACTCCAAAAAATATAAGTGGTTAAAGTGGCAATTGCAGGTGATAAAAATCAGGAAAATCTCCACTCCTGTGTGGCTGTAATGTTCTGTTCGGGGTAAGAGGTCGAAGGGGGTAAACAATCCCACAATAAAACTGTGCTGCGTCAGGGAAAAGATGAGAAGCGAATAGTTAAAACACTCACCTCTCGTGGTTCGGGGCTACCCGTTTCCTCTTCCTGCCTGTGAAAATATTCCTGTTGCTGGCGATCATGTTGCAGAGAGGGCCAGGATTAGAGGGTGGGGGGAGAGGTTTACCTGTGTAGCCCCTGGAAGCCCCCCCCCCCCGGCCTGTGAGCCAGCTGCAGCCGCGAGTGAAACTGACACTGGAGCGCCCTGAAATTGACGAGCAGTCTGGGGTTTTACTGCCTCCTCCACAAGCTCAGCATGAATTAGTCATCACCCAGACCTGCTGCTTCGCGATTACATCATTCGATTTGCCATCTCTATAGTTACCCCGTCAAATTGAAAGTCGCCTCGTTATTCTGTGAGCGCTATTTAAAACGGAGAATTCCACTGCTAGGTTGTACAATGCAGCACCAAGATCTGGACAGATCATAGAATCCCCACAGCGCAGAAGGAGGCCATTCAGCCCATCCAGTCTACACTGACTCTCCAACAGAGCATCCCACCCACGCCTGACCTAACCCTGCAACCACATATTATTGAATCATAGAATCCATACAATGTAAAAGGAGGCCATTTGGCCTATCAAGTCCACACGGACTCTCCGACAGAGCATCGCACCCAGATCTGATCTAACCTTGTAACCCCACATATTATAGAATCCCTACAGTGCAGAAGGAGGCCATTTGGCCCATCGAGTCTGCACCAACCACAGTCCTACCCAAGTCCTATTCACATAACCCTAGTTAGTTCCCCCGACACTAAGGGGCAATTTGGCATGGCCAATCCACCTAACCCGCACATCTTTGGAGTGTGGGAGGAAACTGAAACACTCGAAGGAAACCCACGCAGACAAGGCATAGCTTGGATGGAGAGAAAGATGAACTTCAAAAGTCCATTCAAAAGTCAGGGAAGAAGCTGTTCTTGAGTTGGTTGGTACATGTCCTCAGACTTTTGTAATTTTTTCCCAACGGAAGAAGGTGGAAGAGAGAATGTCCGGGGTGTGTGGGGTCCTTGGTTATGCTGACTGCTTTTCTGAGGCAGCGGGAAGAGTAGACAGTATCTTTGGATGGGAGGCTGGTTTGAGTGATGGACTGGGCTTCGTTCATGACCCTTTGTGGTTCCTTGCAGTCTTGGGCAGAGCAGGAGCCCATACCAAGCTGTGATACACCCGGAAAGAATGCTTTCTATGGTGCATCTGTAAAAATTGGTGAGAGTTGTAGCTGACATGCCAAATTTCTGAGAAAGTAGAGGTGTTGGTGGGGCTTTCTTAACTATAGCGTTGGCATAGGGGGACCAGGACTGATTGTTGGTGATCTGGACACCTAAAAAAGTGAAGCTCCCCGTTGATGTAGACAGGGGCATGTTCTTCTCTACACTCCTGAAGTCGATGACAATTTCCTTTGTTTTGTTGACATTGAGGGAGAGATTATTGTTACTGCACCAGTTCACCAGATTCTCTATCTCATTCCTGTACTCTGTCTCGTCATTGTTTGAGATCTGACCTACCTATGGTGGTGTCGTCAGCAAACTTGAAAATCGAATTGGAGGGGAATTTGGCCGCACAGTCAGAGGTGTATAAGGAGGGGGCTGAGAACACAGCCTTGTGGGGCACTGGTGTTGAGGATGATTGTGGAGGAGGTGTTGTTGCCTATCCTTACTGACTGTGGTCTGTGGGTTAGGAAGTTCAGGATCCAGTAGCAAAGGGAGGAGCCAAGGCCCAGGCCATAGAGTTTGGAGATGAGTTTCGTGGGAATAATGATGTTAAAGGCTGAGCTATAGTCAATAAATAGAAGTCTGACATAGGTATCTCGGTGTTCCAGGGTTGAGTGCAGGACCAGGGAAATGGCATCTGCTGTGGACCTGTTGCGGCGATAGGCAAACTGTAGTGGATCCAGGTAGTCCGGGAAGCTGGAATTGATTCGTGCCACGACTAACCTTTTGAAGCACTTCATAATGATGGATATCAGAGCCACCGGCCAATAGTCATTAAGGCCACGCTGCCTGGATTTTTTTAGGTACCGGGATGATGGTCATCTTCTTGAAGCAAATAGGGACCTCAGATTGTTGTAAAGAGAGATTGAAGATGCCTGTGAATATCCCCACCAGCTGATCCACACAGGATCTGAGTGCACGTCCGGGTATCCCATCCAGACCAGTCACTCTCTGTGGGTTGACCTTCAAGAAAGTTGCCCTGACATCTGCAATGGTGACCTCAGATACAGGTTCATCCAGGGCTTCCAGGGTGGAGGGCATGTTCTCGCTGACCTCTTGCTCAAAATGGGCATAGAATGCATTGAGCTCATCAGGGAGGGGAGCGTGGGAGCTGGCAGTTTTACCTGCCTTCATCCTGTAGCCTATGTCTTGCAGACCTTGCCATAATCAGCGGGGGTTGGTATGACTAGCCTGGGACTCTAGCTTAGTCTGGTATTGTCTTTTGGGATCTTTGATGGATCTCCTTAGATCGTATCTGACTTTCTTGTATAGGTCAGTGTCACCTGACTTGAACACCTCAGACCTGGAATTCAGCAAGCAGCAGATATCCCTGTTTATCCATGGTTTCCAGTTGGGGAACACACGGATTTGCTTCTTTGGCACACAGCCTTCTATACACTTACTAATGAAGTCGGTTACTGTAGTGGCGTACTCGTTCAGGCTGGTTGCAGAGTATTCTAATACTGACCAGTCCACTGACTCCAAGCAGCCCCGTAGGAGATCATCCGATTCCTCAGACCAACATTGCACGGCTCTCTTTGATGGATTCTCCTGCTTCAGTTTTTGCTTGTAAGCCGGGAGCAGGAGCACAGCCTTGAGGTCTGATTTACCAAAGTGTGGGCGGGTGATAGAGCGATAGGCATGTTTGATATTTGTGGTCTAGGATATTTGGGCCTCTGGTGGAACAGGAGACGTGTCGGTGGTAACTTGGTAGGACGCTCTTGAGCTTGGCCTGATTGAAGTCCCCGACCACGATGAACAAGGCCTCGGGATGTTTTGTCTCAAGGCTATTTGTAGGGGTGTATATTTCGTCCAGCGCAATCTTCACATCCACATGGGATGGGATGTAAACTGCTGTAAGGATAACAGAGGTGAACTCCTGCAGAAGGCAATGGGGGCGGTATTTTGGTGTCAGGTACTCCAAGTCCGGGGAGCAGAAACCCACCAGTGTTTCTATGTCTCGGCACCATGGAGTGTTGATTAGGAAGCAGACCTCCCCTCCCCTAGCTTTGTTTGAGGCTGCTGTACAGTCCATTTGGTGGATTGAGAAACCTTCGGGTTGTAGGGCACAGTTCGGTGAAGCAGGAGTGAACCATGTCTCCATGAAACAGAGTACACAGCAGTCCCTCTATCCACCTAACTTACATATCTTTGGACACTAAGGGGCAATTTAGCATGGCCAATCCACCCTAACCTACACATCTTTGGACACATCAGACACAAAGGAGCTGGGGTGGCACAGTGGCACAGTGGTTAGCACTGCTGCCTCACAGCACCAGAGACCTGGGTTCAATTCCCAGCTTGGGTAACTGTCTGGGTGGAGTTTGCATATTCTCCCCATGTCTGCATGGGTTTCCTCCGGGTGCTCCGGTTTCCTCACACAGTCCAAAAGACATGCTGGTTAGGGTGCATTGGCCATGCTAAATTCTCCCTCAGTGTACCCAAACAGGTGCCGGAGTGTGGTGACTAGGAGATTTTCACAGTAACTTCATTGCAGTGTTAATGTAAGCCTAATTGAGACCATAATAAATAAACTTAAACGTCTTTGGACACTAAGGGGCAATTTAGTACGGCCAATCCACCTAACCTACACATCTTTGGACACTAAGGGGCAATTTAGCATGGCCAATCCACCTAACCTACACATCTTTGGAGTGTGGGAGGAAAACAGGACATCTGGAGGAAACCCACGCAGACATGGGGAGAATGTGCAAACTCCACAAAGACAGTCACCTAAGGCCGGAATCAAACCTGGTTCCCTGGCTCTGTGACGCAAATTGAATCAGTTAATTCACCACAAGGCTGGACATGAAAGCTATTCAATGGCATTACCATCACAGAGTTCTGCTAAAAAATATCCTGGGGGTTACCATTGACTTGAAACTGAACTGGACCTAGCCACATAAATACAACGGCTCCAAGAGCAGGTCAGAGGCTGGGAATCCTGCAGTGAGTAACTCACCTGACTCCTGTCCACAATCTACAAGGCACAAGTCAGGAGTGTGATGGAATACTCCCCACTTGCCTGGATGGGAGCAGCTCCAACAACACTCAAGAAGCTCGACACCATCCAGGACAAAGCAGCCCCGCTTGATTGGCCCCCCATCCACAAACATTCACTCCCTCCACCACCGACGCTCAGTAGCAGCCGTGTGTACCATCTACAAGATGCACTGCAGCAACTCACCAAGGCTCCTTAGACAGCACCTTCCAAACCCACCACCACTTCCATCTAGAAGGACAAGGGCAGCAGATACCTGGGAACACCACCACCTGCAAGTTCCCCTCCAAGCCACTCACCATCCTGACTTGGAAATATATCGGCCGTTCCTTCACTATCACTGGGTCAAAATCCTGGAACTCCCTCCCTAACAGCATTGTGGGTGTACCTACACCACACGGACTGACTGATGTCCAATAACAATCCTGGAACTCCCTCCCTAACAGCACTGTGGGTGTACCTACACCACATGGACTGACTGATATCCAATAACAATCCTGGAACTCCCTCCCTAACAGCACTGTGGGTTAACCCACAGAACGTGGACTGCAGCGATTCAAGATGGCAGCTCACCACCACCTTCTCAAGGGGCAACTAGGGACAGGCAATAAATGCTGGACCAGCCAGCGACACCCATGTCCCACAAATTAATAAAGAAAAAGTGGTCCCTGCTGGTGTAAATGGGGTCTTCAACCAAGCTCAGCTCTCACCTGTCATGTGTAGAGCAAATGCCACATGCAAGTAAGCTGATCCTGTGTCAGTCGATAATGAAAGGCCTGTACAAACTTGTCCAGCCTCGGCACTTTGCTGTGGGACAGGTATTTCTGGCACCCAGGCAAGCTATAGCGATCATGAAAGCTTTTGGTAAGCACGCAGGGATCACTTTGAAAGATTTCCCGTGAAGTTCAGTCAGATACCCATTTTCACCAAGAGTCGGGCCTTGCGAGAGCGTGCTGAGGGAGCCAGAACCAGAAGGTTGTTCCCCTTCCGAGTCACAGACACAGTCAGCCATTGAATACTCCGATTCCTGTCCCAGAGACATCGAAAATAGGAGGCAACTATGACTCCTGTTCAAACTATGCGAGTTTCTATTTCTGAAACTACAGAGGATCGTGAATGTAGCCCAATCCATCACGCAAACCAGCCTCCCATCCATTGAATCTGTCTACACTTCCCTCTGCCTTAGGGAAAAGCAGCCAGTATAATTAAGAACCCCACACACCCCAAACATTCTCTCTTCCACCTTCTCCCGTGGGAAAAAGATGCAGAAGTCTGAGGTCACGTACCAACAGCTCAAGAACAGCTTCTTCCCTGCTGCTGTCAGACTTTTGAATGGATCTACCTCGCATTAAACTGATCTTTCTCTACACCCTAGCTATGACTGTAACACTACATTCTGCACCCTCTCCTTTCCTTCTCTATGAACAGTATGCTTTGTATAGCATGCAAGAAACAATACTTTTCACTGTATCCCAATACATGTGACAATAATAAATCAAATCAAAAATAGGAGCCAAATTCTCTGGCCTTCCAGCCGTGTGTTTCCACCAGTGGGAGGTGTTTGCTGGCAGTGGGATTCTCCGGTTCCTGCCACTGTCAACAGGAATTCCCATTGACGTCACCCCATGCCAGCAGGAAACCCATTGGCGGTGGGACTGGAGAACCCACCAACATGAACGGCCAGAGAATTCCGGCCCAGAAGTCTGGATGATCCAGACTCAAAACCTTGGCTCTATTCTCTCTCTCCACAGATGCTGTCAGACCTGCTGAGATTTTCCAGCATTTTCTGTTTTTGTTTCAGATTCTAGCATCTGCAGTATTTTGCTATTGGTGAAATAGGAGGACTATTGGGCCATTCAGCCCTTCAAGCTTCCTCCACCATACATTCGGATCATGGCTGATCATCAAACCCAATCGCCTAATCCCACTTTTCCCCCATATCCTTTGATTCCCTTCGCCCCAATTTGATTGGATGACTGTTTTTGTGGAACCTGCACATTCTCCCCGTGTCTGCGTGGGTTTCCTCCGGGTGCTCTGGTTTCCACTCACAGTCTGAAAGATGTGCTGGAAAGATAGATTGGCCATGCAAAATTGCCCCTTATTATTCAAAGATGTGTAAGTTAGGGGGATTGGCCATGCTAAATTGCCCCTTAGTGTCCAAAGATGTACAGGATGGAGAGGCCTTGATGGAGGGCCTAAATACATGACATTAGGGGGATAGGGTAGGTGGACGATGTGGACCTGGATTAGATGCCCTGTCGGAGAGTCGGTGCAGAATCGATGGGCCGAACGGCCTCCTTCTACACTGTCAGGAATCTATGACCAGAACCAGAGGGCACAACCTCAGGCTGAAGGGACACTCCTTTAAAACAGAGATGAGGAGGAATTTCTTCAGCCAGAGAGTGGGGAATGTGTGGAACTCTTTGCCACAGAGGAGGCTGGGTCATTGAGTGTCTTTAAGACAGAGACAGATAGGTTCTTGATTAATAAGGGGATCAGGGATTATGGGGAAAAGGCAGGAGAATAGAGATGGGAAAAATATCATCCACGATTGAATGGGGGAGCAGACTCGATGGGCCGAGTGGCCTAATTCTGCTCCTATGTCTTATGGTTTTATTATGGACTTCTGCAATTGGTTTGTTCTAAAGATATCCCGACAAAAGATTGGGTTAAATTGGTCTTTTCAGCAAAAAGAGAGTAGTTGGGAAGATTTCCCAGAATGGGGAGGAGAGGGGGTGCTGGCAGGGCAGGTCAGAGCTAGGAGAGAGGTGTCAGTCCAGAGGAAGTTTGGGACCACCCCAAAAGGCAAGAGATGCCTGACAAATTTTACATCTATTTAACTAATAACTTGGGACTGTCAGAAGCACAGACTGGCAGGATTTGAACCTGTGTGGGGAAACTCCAATGGTCTATCGACAAACACTGAGCTGTGTACACAGGCACTACGGAGACAGGGCTCACAGGAGAGGCGGATGGGGGTGGGGGGGGGGGAGGGGACACAGATGTGCACCTGTTACATTAACTGGTGCAATGAGGCATTGATTACATGCGGAGGAGATTTCCACCCAGATGATAATAGCACAGTCCTTTAACATGACTGTTCCTGCATCACTGTGTGTAAATGTCTCAAGTGTGGCTTCTTCACTCACACTGAATATGAGATATAATCACTGTCCCCGGAAAGGATTATCACTCCAGATCCTTTCAGAAGTCGGGGAAAAAGGGGATTAAAGGGTTCATTGGCTCCCTGTACCCTGATTTCCAACTCTTTAACCGTTATAACTTTAGCCTTGCAGAGGGGAATTTTTGTACAGGTTTCCATCAGCAGATCCTGATAGAATGGCATTTATTTTCTGACACAGTGGATCCCCTTCTGAATCCAGTGAAAACCCCCCACAACCCCCTGCTGCTTTGCCAGGGCTGCAATACTGGCCACTAAGAGGGAACTTCGCCCACTAGAGGGTACGCTTGTCATTGGCAGATTGAACATGCCATCTTAAAGGGCCAAGCTCGGTTTGCCATAGTTTATAGGGTTACTCTTGTCTGTAAAGAGTCACATTGGACTCAAAATGCTAATTCTGTTTCACCTTAGGGTGCCACAGTGGTCAGCAGTGCTGCCTCACAGCGCCAGGGACCTGGGTTCGAATACCGGCCTTGGGTCACTGTCTGTGTGGAGTTTGCACGTTCTCCCCGTGTCTGCATAGGTTTCCTCCGGGTGCTCTGGTTTCCTCTCACAGTCCAAAGATGTGCTGGTTAGGCGCATTGGCCATGTTAAATTGCCCCTTAGTGTCCAAAGATGTGCAGGTTAGGTGGATTGGCCATGCTAAATTGCCCCTTAGTGTCCAAAGATGTGTAGGTTATGTGGATTGGCCATGCTAAATTGCCCCTTAGTGTCCAAAGATGTGCAGGTTACGTGGATTGGCCATGCTAAATTGCCCCTTAGCATCCAAAGATATGTCAGTTAGGTGGATTGGCCATGCTAAATTGCCCCTTAGTGTCCAAAGATGTGCTGGTTGAGTGCAATGGCTATGCTAAATTGTTCCTTAGTGTCCAAAGATGTGCAGGTTAGGTGGATTGGCCATGCTAAATTGCCCCTTAGTGTCCAAAGATGTGCAGGTTAGGTGGATTGGCTATGGCAAATTGCCCCTTAGTGCCCAAAGATGTGCAGGTTGGATGCATCAGCCATGGTCAGTGTGTGGGGTTAGGAAGATAGGGCAGAGGGAGACGGCAAGATAGTCTGTCAGCGAGTCGATGCTGACTCAATGGGCCGAATGGCCTCCTTTTGCAGAAATTTATGATATTCACGACTATCTGTGATGGAGAGGGTGTCCAGATGTTGCTGAAGATGTAACCAAGGACACGCAGGCACCTCCACTGCATTCAGGCCAGGGTGAAAATCAGGAAAACTAAACGCACCGAATGACGTAATGAACACTCTGGGATGTTCCACATTTCCAATTTTTAATTATTTCTGAGAATTGGACATTAAATAAGTAAACAGTCTGACAAACTTTCGATAAAGAAAAGAGACTTGTTAACAAAACGTACAAAGCGACCACATTCAAATATAGATTTATATACAACCACATATAACTTTCTTTTTCTCATAAAGGAACACTTTGATTATCTGAGCTATGTTATTGTCCAATAGCTGCTTTTGGATGTGGGTACATCATTGCTAGACAAGTAAAGTCATGCCTAGTGACCGACCAGTGTATATTCCCGATCCTGCATCATTATCTATCCCTCCTCCCTCCCCGTTACCTAATGTAGTGCAGCTCCCTCACGGTGGGAGCTGAGGCAAGACCGGGAAAGGCAGTCGAGCTAACAGACCGACTACTGACCGTGTGGAGGGACAGGCATGGTTACGTTTGCCGAGATTTCCTTTGCTTTCCCTCCCTCCCCTCTTCCCAATTTTGTCTCTGAAGGAACCAACCACCGAGGGCGCTCCCAAGTTGGCCCCTTACGGTGCCGTCACCAATTCGGAGCGTGCCAGGGCTGCGGTTCAGGAGCACCAAGATGTGCCGGCGGCCATTTTGAGGAGGCCAGGGCCATTTTGTAAAAGAGGACTGTGGTGGGCGGGGTTGGTTCCGGTGGTGTTGCCGTGGAACCAACCATTTCACCCCTCTGAACTCAAGTTACCATGGATACACAGTGCAAGGGTCTAAAGAAGAAATCGTTCTAGAAAAAAAAAGAGACTGGTCAATCACTAGACACAATGGATGCCAATCACTCAGGAAAGAATAGCTCTACTTTTGGATGCAAAGTGTACACAAAAAAAAAGTGAAGGGAGCGTTGGAAGCGGTGAAGTAAGGCACAAAAATATCGGGTGGAGCAGTTACAGATATTCGCTGTTAACTAATTGTGACAGGCTTTGTGAAGGATATGCGACAACAGAGACCCGGAACAGACAGACATGTTTTTTCTTCACGCCACCAACATGCCCTGTAGCATCAATGCTTTTCTCGATGAACAGAGGCTACACATAGCCAGAGGGCAAACTACCGTCTCATTGAGTGTCTTTAAGACAGAGATAGGTAGCTTCTGGATTAATAAGGGGATCGGGGATTATGGGGAAAAGGCAGGAGAATGAGGATGAAAGAAATATCAGCCATGATTGAATGGCGGAGCAGACTCGATGGGACACATCTTTGGACACTAAAGGACAATTTAGCATGGCCAATTCCCCCTAATTTTACTTCAATTTCTCCTCAATTCAGTTCAGCCTCCCTGGCATCTTGCACCATGGGTATGGCTGACCCAGAAAGAAATCCCACCACACCAGTTTAAAGTCCAAATCTTGCACCACGGGTACGGCTGACCCTTCAGCTTTGCTACTTTTGTCTAAATTGACATCCTTAAAAACATCTATTCCCGACTGCTGTCGTCACTCGGGATCAAAGGGAGAGCGGAGGCAATGAGTCCATCCTTACACCAGGACGTAGCCACAAGGCATGGGAGAAGGGAGAACATTGCAACTCCTGGAATCCTCCCAATCCCACAAAACAGACTTACCTAGAGCCCCCCAAACTGTGCACTCATGCTACACTGACATCAGGGACCTAGGCATAAAGGGAGTACGATGAGAGATAGGCTGTAACATCCATCACATCAGTTCTCAAACAACGCAGTGGCACAGTGGTTAGCACTGCTGCTTCACAGCACCAGGGACCCCGGTTTGATTCCTGCCTCGGGTCACTGTCTGTGTGGAGTCTACATGTCCTCCCCATGTCTGCGTGGGTTTCCTCTGGGTGCTCCGGTTTCCTCCCAGAGTCCAAAAACGTGCAGGTTAGATGGATTGGCCATGCTAAATTGTCCCTTAGTGTCCAAAGATGTGCAGGTTAGGTGGATTGGCCATGCTAAATTGCCCCTTAGTGTCAGGGAGGTTAGTAGGGTAAATGCGTATAGTTATAGGGATAGGTCCTGGCTGGGATTATTGGTGGTGCAGACCCGATGGGCCAAATGGCCTCCTTCTGCACTGTCGGGACTCCATGACACGCGATTCCAGCAAGTCACCCCTAATGGTAATGATCATGCCTGTAAAATGGCTAAAAATGACAAAAGGAAACACAATGAATAATCCAGATACCTGAATGTGGGATGTTTACCGGATAACCTGACATGTGGGTCACAGGTTGCGATCGGTAATGGTTAGTTCCGAGGCAGTGACACGGGCAAAGATGTGAGTAAGTATCCGGGAGGGGGGGGGGGTTAACTCAACTGTGAAAGAAAATGGAACATCTTCAACTCGAAAGATTTTGCCAACAATACTGATTTATCTAAGACAGCAGAGGGAGGAAGAGAGATTATTATTGTTAATGCATTTCTGTTCAGTTAAGGTGCGGGCTGGCCGCAGGGGTGGGGCGGGCTGGGGGCTCCCGGCATGCAAGCCCCGGTGTCGCAAAAGTCACAGAGGAGCTTTGCCTGGAGATTAAAGGGCTCCGGGCCACAGGTCAGCTGCTAAGTGTGCATTATCTGTGAAATCTGGGCATCAACGCTGAACACTTCCGGCTGGGAATCTGGCTGCTGAGCCTTGGAGTATTCTTGGAGTCAGTGGGCAGGTTTACGGGGCCTTGCGGTGGGGGAGGGAAAGGAGGACATTGGCACTGGCTGAGATGCTCATTCAGAGAGCCATGTGGATGTGATGGGCCAAATGGCCTCCCTCTGCCCTGTAACATAGGGGCAGAAGCAAGCCGTTCGGTCCATCGGGTGGGATTTTCCGGCTGGAAAATCTCGCCCGAGGTCAATGGACCTTTGCATGATTCGTGTCCCGCCCACCACGATTCCCGTGGGTGGTGGAGGGGGTGGGTACAGGACGGACAATTCCACCCCTCGTGTCTGCTCTGCAACTCAGTGAGTTCACGGCTGTGCGATTCAGAGGACAGAACTGAACCCGCCAGTGAGACCCTCCACTGCTGTCCTTCCCCCCGCCACTCCCACTCCCACTCCCACCAACTCTGCAGACATTACTCACCCCAAGGGTTAACTCTTGTAACACTGACGTCACACTTCCTCTGCTAACTCTATTTGCGCGAGCATGCAAATTCGAACCAGGAGACGGAAGACAGGGAACTAATTAAACAGTGTCCAGATACCAGCCGGGATTTTACGACCTCGCATGGGTGAGGCTTGTAAAATCTCGCCCGAGGCCCACGGAGAATTCTGTTCTGCGTGGTGGTGAACTTCTGGCCACCATCTCCCTCCTCCTCTATTCTAATAATAGAGGGCTGGATTGGAAATCAGAAGTTGGAACAGTTTCTCTTGGATGTCAAGCCCATCAACAGGGGCGACAGTCACTCGTTGGGACTTTCACGGGGGGCGTCCCCTTAATTGCCATGGAGACAGGCTCCCTTTCTATTCAGGATGGTTTCTAGGCCCTGAGGGCCTGTCAGAGGCCTCCCAGCTTGAGCAAAGCAGCCAACTGCAGGTTCAGTAAGAGAGAGAGTTCTTCAATACGGAGGCGCCCTTTCACAACTTATTAAAAATATCTTTAATCTGAAAAGAAAATAGTTCTGGCAACCAGGGCACCGTTTCACTGAAAACCATTAAGCTTTAACCAGCAGCCAAAGTCGATGAGTCCAAAATGGCCACTGGTTCAGAAAGAATCACGGATCGGTGGCACCTGGCTTAGGTTTGAGCAACATCTGGGCAAAACAGGACAGTCCAGTCCAAAATGGGGCAGGTGGCAACCCAGACTTGGTACAGGCCTGAGGGCTGAACCACCCACTCTGTCAGGAAATGGGGCATTGGCAGCGCAGAGTTCAAGCTGAGGCAAAAAAAAGAGGTGGGTCTCATAGAAACTTATAAAATTCTAACAGGGTTAGACAGGGTAGATTCAGAAAGAATGTTCCTGATGGTGGGGGGAGTCCAGAACTAGGGGTCATAGTTTGAGGACCTTTTAGGACTGAGGTGAGGAGAAATTTCTTCACCCAGAGGGTGGTGAATGTGTGGAATTCACTCCCACAGAAAGTAGTTGAGGCCAAAACGTTGTGTGATTTCAAGAAGAAATTAGATATCGCTCTTGGGGCTAAAGGGATTGAGGGATATGGGGGGGAGGGGGGATCAGGATATTGAATTTGATGATCAGCCATGAATGGCGGAGCAGGCTCGAAGGGCCAAATGACCTCCTCCTGCTTCTAGTTTCTGTGTGAAAGAATATGTTTTGTTGATGTAGTACTTGAAGGTCATAAATTTGAGACCTAGGGGTTGATATGCCGGTGAAAAGAGGCTTTTCTACTACCCAGGTTGATATTGCCACACCGATTGGTCCACGTTTATGAGGTGAGAAACACTACACATCAATAATGATGCCTTACCACAGAATCCGATAATGCACACCTTGCAACCGAGGCACAGGTTTAATACTGTACAGTACCATATATTAAACTGTAATGAAGTCACTTCAGGTTACTAACAGTAATGGTTGCCGCACAAAGCAGACTTTCTTTTTAAAAAAAAACCTTAAAAGTTCAGTAGACATTAATTCAGTGTCTATACCCATGATATAGGCCCAACCAAAGGCCACATATAGGCCCAACCAGATTTTCAAACGGCTTGACGTTGTGTGGCACACTGAAGGCGTGGGCACTCTCTCCGCAATGTCCAGGAGAGGCAGGAAGCCCCTCCCATTTTCCCTCCCCTCCCCCAACGTGGTGACACGTCAAGCGGCAGCAACACTCCACGGCCTGTAACGGGGCCTTGGAGCGGAGAGCCATGAAGCGAGATTGCGGATTGCCCAAAAACATCCTGATGGGGGCGAGACTTATTCTGCGATATCAGTGGCCGTTGCTAGGCAACATTCTTGACAAAGACTCGGAGGGAAGTTGAGGGTGGGGAAACGGAATCTTGAAGCATAGCACACAGCAAAGTGACTTGTGGGAAAAGTGCCAAGTTAAAGATGGCACTTGATAGCCCAGCGCTCTTTGTCGGTCTGTCTCGCAAATAAATCTCAAAAACATCTTCAATGTGCCAAGACGTTCAAGTGCACCGATTAATTCAGGAAGAAACAAATAAAAAAGAAACATGCTGCATCCCTGTAACAATTGTATGTTTCTGATTTCCTCTTTTGAGTTTAGTGCCCAGTTCAGACTGGATTAATTCTCTTCAAAGAGGCCGTGAGCTCTCCCAATGGATTTGTTTGCCAACTATGATCTATGACACCACACCATTACAGAAAGGTCAGGTTTACTTGACAAGAGACTAATTTCAAACACCATCCGTTCATCGGGAGGACAAGGTAACTCAATGACACTTACGTCTTCGCCCTCAGTCCCTGGTTGGCTTTGTAAAGTGCCAAGGGCTGGATGAGTTGGGCAGCACAGTGGTTCACACTGCTGCCTCACAGCGCCAGGGATCCGGGTTCAACTGCCAGCTCAGGTCACTGTCTGTTCGTACATTCTCCCCGTGTTTGTGTGGGTTTCCTCCGGGGGCTCCGGTTTCCTCCCACAGGTCATATACGGTGGCACAGTGGCTAGCACTGCTGCCTCACAGTGTCACGGACCCGGGTTCGATTCCTGGCTTGGGTCACTGTCTGTGTGGAGTTTGCACATTCTCTCCATGTCTGCGTGGATTTCTCCAGTTTCCTCCCACCTCCAAAGACATACAGGTTAAGTGGATTGGCGATGCTAAGTTACCCCTTAATGTCAAGGGGACTAGCTCGGGTAAATGCACGGGGTTACGGGGATAGGGCCTGGGTGGGATTGTAGTCAGTGCAGACCCGATGGGCTGAATGGCCTCCTTCTGCACTGTAGGGATTGTATTCTATGAGTTCAAACTTGGTGTCATTTGTACTTTCACTACATGGTTCTTAATCCCATCATTACACCAAAGTAGAGATCTCCAATGGAATGAGAAACAGCAAGCATTGCAACTTGTGAGGCAATTGGATAGAATACTTGGGGCGAAGGTGATCAAAGCATTGGCGGGGGGGGCAAAGGCAGAATCAGGTTACTCAGTTGGATGATCAGCCATGATCATAATGAGTTGTAGAGCAGGCTCAAAGGGCCGAATGGCCTCACCCTGATTCTATTTCCTATGTTTCTGTGAGCTGGTCATAAGATAAAGGGGAATGTTAATGGTTCTGCGGGGGGTGGGGTAGTGCTAATAGCGGCAAAAACGAGATAGCAGGATGTGTTAATGGGAGCAAATGAACAGCCAGGGGCAGGTGGTCAGGTAGGGAAGGGGTAGTGTTGTGCTGGAGCAGGCCAGGGTGCCGATAAACTAGGGGTGGCACAGTGGTTAGCATTGCTGCCTCACAACACCAGGGACCCGGGTTCGATTCCCGGCTTGGGTCACTGTCTGTGTGGAGTCTGCACACTCTCCCCATGTCTGTATGGGTTTCCTCCGGGTGCTCCGGTTTCCTCCCACACTCTAAAGATGTGCGGGTTAGGTGGATTGGCCATGCTAAAATTGCCCCTTAGTGTCCTGAGATGCGTAGGTTAGAGGGATTTGCGGGGTAAATATGTAGGGATGGGGGTGTGGGGCCTGGGTGGGATTGTGGTCAGTGCAGACTCAATGGGCTGAATGGCCTCTTTCTGCACTATAGGGATTCTATGAAGCCTTTTGTTTTCCACACCCTCTGCATATTTCCTGTATTTTCTGCTCTTGAATTCCCACTTGAAAACATTTTGGTCTTTCCAGTAATTATAATAATCCTCAAGTACATGTCAGTTCACAGAGAACATTCATCAGGAAGGAACTCTGACCTGGATTGAAGCAATCTATTCTCTGGAGCGGATATTACTTTTCAGTTTTAGTTTCTCACAGTGACTTGCCCCTTCAAAAGCAGCTTTAGGTCAGGATTCACTTCGGGCGCCGCCAATCTCCACGCACACTAGTGTTCGTCAGTGCCTCACGCCCACAGGCAGAACACCTGGGTCAGTCCCTAAGGATTCCGTCAGCGGGTGCTTACCGCTTCCTGTGATCTGACAACACAACGGGCCTGGCACCGTCGCCTAGGAGACGCCAACGTCATCGGTGAAAGGGGGCAGTCGGCAGGTTGCTTCGCTGCCATGGTGGCCGGCCGTCAGTCGGGCCCGTGAGTGGGCAAAAACCATCGCCCAAAGGGCTTGAACAAAACAAGAAAAATGAGAATTTAGGAGGCATGGTTAGTAAGTTTGAAGATGGCACCATGATTGGTGGCACAGTGGACAGTGAAGAAGGTTATCTTTGATTGCAACAGGATCTTGATCAATTGGGCCAGTGAGCCAACGAATGGCAGATGGAGTTTAATTTAGATGAATGCGAGGTGATGCATTTTGGTAGATCAAATTGGGCAGGACTTACTCAGTTAGTGGTAGGGCGCTGGGGAGAGTTACAGAGCGAAGAGATCTAGGGTTACAGGTTCAGAGCTCCTTGAAAGTGGAGTCACAGATGGACAGAGTGGTGAAACATAGAAGACAGGAGCAGGAGGCCATTTGGCCCTTCAAGTCTGTTCTGCCATTCATTACAGTCATGGCTGATCGTACAACTTAATAGACTAATCCTGCTTTCTCCCCATAACCTTTGATGCCATCACCCCAAGTGCTATATCCAGCCGCCTCTTGAATACAAAGAAGGCAGTTGGCTTGGTTTCATTGGTCAGAACATTGAGTACAGGAGTTGGGACGTCTTGTTGAAGTTGTACAAGACATTGGTAAGGCCACACTTGGAATACTGTGCACAGTTCTGGTCACCCTATTATAGTAAGGATATTATTAAACTAGAAGGAGTGCAGAAAAGATTTACTAGGATGCTACCTGGACTTGATGGATTGAGTTATAAGGAGAGGCTGGATAGACTGGGACTTTTTCTCTGGAGCGTAGGAGGCTGAGGGGTGATCTTATAGAGGTCTATAAAATAATGAGGGGCACAGATCAGTTAGATAGTCAATATCTTTTCCCAAAGGTAGGGGAGTCTAAAACTAGAGGGCAGAGGTTTAAGGTGAGAGGGGAGAGATACAAAAGGGTCCAGAGAGACAATTTTTTCACACGGAGGGCGATGAGTGTCTGGAACAAGCTGCCAGAGGTAGAAGTAGAGGCGGGTACAATTTTGTTTTTTAAAAAACATTTAGACAGTTACATGGGTACGATGGATATAGAGAGATATGGGCCAAATGCAGGCAGTTGGGACTAGCTTAGTGGTAAAAATGGGGCAGCATGAACAAGTTGGGCCGAAGGGCCTGTTTCCACGCTGAAAAAGAGATGAAGGGTGCTTGGGGATTCACCCTGATCAGATTGTGGAAACACTGAAACAAGTGTGCAGGGGGAGAGACATTGTTGGCCTGCACAGGCAGACTGAGATCTTGGCCTGTCTGAGTAGGCCCATTTGGCAGCTCATATAGTGGCCAGTGGCAGCTATTTAGCTTTGGCACTGAGTGTGCCCTCACGCTTAAAATAGGAGGTTTTAACAGATCTCGAGCCAGTTTCAGTAGCAGAGCTGTGATATAAAAATGCTTGAATTTGAGCCAAATATTCTCTCACATGTGCCACAGATTAGACATCTGGATCAGGAATTGGAGTGACATTTGGCAACAGCAATTTTACAACAGAAAACCGGATAGGAATTGAACGAAGTGACATTAATTCTGATGATTTATATGGTCTTTGCTCAGTATTTCAGACCACTCATTGAAGTTTGATGACATCTTTCGCCCATATCTGCGTGGGTTTCCTCTGGGTGCTCTGGTTTCCTCCCACGCTCCAAAAGGTGTGTAGGTTAGGTGGATTGGCCATGCTGAATTGTCCCTTCATGTTAGGGGGGATCAGCTATGTATGGGGTTACGGGGATAGGGCCCGGGAGGGATTGTTGGTGCAGGCTCAATGGGCCGAATAGGCTCCTTCAGCAGTGTAGGGATTGTATGATTCTATGAAATGACCGTGAGGGTAACAAGGTTAACTCTTAAAACAAGTCCGTGGACACTTTACGAGTTCTCATTTTGCCATCTGCCATTCCATTGGGAAGGCCTATCCTTTAGTGTTATCTCCCTATCACTAAACTGGGCTCTGCCGAGTAAAATTAACATCGCTAGTATATCCTCACCTTACAGAATGATTCCATTATCCGCGACTGTGATGATTTTGTTGGGAATTGGGTATTGCCTTCCAGACTGAAAGTGCATTGAAAGATGGAACTGAAAGTCCAGTCCATCCGTCCATTTGTCTATCCCAGTTTTGGGGAAGCAATGTGTAACACAGACCCCCCGGCACTGTCCCCATTACAGACCCCCCCGCCCCCCCCCGCCCCGGCACTATCCCCAACCCAGACCCCCCGCCCCCCCAGCACCATCCCCATCACAGATCCCCCCCGGCACTATCCCCATCACAGACCCCCCCCCCCCCCCCCCCCGGCACTATCCCCATCACAGACCCCCCCCCCCGCCCCGGCACTATCCCCATCACAGACCCATCTCCCCCGGCACTATCCCCATTACAGACCCCCCAGTACTATCCCCAACACAGACGGCTTACTCAAACCCTGGGACCATTTACAGGACAAACTCACTGATCTCCCAGCACCATAGCTGGGCTCAGTGGGAGCACTCACTGCTGACAACCTCAAATGTTGGGCCGGCACGGGTGGGGGTAGTACGGAGGGGCCCCATGGATTCATTCACCTTTGTAATTAACCAGATTATCTGGTGATAGGGACAGGTGGAGAGGGGTGGGAAGAGGTTTCCCTGAAGCGGAAACATCGGCAACTGGGCCGAATCACCCACTTCCTGTGTCAGTCACCTCTCTGCTGTTGCTGGAATCTTGCTGTGCTCAAGATGGCTACCGCATTTGACATCCCTGAGAGCGCTCTCAGTCATTCGCGGGAAACGACACTTCGGGCCTGTTTGACACAAATCCTCATGTTTCATTTCTCTATTCCGTAAACATTATCCTCTGATTTGGTGATTATGCTGCCAACGCCTCGGGATCCCTATCGCGTGAGATTGCGCCAAGCTCCTGATGTTGGGAGCAAAAGTGCCACAGGTGGTGAGTGTCAGGATCAAGGGATGGAGACTTTAGGTTTGAATCCCTACAGTACAGAAGGCTATTCGGCCCATTGAGCCTGCACTGACAACAATCCCATCCAGGCCCTAACACAAGAACCCCATGTACTTGCTGTGTTAATCCTCCTAATATTAAAGGGCAATTTGCCACGGCCAATCCACCCTAACCTGCACATCTTTGGACGCTAAGGGGCAATTTAGCATGGCCAATCCACCTAACCTGCACATCTTTGGACACTAAGGGACAATTTAGCATGGCCAATCCACCTAACCTGCACATCTTTGGACACTAAGGGACAATTTAGCATGGCCAATCCACCCTAACCTACACATCTTTGGACACTAAGGGCAATTTAGCATGGCCAATCCACTTAAGCCGCATGTCTTTCAGATCGTGGGAGGAAACCGGAGCACTCGGAGGAAACCCAAGCAGACACATGGAGAACATGCAAACTCCACACAGACAGTGGCACAAGCTGGGAATTGAACCCGGGTCCCTCGCACTGTGAGGAGGCGGTGCTAACCATTGCGCCACCGTGCCGGGTTGAGGTGTCCGTAGGAGCCACGAGGTCTTGGCTTGCTCTGCGACGTCTCAACAGCAGAGTCGTGGACAAAGGACATCTTTCAGCTAATCAGCTTTCGCGCAAACCTGTGTGGACTGGGCTCACAAAACAACTCCACGGTCAGGGCGTGCTGTCTGATCAGTTACAAGGGAGCACTCGATTTCCTGAATCCACATTCAACTCGGAAACCCAGTGACGACAGATTATTCAAACTGATATTTGAGCCACACCAAGACAGCAGGCGCGTGGTTGGAGGGTGGGTCTTACCACCCATGTGTACAACTAGTACAAATGACACCAAGTCTGTTGACTGTTCAACAGCGGGCACCATGACAGTTCCCGATCAGATGGTCACAGAGGTATTAGAGTGTTGGCGGGTGGCAGACTTTGTGCCCAGGTGCAAATATGGTAGCTCTCACCATCTCAGAACATTGATGCATTTGATTTCAGTGCTATAATCAGAAACATACAGGGATTACTTTGGGAGTGGCGGTGGGGAGGTGTGTTTTGCTGTTGGATCGTTAGGCCTCAGTATTAAAGAATATAAAAATAAATAAGGCTCTCATGAGTAGCTGTCACTATCAATCCAATGGGTCATCCATTCCTTTTGATATTGTGTCTTTTTTTCATCCATGTGTAGCTGTCGTTCTTCTTTGCCTATCCGGACGGCGTGGTATTGTGGGACTGTGTCATTGTAACGGGAGCGCTTAAAAAATCCACACTGTAAAGAACAGAGAGAGCAATAGAGAGAGAGAGAGAGGACATTTTAGAATGTGGCATGAAATCACAGTTTTGACATTATGACTGGGTTTTTACCCCTTATCCTCAAACCATGACCCCTAGTTCTGTACTCCCTCCACCATCGGGAACATTCTTTCTGAATCTACCCTGTCTAACCCTGTTAGAATTTTATAAGTTTCTATCAGATCCCCTCTCACTCTGATAAACTCCAGTGAATATAATCCTAACCGACTTATTCTCTTCTCATATGACAGAGCTGCCATCCCAGGAATCAGCCTGGTAAACCTTCGCTGTACTCCCTCTATAGCAAGGACTATAGAATGAGCAGAAGAGGCCATTCGGCCCATTGCATTCACTGACTTTCTCTGACATAGTATCTTAGTCAGCCCTTCTCCCCCTGCTCCGTAACCCCACACACTTCCCATGGCTAAACCATCAAACCTACACATCTTCTTTTAAGCCACCGGCTATGTATCTGTGAGCAATCCAATAGCGACTGCATTGCATTGGCTTTGGGATGACGTACTGGAATTTAACTAGAATCTATCTGTCACAGGTTCATGGCCCACCCTTGATTCCCAATTACATTTGTCTGACATTGGTCGGACTTTTACCCAATCCCTTGCTGGTATCTCAGCTGCACATAAATGGAAGATGCTCCATATCCTGTTCACCAACCGTCTCAGCTTTCGGAAGTGGACAGAAAGACTAGCTTGTGGGTCGAGGCAGCCTCATCGAATGTTACCTCAGGAGGTCCTTGAAAGAGAGCCAGGGAGGAGAGAGAGAACACTAAATAGTGGGCAGCATTTTACGGCCTCGCTCGCCCCAAAACCGTAAAATCCCACCCGAGGTCAATGGAGCTTTCCGTGGTCCGCCCCCTCGCCTGCTCCGATTCCCAAACATTCCAGTATGTTTCCCAAGGTGAGACTTTGTGGTGCCCTTTCCTTCATGAAACCCAAAGCATTCAGAATGGGCCCAGGCTGGCATCACCTCAGCAGAGAAACAGCCGAGATCCGACCATTACAGTGCAGTAAAACAAGCAACAGGGGAGGGTGGGGAGGGAGGACAGGTTTCTGATGCCTCGGGGTAAAACCCCACGATTAAAGGATGTGCTTCATGCAGAGCATCTCAGGACCATCTTACTGTGCACATACTACAAACAAATCCAAACTTCACAAGGTATGGGGCTGAAAAACACATCAACAGGAATGCATGCTACACACACACACACACACACACACACACACACATTCACACGCACAACACAACACACACTGCAAACCCATCCATTACCATCACAGTAAATGAGGTCGCGTAAGGATTATTTCCTCAGCAAGTCACAATGGCTGTTTCAAGTCTGTCCACTGATGCCTTGCCTCGAGTGATGACTGTCTTTAGTGGAGAACATGTAGAGGAGAACAATGCCCCTGTCTACATAAGAAGGCTTATATTGTGTTAGCGTTTATTAACAAGGGGTTTGAGTTTTAAGAGCCGTGGGGTTATGCTGCAACTATACAGGACCTTGGTGAGAGCATATTTGGAATATTGTGTGCAGTTCTGGTCACTTCACTATAAGAAGGATGTGGAAGCATTGGAGAGAGTGCAGAGGAGATTTACCAGGATGCTGCCTGGTTTGGAGGGTAGGTCTGATGAGGAAAGATTGAGGGAGCTGGGGCTTTTCTCTTTAGAGCAGAGGAGGATGAGAGGCGACTTAATAGAGGTTTATAAGATGATGAGGGGGATAGATAGAGTGGACATGCAGAGACTATTTCCTCAGGTGGATGTAGCTGTTACTAGGGGACATAACTATAAGGTTCATGGTGGGAGATATAGGAGGGATGTCCGAGGTAGATTCTTTACTCAGAGAGTGGTTGGGGTGTGGAATGCACTGCCTGCTGTGATAGTGGAGTCAGACACTTTAGGAACTTTCATGTGGTTATTGGATAGGCACATGGAGCACACCAGAATGATAGGGAATGGGATAGCTTGATCTTGGGTTTGGCCATAGTTTGGCACAACATTGAGGGCCGAAGGGCCTGCACTGTGCTGTACTGTTCTATTTTCCACGTTTCTATCAACGGGGAAGAACTACAAATGGTCGAGTGCTTCAAGTTTCTTGGTCACCAACAACCTGTCCTCTTAACAGGAGTTAAGAAAGCCCACCAACACCTCTACTTTCTCAGGCTAAGGAAATTTGGCATGTCAGCTACAACTCTCACCAACTTTTACAGATGCAACATAGAAAGCATTCTTTCTGGTTGTATCACAGCTTGGTATGGGCTCCTGCTCTGTCCAAGACAATAAGGAACTACAAAAGGTCGTAAATGAATCCCAATCCATCACACAAACCAGCCTCCCATCCATTGACTCTGTCTACACTTCCCGCTGCCTCAGTAAAGCAGCCAGCATAATTAAGGACCCCACACACCCCGAACATTCTCTCTTCCACCTTCTTCCATCAGGAAAAAGATACAAAAGTCTGAGGTCACGTACCAACCGACTCAAGAACAGCCTCTTCACTACTGCTGTCAGACTTTTGAATGGACTTACCTCACATTAAGTTGATCTTTCTTTACACATTAACTATGCCTGTAACACTACATTCTGCACTCTCTCCTTTCCTTCTCCCCTATGTACTCTATGAACGGTATGCTTTGTCTATTTAGTGCACAAGAAACAATACTTTTCACTGTATCCCAGCACGTGACAATAATAAATCAAATATTAAGTTGATCTTTCTCTACACCCTATCTGTAACTGTAACACTACATTCTGCACTCTCTCCTTTCCTTCTCTATGAACAGCATGCTTTGTATAGTGTGTAAGAAGCAATGCTTTTCACTGTATCCCAATACATGTGACAATAATAAATCAAATCAAATATTAAGCTGATCTTTCTCTACACCCTAGCTATGACTGTAACGCTACATTCTGCACTCTCTCCTTTCTTTCTCCCCTATGTGCTCTATGAACGGTATGCTTTGTCTGTATAGCACGCAAGAAACAATACTTTTCACTGTATCCCAATACATGTGACAATAATAAATCAAATCAAATCAAAATCGAATCCCCTGGGGTTGATTCACAGAGTCAGAGTCATGTCAATGGGAGGAGCTAAGCTTGCAGGAAAAACACACAGTCTCTTATATTTCCAAACAGTCAGTTTCTGCTTGGTTCTGAAGACTTCATTCTGTCTCTCTCTCTCTCTCTCTGGAGGCTGCTGTTTGAGTATCAGAGAACAGGTGTCTCTCTCTCTCTCTTGCCCTCTCTGGAGGCTGCTATTTAGGGCTGTCAGAAGACAGATGTCTGTCTCTCTCCAGAGGTGTCCAAAGGCTCTAGGACTGTTAACAAGTATAAGCTTGTATGTTGCTAACTGGTTTTGAAGAGCAGTTTAAGTCTATAATAGGAATATTGCTTAAATTGGAACTAATAGAGATAGGTTAGCAGTTAAGAATTATAGTGTCAATTTTAAGTATTTCAATTGGCAAAAGTTAAGCTAGTTCATTTGTTATAGTTATTGTGAAATAAAGTTTGTGTTGATAAAACATTCCTGGTGTCAACAGAATCACATCTGGAGCTAAACACCTTACCCTCACACGAATGCCAAAACAGAAAAAACTGTTGGGGTCTAGTCAGGTTGACAACATACTTTGGAGTTTCTGCTCAGGTACCCAAACAAAAAAAACACTCCCCCCACCCCCCCCCACCGCCCACCCTCCGCATCTGGTCATCTATCTCTCGTTCTTTTTTGTTGCAATCTTTTCCAGCTATAGTATGACATCTAACACATTTTCCCTCTCAGTTCTGATAGAGAGAGTCAAAGGGTGGCACAGTGGTTACCACTGCTGCCTCACAGCACCAGGGACCCAGGTTCAATTCCCGGCTTGGGTCACTGTCTGTGCAGAGTCTGCACATTCTCCCCGTGTCTGTGTGGGTTTCCTCCGGGCGCTCCGGTTTCCTCCCAAAGTCTGAAAGACGTGCTGGTTAGGTGCGTTGGAGTGTGGTGACTTGGGGATTTTCACTGTAACTTCATTGCAGTGTTAATGTAAGCCTACTTGTGACAATAATAAATAAACTTAAACCTTAAAGTTTTAAGCGATGTGAGGCATCCTGCCTCCACCTCCCTCCCAGGCAGCGCACTTCAGACCCTCACCAACCTCTGGGTAAAAAAGTTTTCCTCAAATCCCCCCTAAACCTCCTTTAACCTGTGTCCCCTCATAACTGACCCTTCAACTAAGGGGAACAGCTGCTCCCTATCCACTCTGTCCACGTCCCTCAGAATCTTGTACATCTTGATCAGGTCGCCCCTCAGTCTTCTCTGCTCCAGAGAAAACAACCCAAGCCTCTCCAACCTCTCTTCATAACTTCAATGCTCCATCCCAGGCAGCATCCTGGTGATTTTTCCCTTCATCCTCTCTGGTGCAAGTTGCTGGGATTTGCCAGGAAAGTTTTCTCCCCTCAGTTGGGGCTAAAATTTGACTGGTTTTGATTGACTTTATGCTCAGACAGTGGACTGGAAAAGCATCACTCGTTGCTCGTTGGACAAGTGTGAGGTGATGCATTTTGGTAGATCCAATTCAGGTGGGAGCTCTAAAATAAATGGCAGAACCATCAGGAGCATTGACACACAGAGAGATCTGGGAGTACAGGTCCACAGATTCTTAAAAGTGGCAGCACAGGTGGAAAAGGTGGTGAAGAAAGCATGTTGCCTTCATTGGCCGGGGCATCGAGTATATAAAAGATGACAAATTATGTTACAGTTATATAAAACGTTGGTGAGGCCACATTTAGAATACTGTGTCCAATTCAGAAGGATGTGGAGGTTTTGGAGAGGGTACAGAAAAGGTTTACCAGGATGTTGCCTGGTATGGAGGGTATTAGCTATGAGGAGAGATTGAATAAACTGGGATTGTTCTCCCTGGAAAGACGGAGGCTGAGGGGGTGACCCGATAGAAGTTTATAAAATTATGAGGGGTGTGGATAGGGTGAACAGTTGGAAGCTTTTTCCCAGGGGCAGAAATGACAATTACAAGGGGGCACAAGTTCAAGATAAGGGGGGAAAGGTTCAGTGGAGATGTGAGGGGGGAGTTTTTTACACAGAGGGTGGTGGGGGCCTGTGAGGTGCCAAGTGAGGTGGTTGAGGCAGATACATTAGCCACATTCCAGACTTATCTGGATAGACACATGAACAGACGGGGAGTAGAGGGATACAGGCGGTTGGTGTAGATAGGACAACGTGATCGGCACAGGCTTGGTGGGCCGAAGGGCCTGTTCCTGTGCTGAACAGAAGTAGATTCAACACTTTTCGTTCCTTTCTTTGGGCCAGAGAGATATTTTATTGATAAGAAAATTCTCCTTTGCACATGAAAAATTCTCTCCTTGCTGCACACTTCTAAAAGTTGATGACAAATTTGCATCCAGGCGGTTGGTCTTGATAGGACAATGTGATTGGCGCATGCTTGGAGGGTGCCGTACTGTTCTTTGTTTGAGGGTCAGATCTTTCCAATTGCTCAGTACAAATAGCCCACCCCCCTTTTCAAAGGGAGGGGGGGGAATGGGTGCAATCTAAGGGAACGTAACTAGTTCCACATCCCCTTCTTTGATCCGTTTAAACCTTTGCGACTTACTGATAATCCTTACACACCTCTGGCATACAGGTGCTGAGTGCCCGTGCAAAAAGAAAAAAAACACACACCATGCCCACCGGCACTGCCCACTACCATACCAACCACCCGGGCCAAGCACAGGCTTTGTCGCTACAATTACCAGCTGCAGACGTGGGGCATTAGGCCTCGGCGGCCAGTTTCTGCTGGTCCGACGGCTGGGTTTGAAGATGGGCCCTGTGATATTCAGTTTCATACTGGGAGTCTTTGCTCGTTCGTTTGAAGAAACCGCACTACAAGGAAGCAATGTTTGGCCAGCGTTACGACAGGAAAAGTAAGTCAGGATGAGCGAGGCGCCCTCCAAAGGCGGGTCAGAGGTGGTGCGGGTGGGGTACCGTTTCTCCTTTCAGGTACTGTTGGGTTTTTTTTGGTGTCTCTCTTTACACCCACACATTTTTTCCCCCCTTTTGACAGAAGGGCGGGGAAAATGGACTCCCGAGTTGATTATCAAACAGCACTCAGAACACTCCTTCTGAGGCCAACAGGTCCTGGCGTGGCACTCAAACCCCGAGCTTCTGGTCAAGCGATAGGGGCACTGCCACTGTGCCACAGGGGTGTAGCCATTCTTTTGGCAAATCCAATCGGCTAAATTAAACCAACTAATGGACAAAGGCAAAGGAACAGCCCCCTAAAGGGGAGGGAGGGGGGTAGGCAAGTGGCCATAACAAAAAGCATAAAGGATTCTTAAATCACAGGGTGGCACAGTGGTTAGCACTGCTGCCTCACAGCGCCAGGGACCTGGGTTCAATTCCCGGCTTGGGTCACTGTGCGGAGTCTGCATGTTCTCCCCGTGTCTGCGTGGGTTTCCTCCAGGTGCTCCAGTTTCCTTCCACAGTCCAAAGATATGTAGGTTGGGTGGACTGGCCGTGCTAAATTGCCCCTTAGTGTCCAAAGATGTGCAGGTTAGGGGGATTGGCCATGCTAAATTGCCCCTTAGTGTCCAAAGATGTGCAGGTTAGGGGGATTGGCCATGCTAAATTGCCCCTTAGTGTCCAAAGATGTGCAGGTTAGGGGGATTGGCCATGCTAAATTGCCCCTTAGTATCAGGGGGATTAGCAGGGTAAATACATGGGGTTATAGGGATAGGGCCTGGGTGGGATTGTGGTTGGTGCAGCATCAATGGGCCGAATGGCCTCCTTCTGCACTGTCGGGATTTCTATGGTAGTTGAAAACATCAAACCAAAACGTGGTTAAAAATGTCAAGAATAAACCCCAGTCCCTGCGGTACCTGACAGGCACAGAAGGCCTCCACGGTGCCCTCGGACTCCGCACCCTCCCTCTCCAGGGACACCTGCCTGCGGATATAGCCACGGCAGGGGGGCAAACAGTCAAGTCGGATGACCCCCTCCCCCACTCCTCGGTCGCCTGCTGCCTGGGTCTGTTTATCTGTTTAATGCAAGTCGGGCCAGGCCCAGGAGCAAGTTCATTCCCGCTCCCGCTGTTTCCACACTGGGTGCCCATAGATGAGGAGCGTGGGGCTGAAGTGCAGACAAAACATTAATAAAAGATTCTTCAGGTAACAAAAAAGGGAAAAAATTGCTTTACCCTTTCATGAGATGTTGACATTTATTGCCCTCGGACTGGGCAGTTTGCTAGGCCATTTCAGAAGGGGCGATCAGCAATGTAAACTTAATCCCACATTTTTCTTAAATTTAAATTTCACCATCTGCTGTGGTGGGATTCGAACCCAGGTCTCCAGAGCTTCATGCTGGTCTCTGGATTACTAACCCAGTGACAGTACCACTACGGTACTGCCTCTGGTTAGCCACCAGGAATCAACTTGACAACAGAATTGCCTCTTTCTTGAGGAAAATTCCTGAAAGAACAGGGACTCGGCAGGTACCCATATCACCATCCCGTGTGGCTTGTTCTTTTCTCATTCGAAGGAATTCAAAATGCTTCATATTTGATATTTTGTGTGATTAACTTTGCAGCCCATTGTGCAAGCATTGCCCTCCTTCCTGCAGTCATTAATTTGGGACGTTAACCAATCCTTGGAGAAGAATTTTCCTCGTGTGTAACAGGCCGGACACACAGGCCAGAATTTTACCGCCCCGCCTGCCATGGGAATCGGAGCGGGCGAGGGGTGGAGCATGGAGAGGGACGCTGACCTTGAGGTGGGATTTTACTGTTTTGGGATGAGCAAGGATGCACTTGGCCCCGAGGCTGGAAAATCCTGCCCGAGGTCAATCTTTGCATGGTCCACCCCCAGCCTGCTACAACTCCCACGGTTTTGTGGGACAGGAAAATTGCACCCATAGGATTTTTTTAGGGTTTGACAGGGTCAATGCTGAGACGATGTTCCCCCCTCATGGGAGAGTCTAGAACCAGAGGACAGAGTCTCAGAATAAAGGAGCACCAATCTCAGACTGAGATGAGGAGGGATTTCTTCTCTCAGAGGGTTGTGAGTCTTTGGAACGCTGTGCCACAGGGAGCTGTGTGGGGGGCAGAGTCCTTGTGTATATTTAAGGCTGAGATAGATTTCTGATCAGTGAGAGAATCGAGGGTTTTCGGGGAAAGGGCAGGAAAGTGGACATGAGGAATGGCGGATCGGCCATGGTCTTACTGAATGGGGGCGCAGGGCTCGAGGGGCCGAATGGCCACCTCCTGCTCAATTTCTGATAGTCTTCAGAGTGCAAAATTCTGCTTAGAGGGAACATTTCCGATTCAATTGCATGGAACTTTCACCCCTCGTGATTTACAACGAACTACATGTCAAATATGTTCGACAATGTAAGCAGTCAAGCAAACTGATTCTGGTCTGTGATGGCCACGTTACTTGATACAAGGTGACCAAATCATCAAAGCTGGAGAGTGCAGCTTTCAAGATGGATAGCAGAGTAAATTTACCAGTCTCATACCTCCCCACCACCTCCTGAGGGCCAAAGACCTGGCTACAATACCGTAGTGCTAAGTCTCCGTCCTTCACTCCCTTGCAGCCTAGTTCAACACTTGGGAGAAAAGGCATTGGGTACAAATATAAGGAGGTTATATTAAACCTCCTGGCACGGTGGCACAGTGGTTAACACTGCTGCCTCACAGTGCCGGGACCTGGGTTCAATTCCCGGATTGGGTCATCGTCTTTGCACGTTCTCCCCGTATCTGCGTGGGTTTCCTCCAGGTGCTCCGGTTTCCTCCCACACTCCAAAGGTGTGCTGGTTAGGTGCATTGGCTGTGCTAAAGTCTCCCTCAGTACACCAGAATGTGGCGACAAGGGGATTTTCACAGTAACTTCATTACAGTGTTAATGTAAGCCCGCTCGTGACAATACTAAATAAACTCTGGGGTGGTGTGGTGGCACAGTGGTTAGCACTGCTGCCTCACAGCGCCAGGGACCCGGGTTCGATTCCCGGCTTGGGTCACTGTCTGTGTGGAGTTTGCACATTCTCCCCTGTGTCTGCGTGGGTTTCCTCCGGGTGCTCCGGTTTCCTCCCACGGTCTAAAGACATGCTGGTTAGGGAGTATTGGCCGTGCTAAATTCTCCCTCGGTGTACCCGAACAGGAGTGTGGTGACTAGGGGATTTTCACAGTAACTTCATTGCAGTGTTAATGTAAGGCTACTCGTGACACTAATAAATAAACTTTAAACTTAAACCTGTATAAAACATACCTGTATTCATTCATGAGGTGCCCAAATCCCATGAGTAAATCAAAACAGCAAAGGCCTCTTTTTTATCCAACTCTAGATCCTGGTGTAACAGTGACCAGGGCTAGCATCACTCATTCATGATGCATGGCACTAAGATTTTTGAGTGTATCAGCCTCAAATGGACCGTGCTGTTTAGTTTTGAACTGGAATGTCCCATCTGCACCCTTCAGCTAATTACTGAGCAGCATTTCTATGCATGTTGCTCCAACCTCCACACAAATGTGGAAGAAGCAGGCTCCAGGGTGAATTGGTTTAAATCAGAGCCACCCATTGAAAGAGTCACCAGTTATATCAGATCTACGCTTACCTTCCAGAGCAGGAACACGAGCAGAGCCAGGACTAGGATTCCTGCGAGCACAGCAATGAGGATTATCAGCCAGGGTGCTCCGACATATCCCACACTCGCCTTTTCTGGGTATATTTTCAAGACAGTCTGGATAGATTAAAGGTGACAGCAATTGTAATACATGCTCATGGACTCAGAAAGCAGTGTGTGTGTCTTGAGAGAGAGTGAGTGTGAGAGAGTGTGTGTGTGAGAGAGAGAGAGAGAGAGTGTGTGAGAGAGAGAGTGTGTGTGAGAGAGAGAGTGTGTGTGAGAGAGAGTGTGTGTGTGAGAGAGAGTGTGTGTGTGAGAGAGAGTGTGTGTGTGTGAGAGAGTGTGTGTGTGTGAGAGAGAAAGTGTGTGTGTGTGTGACAGAGAGAGAGTGTGTGTGAGAGAGAGAGTGTGTGTGAGAGAGAGTGTGTGTGAGAGAGAGTGTGTGTGAGAGAGAGTGTGTGTGAGAGAGAGAGAGTGTGTGTGAGAGTGTGTGTGTGAGAGAGTGTGTGTGAGATAGAGAAAGTGTGTGTGTGTGTGAGAGAGTGTGTGTGTCTTGAGAGTGAGTGTGAGAGAGTGTGTGTGTGAGAGAGAGTGTGAGAGAGTGTGTGTGAGAGAGAGAAAGTGTGTGTGTGTCTTGAGAGAGAGTGAGTGTGAGAGAGAGTGTGTGTGTGAGAGAGAGAGTGTGTGTGTGTGAGAGAGTGTGTGTGTGTGAGAGAGAGTGTGTGTGTGAGAGAGTGTGTGTGTGTGAGAGAGTGTGTGT
>NC_137359.1:16233934-16518934 GCF_965287045.1 Carcharhinus amblyrhynchos
GGGAGACAGGTACCTAACAGCACGGTGGGTGTACCTACACCACACGGACTGACTGATATCCAATAACAATCCTGGAACTCCCTCCCTAACAGCACTGTGGGTGTACCTACACCACACGGACTGACAGATGTCCAATAACAATCCTGGAACTCCCTCCCTAACAGCACTGTGGGTGTACCTACACCACACGGACTGACAGATGTCCAATAACAATCCTGGAACTCCCTCCCTAACAGCACTGTGGGTGTACCTACACCACATGGACTGCAGTGGGATCAAGATGGCGGCACCTTCTCAAGGGGCAATTAGGAATGGGCAATAAATGCTGGCCAGCCAGTGACACCCATGTCTCATAAATGAATATATATTATTTAAAAATTGAGGGAAATATATTGCTCTGTAAATTTAGCTTCATGCAAATTTAAATTTGCTCCGTGTTTTGTAGTGATTGCTGTCGACTCGGTCTCTGGTGTCCACATACCAGATTTCATATCGTACAATTTGCTGCCCAGATCCACTGTCGACGGGCACTGCTGTTGGGTTTTGGGCATCAGCTGGCAAAATAGTGAACAAACCCGGTTGTTTCTTTGGGTCCCCTCCCCCCACCCGTCCTCACCAAAGGCGTGTTTTCTTTATCCAGTCCCCTGGTCACCGGAGCAAGCGGCAGCAACAGGAGCTCATCGCTGAGTTGCGGAGAAGGCAGGTCAAAGATCACCGACCGGTGTATGAAGGGAAAGATGGTACCATTGAAGACATCATCACAGGTAAAGGGCAGCAATGCATCCTGGGCCAGCTTAGATGTGTTAGTTGTCTTCAAGACTCATGTCCTCTCTGATCATTCAGATGATCGAAAGGTTTAAAGTTTATTTATTAGTGTCACAAGTAAAGCTTACATTAATACTGCAGTGAAGTTCCTGTGAAAATCCCCTGGTTGCCACACTCCTGTTCGGGTACAGCGAGGGGCAATTTAGCATGGCCAATCCACCCAACCAGAACATCTTTGGACACTAAGGGGCAATTTAGCATGGCCAATCCACCTAAGGCAGGAAAGTGGACTTGATGAGTGCGAGACCAGCCATGATCTTGTTAAATGGTGAAGGAGGCTCAAAGGGCTGAATGGCCTCCTTCTCATCCTATTTCTTATGGTCTGACCTCTCCTCATAAGCAAATCCCTCCAAATACCCAGGATCAACCCAGTGAACTTCCCAGGACTATCTCTGATGTTGGAGGAGCGGGGTAAAGAGAAGGGGTTGGGTGTGTCTTGGAGTTGCTGCAGAGAATACAACTCAGCCATTGGCAACTCTTAGATCTCTCATCTTTCAACATTTTATTAGCCAAAAATGGAGCCTTGGTTTGGTTTGGGCGTGCAGAGTGACAGTGAACAAAAGAAAAGCTTGCAACGCACAGACACAAAAAATTTGGCAGAGGATCAGAAGCTGGGATCAACAGACTGGAGGTAGCTTTCGCATATCCCGAAGCTAATTGCATTTGAGTGATTTGATCACTTCAACAACAAATAAAACCTTTCAAACATGATGTGTGCTGACACACGTGTGACCACGGGTGCACTGTGCCGCCAATATTTAAGCACAATATCAATAAAGGTTTGGTCACCATGTCTGACAGTTGAACGAGGCAACTGGCTTGAGCAGAACCAAGAGGAAATCCCACCCAAACAGATCTGTTTATCTTGGCGCTCGAGAGATGTGACTTAGGTCAGGTTTTGCAGAGAGAACATTCAGGGCAGTTGCTTAGCCAGCAACTCGCAGCATTGTCTCAACAACACACAACCCATTAAAAAAAACATGCTGCCCATCACATTTTACCTATGTTTAAGGAATCTAAGAAAAAGACTAACAATGAGGCAAATTAGGTGGCACAGTTAGCACTGCTGCCTCACTTAGCCAGAGACCGGGATTCAACTCCTGACTTGAGTAACTCTCTGTGTTTGTTGGGTTTCCTCCCATAATCCAAAACATGTGCAGGTTAGGTGGATTGGCCATGCTAAATTGTCCCTTAGTGTCCAAAGATGTGCAGGTTAGGGTGGATTGGCCATGCTAAATTGTCCCTTAGTGTCAAAAGATGTGTAGATTAGGTGGATTGGCCATGCTAAATTGCCCCTTAGTGTCCAAAGATGTGCAGGTTAGGGTGGATTGGCCATGCTAAATTGTCCCTTAGTGTCCAAAGATGTGCAGGTTAGGGTGGATTGGCCATGGTAAATTGTCCCTTAGTGTCCAAAGATGTGCAGGTTAGGGTGGATTGGCCATGCTAAATTGTCCCTTAGTGTCCAAAGATGTGCAGGTTAGGGTGGATTGGCCATGCTAAATTGTCCCTTAGTGTCAAAAGATGTGTAGATTAGGTGGATTGGCCATGCTAAATTGCCCCTTAGTGTCAGGGGGTCTAGGGTAAATAAGTGGGATAATGGAGACTGGGCTGGGATAGGATTGTTATCAGTGCAGGCTCGATGGGCCCTGTGTGCATTTGTTCATTCACGGGGCTAGACTGATATCCCATTACACTGTTGTCTTGTATGGTTCCCTTGAACGACCTTCCAACAAGCTAGCCTTTGGAAGTAACAGTGGATTCTTCCCAAGTGGGATGTTCATTGTCTGGGAGTGAGATTGTTCCTGTCCTGTTTCAGATTTCTGATGCGGTGGTCTGTGGAATGTTACAGAGGTGCTGGCTGAGACTGGCACCTTTGGTTGTACATGTTGCTTTGTGCATTGTGTGTATTTTGAAGCTCCTTTTTATTGTATAATTTGATGTGGTTTCTTTTTCTTTTTGTTTCTGTCATTCCTCCCCATCCCCTCTGCTCTCTCTCTTTTCCCCTCTCTTGCTTCCTGTTCCTTTCCGCAGCCCTGAAGAGCGTGCCCTTTACAGCCCGAACTGCTAAGCGTGGCTCCTGGTTCTTCTGTGAAACGTCCATATGTGAGGAGTCCAACTGTTAATGTTTGTGCCCTCTGCAATCTCCAGCTATGACAGGTTTATATCATTCCCTCTCTCCATTCTGCGCCTCGGCCGTTTGTTCAAAGGCTGAGGTTTTTATGCGTCCCATTTTCGAGTCGGGCCCTGTGAGAAGTTTCCGTCAGAGAATCGTGTACCCGTTGGTGTCTCACAACCTGATTTCCTCACCCATCCACGGGAGGGCATCAGTAAACCGGTTTATCCACATAACAAGGTGCCCCCCCCCCCCCCCCCCCCCCACCCCACAATTTGGTACAAAAAAGTGCTGGAAAATCTCAGCGGGTCTGCGGAGAGAGAATAAGAGCCAAAGTTTTGAGTCCGGATGAGCCTTCGTCAGAGCTAAAGACAAGAAAAGTCAGCAGGGATGTGAGGGTCGGGGGCTGGAATCGGACAAAGGGAGTGTAAATGGTGATGATTAAGGCTAAGAAAGGTGCTAATCACGCCCATTAAGTGATTGGAATATATGAATACAGACTGTTAAGGGACTGCCTGAGAAATGTGGCAGTCTTGACCCCAAAAACCCTCCCCCGCCCCCTTCAGGGCAACTGGCACATTCCTCAGGCAGTCCTTTAACACAGTCTGTACCTCCATTCTGCTATTCGCACATTCCCATCACCTAATGGACGCTATTAGCACCTTTCTTAGCCTTTATCATCACCATTTACATTCCCTTTGTCCAAATAACACCACCACCACCACCGCCCCCCTCATCCTCATAGTGTAAATCTCTTTGATTGATAAGGAGGGGAGTTGGTGAGTGGGTAAGTGCCCCTCGGTAGCTGTTGTGGCTTTCTAATGTCGTCAAGAGATTTCAGGCTTTGTTTGGAACACAGGGTATTTAACGATCAGGGAAAGTTAGGTACAGGAGTTGCAGCGCTAACCTGCCCTGGAGTAGAACCCCAGCCTCAATGATGTTAACTACATAACTCCCAGGTGATTCTGCCCGAGAGAGGACTCCACCCTCTGGTGTGATCGCTCGCTCGCTCACTCTCAGTTCCCATTGGCCCCTCAAGTCAGGTGAGACTCTTCTGTGCTGTCTTAAAAGACCACATCCACAATGATAGTTTTTTAAATGAACAGTGGACAGTTGCTAAGCAGATGTTTGCCTGCCAAGTTACCTTTGCCGTCCTCTCAGAAAGCTACAAGGCAACTGTTTGCATTTTGAGTCATAGAGCCATAGAGGTTTACAGCAGGGAAACAGGCCCTTTGGCCCAACTTGTCCATGCCACCCTTTTTTTAAACCCCGAAGCTCATCTCAATTACCCGCGTTTGGTCCCTATCCCTCTATACCCAGCTTACCCATTCTAAATGCTTTTTAAAAGACAAAATTGTACCTGCCTCTACTACTGCCTCTGGCAGCTTGTTCCAGACACTCACCACTCTCTGTGTGAAAAAATTGCCCCTCTGGACCCTTTTGTATCTCTCCCCTCTCACCTTAAACCTTCGCCCTCTAGCTTTAGACTCCCCTACCTTTGGGAAAAGATATTGACTATCTAGCTGATCTATGCCCCTCATTATTTTATAGACCTCTATAAGATCACCCCTCAGTCTCCTACGCTCCAGAGAAAAAGTCCCAGTCTATCCAGCCTCTCCTTATAACTCAAACCATCAAGTCCCGGTAGCATCCCAGTAAATCTTTTCTGCACTCTCTCTAGTTTAATTATAGGTGAGGGAGTTGTGATGTTTCTTTGTGTGGTCCAAAGCTCTCTTCCATTTGCTTGCTTCCATTCTCATTTTCACCACCATTTGCTGCTCTCCTTGTCTGTATCATTGTCAGTGGCGTCTTGTCATTCCCAGATGAGGAAAGACTCATCTTCTCTGTGGCAGTGAATGCAAGCTCAAATTTCTGCGAGGGTTGGTGTTGGCTTTTGCTGCTGTGGTAACGCCAGGGGATACTGGCGACGACCACAATCCCACGGTTCCTCCTCTCTCATCATCATTCATTCATCTTCATTTTTCTCCTTTAGCGAAAGGGAAGAATATGATCGGTAATTTTCCCAGCTCTCCGACGCGGGTAAGAGTACATCGGCCACACAGTGGCAGTGATGTTGGTGTGCTCGCAAGCTTGGCAGCTGCATTTGGAGTTGTTACATTTCGTAGAATCCCTGCAGTGCAAGAGGAGGCCATTCGGCCCATCGCCAACAACAATCCCACTCAGGCCCTATCCCCCACATATTTATCCGGTAATCCCTATGACCTACGCATCCCAGGACACTAAGGGACAATTTAGCATGGCCAATCCCCCTACCCTGCACATCTTTGGAGTGTGGGAGGAAACCGGAGCACCCGGAGAAAACCCATGCAGACACGGGGAGAACGTGCAAACTCCACACAGACAGCGACCCAAGCTGGGAATCAAACCCGGGTCTCTGGAGCTGTGAGGCAGCAGTGCTAACCCACTGTGCTGTCTTAGGGAAGGCAAGGGATAAGGGAAGGCTTTAGAATGCTTTCAGTTTAACAACCTCGGTCAACTGATTTGCTTTAAGAAATATATTTTGTCTTTTTTCTCAAATAATTTGCACAATTCTTATTCATTCATTCATGGGCATCGCTGGCTAGGCCAGTATTTATTGCCCATCCCTATTTGCCCAAGCGCAGTTGAGAGTCAACCTGGACTGTGGCTCTGGAGTCACATGTAGGCCACACTGGGTAAGGACAGCAGATTTCCTTCCCTGAAGGACATTAGTGACCCAGATGGGTTTTTCCGATAATGGTTTAAGAACAAAGAAAAGTACAGCACAGGGACAGACCTTTTGGCCCTCCAAGCCTGAGCTTGGAGCCAAATGCTCTAACTAAACCAAACAAAAAAACTTCTGCCCTTACTCGGTCCGTATCCCCCTATTCATGTACCCATCCAGATTCCTCTTAAATGTTGTTAATGTGTCTGCTTCCACCACCTCCTCTGGCACCATGTTCCAGGCACCCACCACTCTGTGCGTGAAAAACTTGCCCCCGCACATCTCCCTTACACTTTCCCCCTCTCCCCTTGAACCTGTGCCCCCTTGTAATGGTTTCATGGTTATCAGTAGATTCTTAATCCCAGATTTTTTTTTAATTCAAATTCCACAATCTGCCGTGGCGGGATTCGAATCCAGGTCCCTAGCTGAGTTTCTGGATTAATAGTCCAGCGGTAATACCACTCGGCCATTGCCTCCCCTGCGACAAGCAGATGCAATTTGTGATCAAGTACCAAGAAGACAATGAGCTTATTCATGTCAGGCAGCTTGGAGGACGCCTTGCTTTCGCAGGCCTATGTGCGTGCGTTCTTTTTCCAGTCCAACTCTCCATTGAAATGAATGGCGCCCCTTTTCAATTGGATGATGAAATAATTTATGAATTGTGGGTTGTCAGCCGACCCAATTATTTGTTCGCTGGTTTGGCCTCAGTTGGAGATTTGTGTCCAATCCTGGGGGCCACATTTTCAGAGGGATGTGAAGGGTGTGGAAAAGATTCAGGAGAATGGTTCTGGGGATTAGAAACCTCAGTGACGTGGGTAGATTGGAGAAGTTGGGACTGATTTCCTTGGAGAAGGGAAGGTTAGGAGGAGATTTGATCGAGATGCTCAAAATCATGAGGGGACTCAGAGTAGACAGGGACAAACTGTCCCCATTGGTGGAAGGATTGAGAACGAGAGCAACACAGATTTAAGGGATTGGCTAAAGAAGCAATGGAGACATGAGGAAAAAAATATTTCACCCAATGGGTGGTTAGGATCTGGAATGTACTGCCTGAGAGTGTGATGGAGACAGATTCAATCAAGACTTTTGAGGGAATTAGATCATTATCAGAAAAGGAGGAATCTGCAGGATTTGCAAAGACTGGGATTGGCAGTGGGTGAATTGAGTGCTGAAGGGATATGGAGCCAAGGTGGCTCGATGGAGCTGGGATTGAGGTCAGCCGTAAGCTCATTGGTCCTCAAGTGATGGGCTGAATGGCTACCTCTGTACAAAGCAAGCCAATCCCATCAGAAACCTCCTCCCACAAAAATGCGTAGGTTAGGTGGATTGACTGTGCTAAATTGCCCCTTTGTTTGAGGGGGTCTAGCTGGGGTAAATGCATTTGGTTATGGGGATAGGACCTGGTTGGGATTGTGGTCGGTGCAGACTTGATGGGCCAAATGGCCTCCTTCTGCACAATAGCATTCCATAACATTCTACTGTGGGATGTGAGTATCACTGGCTATGCCAGCATTTATTGCCCGTCCCTAATTGCCCTTGAACTAATTGGCTTGCTTGGCCATTTTGGATGGCAGTTGAGAATCAACCACATTGCCGTGGCGCTGGAGTCACATGTAGGCCAGACCGGGTAAGGACAGCAGATTTCCTTCCCTTACGGGGACATTAGTGAACCAGATGGGTTTTTATGACAATCGATGATCGTTGTCATGGTCACCGTTACTGAGACTAGCTCAATATTCCGGATTTTCATTATTTGAATGTGAGCATATGTCCCCAGATCAAGAAGCTAGGCCTCTGGATTGGGAATCTAATGAGATTGCCGCTGTCTCTCCTGTAGGTCTGTTTTGGTGGAGTTGTGCTGTGGTGTGCACTCTCCTCGAGATAGCGGGGTCCAAATACAACGACTGGTCCAAGCTCACCAGGACTGTCAAGGCATGTCAGCTACCTGTGTCAACCTCTACCTCGTCCAGGGTGTGGGGGAGGTGCGATTTGTGGTCAACAGGACAGTGGGGAAGGGGTGTCCAAAAAGCCAAGTAGATTTACCGAGCTGTTCTTGCAAGTGTCCTTCTGATCTGTAGGGAGAGCCGAGCTGACCTTTGCCCTCTGACAGAAGAGGGGGAGAGCACTTTGATCGGAAAAGACCAATTGTGCCAATTGATTTTTCTTAATGGCGTGTCCTTATCCATTTAAACTCTGGAAGCAGAGCAAAGAGTGTGGGAAATGGGACCCTTTAAGTGCATAGAAACATAGAAACTCGAAGAAGCAGGAGGCCATTCGGCCCTTTGAGTCTCCTCCACCATTCATTTTCATCATCAAATTCAATATCCTGACCCCTCCCCCCAATATCCCTCGATCCCTTTAGCCCCAAGAGCGATATCTAATTTCTTCTTAAAATCACACAACGTTTTGGCCTCAACTACTTTCTGTGGGAGTGAATTCCACACATTCCCCACCCTCTGGGTGAAGAAATTTCTCCTCACCTCAGTCCTAAAAGGTTTACCCCTTATCCTCAAACTATGACCCCTAGTTCTGGACTCCCCCCACCATCGGGAACATTCTTTCTGAATCTACCCTGTCTAATCCTGTTAGAATTTTATAAGTTTCTATGAGATCCCCTCTCACTCTTCTAAACTCCAGTGAATATAATCCTAACCGACTTAGTCTCTCCTCATATGACAGAGCTGCCATCCCAGGAATCAGCCTGGTAAACCTTCGCTGTACTCCCTCTATAGCAAGGACATCCTTCCTCAGATAAGGAGACCAAAACTGCACACAATACTCCAGGTGTGGCCTCACCAACGCCCTGTACAATTGCAGTAAAGCATCAGTGTACTGTGGGTGAGTCTTATATGACACCCAGTTTGCACTATACACCGACTGTGGCTACGTGTGAGTCCATTTGCAAACAGGCATCCATTTCCCAACACCGATATTTGTTAGCTGGGATAAATGTGTGGGGGCATATATAGATTCCAGCTGCTTGCCGCCATTTTGATTGGATGTAATGCAGTGGCCCGCCATTGTTTCAGAGTCGCTTCCCTGCAGAGTGGCTTTGCCTTGTTGCTTGACTGCCCCCTTGTGGCCCAGCTGATCGCGTGCGGTTTGTCAGCGTCCACTGCCTTCACCCTTCTGTTTTGTCTCTCTCTCCCGCAGATCTTAGAAATCAACCGTACCGACGCGCAGACGCGGTGATACGCCACGCGTGGAAACACCTCTGAAGAAAAGAGTTGGGGGGAGGGGGGGGGGGGACTGGAAGGTACCTGTGACCAAAACGACAGTGTTATTGGAGCCGTTCCTTTTGACAGGCCGCTCAAGGTGAAGTCAAAATTAGTTGCCCACCCTCCCTCCCCTCAACCCTCCGAAATGGCAAACTTTTTCTGCACATGTAATCCACTACAGACAGATGCCCCACAAAATGGCGTCGTGTGGGGAGAAAGAGGGGACAAAACCATCCTCCCCTACCCCCCCCAATCTTTTATTTTTTGTTTCAGGGGGAAAGTAATTTTTTAAAATCAATCCACATTGCCTGCTCGCCGTTTGAATGAGTGAAACCTCCCCAACAGTGCGTTGGAGATCGCATCTCTCTGTCAAAGCTCAAGACTAAAGGTTGGAGACTAAAGACTTGATTGGAAGGGTTGGTCGTCTCGGCAAACCTTGAAGGCCTGTGAATGCCTCCCTGCGACAGTATTTACCTGGAGACATTAACTGTTATTTTAATTAATTTAAAGGTATTTTACCATTATTGCTCTGATTTTTGTACAGTTGATTTGACCTGTGGTGTCTTTGGTGTCCATTATTGGCAAAGTAAAATGGCTGCTGCCTCCATCTTTCCCTTGTATTCGACTGAAGCCCATTTAGAGTTCTTTCTGAGGTGTTCAGGAATATAGGGTGGCACGGTGGCACAGTGGTTAACATTGCTGCTTTGCAATGTTGGGGACCCGGGTTCGATTCCCGGCTTGGGTCACTGTCTGTGTGGAGTCTGCACATTCTCCTCATGTCTACGTGGGTTTCCTCTGGGTGCTCCGGTTTCCTCCCACAGTCCAAAAGACAGACTGAATTGGCCATGCTAAATTGCCCATTAGTGTCCAACAATGTGCAGTTTAGGTGGATTGGCCATGCTAAATTGCCCATTAGTGTCAGGGGGACTAGCTAAGGTAAATGCATGGAGTTATGGGTATAGGGCCTGCATGGGATTGTGGTTGGTGCAGAGTTGATGGGCCGAAAGGCCTCTTTCTGCACAGTACGATTCCATAGGAGCAGGGGTAGGCAAATTCAGCCCTTCAAGCTTGCTCTGCCATTTAATCAGATCATGCCTGATCTCTCCCTGAAATCCACCTCCCCACCTCTTCCCCTTATATCTTTTTCTATTAGAATTATATCTACCTCCTTCCTGAAACCAGTTAATGATTCAGACTCCACTGCGCGATGGGGCAGCGTTTGCACAAATTCACCCCCCTCTGTGAGAAGTAGTTCCTCCTCATCTCAATGTTAAATCTCGACCTATACCCTGTGATCTCTTGTTCGAGATTGCCCCACAACAGGAAACATTTGGTCCACATTTACTTTACCAATCCCATATCCCTCAATCAGATTCCCCTCATCCTTCTAAACTCCAGCAAGTACAAACCCCAAACTGTTTAATCTCTCCTCATACACCAACCCTTTCATCCCCGGAATCAATCTGGTGAACCTCCTCTGAACTGCCTCCAATGTCACCACATCCTTCCTCAAATAAGGAGACTAAAACTGGACACTTGGCCCTCTGAGTAAGGCCTTGATTTACTTAGAAACCCAAAAATCCAATCTTACAGCTTTACAGTAGTTTTCTCTCCCAGAATATTGAAGGATAAACCAAGATGGAAGGACAAATGTTCCTCCCCTTGGGAAGGCGAATCACTTTTGGTATTTGCAGCACCCTTGAGCAGTTTGAAGGGGAGAGGGTTGGAGATCCGAGGGGTTTGTATCTGTCATCCACACAGTCTCCCTTCTGTTTGATATCCAACCCATTCTCGATGAGCACTGTTACTCAAAAAGGGTGCGATAGACGGAATTGGAATCCAGACTTTGGATTTTTATTTTTGGTTCCCGTCTGATTTTAGAATTCCGTCATTCAAGGCAGGACGGGGCGGATTTTCCCGTTATCGTCCGCCACGGGAATCGGAGCGGACCACGGAAAAGATTTAGGGTTCTCCGGCGGGATTCTCCAGTTTCAGGGCAAGCAGGAATGGAAAACCCTGTCCATGCTCAAACTGCAGAAACATGGCCCCTACAAACCCAATCCTGACTTAATCCGAATCCCGGAAGTCTCACAACACCAGGTTAAAAATCCAACAGGTTTATATGGAATCACGAGCTTTCGGAGCACTGTTCCTTCGTCAGGTGTGTGGAGAGGTGGGTTCACGAACACGGCATATGTAGACACAGACTCAATTGCAAGATAATGGTTGGAATGCAAGTCTATTGCTATTACCTATAAAGACTTGATTACCTGTAAAGACTCGCGTTCCAACCATTATCTTGCAATTGTATCACTGTCTCTATATGCTGAGTTTGTGAACCCAACTCTCCACACACCTGATGAAGGAGCAGTGCTCCGAAAGCTCGTGATTCCAAATAAACCTGTTGGACTTTAACCTGGTGTTATGGGACTTCTTACTGTGCCCAGCCCAGTCCAACGCCGGCATCTCCCCATCATAATCGGAATCCAGTTAACTGAAAAGCAGACATCTAATTAGACATCTGTATTCTGATCCAATTTGGGAATTATTGATGTGTGTTCCACATTTTTTTGCCGCATAACTGGCAAAACATCTCCTGTCGGAAGTAATGCAGTTTAGAGAATTATCTACCCACTGTTCGCACTGTCAGTCATTCTCCCGTCCACTGTCGAGGGTTTTAGTTAAGTCCTTTGATCTGTCACTAATGTTTATGCATTAGTGTCACAAGTAAAGCTTACATTAACACTGCAATGAAGTTACTGTGAAAATCCCCCAGTCGCCACACTCCTGTTCTGGTACAGTGAGGGAGAATTTAGCACCTAACCAGCACGTCTTTGGACTGTGAAAGGAAACCCATGCAGACACGGGGAGAATGTGCAAACTCTGCACAGACCCAAGCTGGGAATCGATCCTAGGTCCCTCTCACTGTGAGGCTGCAGTGCTAAACCACTGTGCTACCGTGCCACCCAGTTTTATTTAATGTCTACAGTACACTATAGGAACAGTTGCGTTTCAGGTCAATATCCTTAAATGTGCTGATACAATTCCTGGGTCAAATCCTTCATTCAGCACCTTTACCCCAACTGCCAGTGACAGCTCCAGCAGAGTATCATGTCCTGTTTGTTGACTGCTGGACTGGTTCCAGTCCAGTGAACTGTCACTTGGCTATGGACTGGGCTCTTGCTGTCCAGTCTCACTGGGGCTTGTCTCCATGCTTACCAGAATATACACCCTTAAACTCTAAATGCAGTTTCCAGGCGTTTTTCTCACAATCAGTGGTATTGGAACTTCAACGTGACATTGTACAGTACAAGTTATTTTAGGGACCAGCATACAAACCCATTAGAAAGAACGTTACAGTTTGAATTGAAGGGCGAGGATCAAAGGTTTATGTGTAAGTACAAGGCATTCCAGATACAATTCAGATGCAAAGATGGCACAGTGGTTAGCACTGCTGTCTCACAGAGTCAGATGTGCAGGTTAGGTGGATTGGCCATGCTAAATTGCCCCTTAGTGTCCAAAGATGTGCAGGTTAGGTGGATTGGCCATGCTAAATTGTCCCTTAGTGTCCAAAAATGTGCAGGTTAGGTGGATTGGCCATGCTAAATTGCCCCTTAGTGTCCAAAGATGTGTAGGTTAGGTGGATTGGCCATGCTAAATTGCCCCTTAGTATCAGGGGGACGAGTAGGATAAATACATGTGGTTGCAGAGATAGGGCCTGGGTGGGATTATTGTCGGTGCAGGCTTGATGGGCTGAATGGCCTCCTTCTGCACTGCTGGGATTCTATGATTTAAAACAAGGCGCGTAGGTTGAAACTAATTCATTGGCTATCCATCTCCAAATAACGTAATTCTAACCTAACACTGTTGAAATTTTTTGAACTCTGGATCTGTTTTGCGCAGTTTTATTGTTCAATTTGTACTGCTTTCCTCCTCCGTGTAGCCATGGAAGGTTCCAGTCACGTCACAGATTGGAGGTTCTTCCAATACTTGTTGATCTTTTGGGCATCGTAGCAGGAGAACATTTGATGCAAAGTTGGGGGGGGAGATGTGGGGAGAAGGACAGAATAAGTGAGGTTTGTACTCAACAGAAATATGTATATTTTTTTTGAAATACTGGATTGAGTCAGTCTGCCCGCATGGGGCCAATTATTTAAAAAGTAAGTGTGAGGGCTCGACAGAGGGGAGGGGAATAAGACTTTAGATAATCCATACATTCCGCCATTTTATTTTGTCATTCTGGTGTGTATTACATATTAATTATTTAGTTTGTATTTTAACCTTTTCATTCTGTTTCTGTAGTTAACTGTATGCTATTGTAATTGTAAAAAAAACTGCATTCCATTTTCCTTTTTTTAAAAAAAAGAAACTGTATTTTTTAAAACTATGCCAAAGTTGAGGCTTTTGCCACTAAGCAATACTGTACATATTATTCTTAATAATTATTATAAATCCAGCTCTGTGTGGTCCTGTTGTTGTGATCTATGCATTTTTGCATTTATAATTTGTTCTTTATTCGTGGGACACGGGTGTCGCTGGCTGGGCCCAATATTTCTCACGCATCCTGAAATATTCCTTTGGTGAGCCGCCATCTTGAATGTCCATGTGGTGTAGGTACACCCACAGTGCTGTTAGGGAGGGAGTTCCAGGATTGTTATTGGACATCAGTCAGTCCGTGTGGTGTAGGTACACCCACAGTGCTGTTAGGGAGGGAGTTCCAGGATTGTTATTGGACATCAGTCAGTCCGTGTGGTGTACGTACACCCACAGTGCTGTTAGGGAGGGAGTTCCAGGATTGTTATTGGACATCAGTCAGTCCGTGTGGTGTAGGTACACCCACAGTGCTGTTAGGGAGGGAGTTCCAGGATTGTTATTGGACATCAGTCAGTCCGTGTGGTGTAGGTACACCCACAGTGCTGTTAGGGAGGGAGTTCCAGGATTGTTATTGGACATCAGTCAGTCCGTGTGGTGTAGGTACACCCACAGTGCTGTTAGGGAGGGAGTTCCAGGATTGTTATTGGACATCAGTCAGTCCGTGTGGTGTAGGTACACCCACAGTGCTGTTAGGGAGGGAGTTCCAGGATTGTTATTGGACATCAGTCAGTCCCTGTGGTGTAGGTACACCCACAGTGCTGTTAGGGAGGGAGTTCCAGGATTGTTATTGGACATCAGTCAGTCCCTGTGGTGTAGGTACACCCACAGTGCTGTTAGGGAGGGAGTTCCAGGATTGTTATTGGACATCAGTCAGTCCCTGTGGTGTAGGTACACCCACAGTGCTGTTAGGGAGGGAGTTCCAGGATTGTTATTGGACATCAGTCAGTCCCTGTGGTGTAGGTACACCCACAGTGCTGTTAGGGAGGGAGTTCCAGGATTGTTATTGGACATCAGTCAGTCCCTGTGGTGTAGGTACACCCACAGTGCTGTTAGGGTGGGAGTTCCAGGATTGTTATTGGACATCAGTCAGTCCCTGTGGTGTAGGTACACCCACAGTGCTGTTAGGGAGGGAGTTCCAGGATTGTTATTGGACATCAGTCAGTCCATGTGGTGTAGGTACACCCACAGTGCTGTTAGGGAGGGAGTTCCGGCGACAGTGAAAATCAATGAAATCTGAAAGATTCTCCAATGTATCTGACGCCCTAAAGCTGGACTTGCAGTTTCTGGATCATCTCGTGACAAAATGCCTTTCACAATTTGTCTCTGATCACATAGCCATCGAAGCACAGATACTCACGGTAAGAGCTTTCTATCCAACAACTTCAGAAAGGAGGGCAAGATCGATTTGACCCAGTCCCTGACGTAGACGTGGTGACGTAGTCGTGACGACGTGATCGTGGTGACGTAGACGCGGCGCCACAGTGTTGGAGATGTGGTGCAAAGCGTTGACAAGAAGCGAACGTTCCAGTCACACCTCATCACGTCCATCTCACAGCTCCGAGCACACCCTCAGTTTGACAACGACAACACTTTTCACCTGCAAGTCATTCTACTTTCCAATGGCCTTTGATATGAAAACTCATCACATGACAGCAGAGTAGAGGACCTTTGACAGAGTATTTCCAATCAGGCAGCAGTTAGAGTGCCCCATCTCGGAACTCAAGTTGAATCATGCGGGAAAACCTTCCGCAACACGCTAAGGCCCCAGCACACGCGTGCAATGCATGAAATAAGGAACAGGATGCAGCAGCAAGAGGAAATATTTACAATTCCAGTCACAATGTGGCTCCACAAAACAATACAAGGATGTTCTTGCGACCACAAGATGATTTATTAGAGTTATTATAGAATGCTGGAGGCCATTCAGCCCATTGAGTCTGCACCAACTCTCTGACAGAGCATCTTAACCAGGCCTTATTCCCACAACCCCACATTCTTACCCTGCTAATCCACCTAACCTACACATCTTTGGACACTAAGGGACAATTTAGCATGGCCAATCCACCCTAACCTACACATCTTTGGTCACTAAGGGACAATTTAGCATGGTCAATCCACCTAACCTACACATCTTTGGTCACTAAGGGACAATTTAGCATGGCCAATCCACCCTAACCTACACATCTTTGGTCACTAAGGGACAATTTAGCATGGCCAATCCACCTAACCTACACATCTTTGGTCACTAAGGGACAATTTAGCATGGCCAATCCACCCAAACCTACACATCTTTGGGACACTAAGGGACAATTTAGCATGGCCAATCCACCCTAACCTGCACATCTTTGGTCACTAAGGGACAATTTAGCATGGCCAATCCACCCTAACCTACACATCTTTGGACACTAAGGGACAATTTAGCATAGCCAATCCACCCTAACCTACACATCTTTGGGACACTAAGGGACAATTTATCATAGCTAATCCACCCTAACCTACACATCTTTGGACACTAAGGGACAATTTAGCATAGCCAATCCACCTAACCTACATATTTTTGGACACTAAGGGACAATTTAGCATGGGGGGGGATGGCCTATCAGGGGGGTAATAGCAGCAGCAGCCAAAGCAGTGGTACCGTGGCTGGCTCTGTTGTTAAGCAGGGAGGGACAAAGAGGACTAGAACAATAGGGGACTCTATAGTTAGGCATTTCTGTGGACGTGAAAGAGACTCCAGAATGGTATGTTGCCTCCCTGGCACCAGGATGCCTATGAAAGGGCAGAAAGCATTCTGAAGGGAGAGGTTGAACAGCCAGAGGTGGTGGTACATGTTGGTATTAATGACATAGGCAGGAAGAGTGATGAGGTCCAACAGCAGCAGTTTAGGGAGTTAGGTAGAAAATTAAAAAGCAGGAGTTCTAGGGTTGTAATCTCAGGATTACTCTCCGTGCCACGTGCCAGTGAGGCTAGGAATAGGAAGATAGTGCAGCTCAACATGTGGCTAAACAGCTGATGTAGGAGGGAAGGTTTCAGGTATCTGGGCTCTCTTCTGGGGCAGGTGGGACCTGTACAAGAAGGACAGGTTGCATCTAAACTGGAAGGGCATTAAGTATTCTGGCCAGGAGGTTTGCGAGTGTCACACGGGAGGATTTAAACTCGTTTGGTAGGGGGTGGGAACCAAAGCAATGGTGAATTAGCTGAAGGGGAACCAGAGAGCAGGGCCAGTAAGACTCAGAGAAAGAGCAGGCAGGGTGGGGTTACTCATCAAAGAGGCTCTGGTGGACTGAAGTGGATTTGTTTCAATGCGAGAAGTATAACAGATAAGGCAGATGAGGTTAGAGCTTGGATTAGTACTTGGAACAATGATGTTGTTGCCATTACAGAGACTTGGTTAAGGGACGGACAGGATTGGCAGCTTAACATTCCAGGATACAGATGTTTCAGGTGGGATAGAGGGGGATGTAAAAGGAGTGGGGGACTTGCACTACTGGTTAAGGAGAATATCACAGCTGTAATCCGGGAGGACACCTCGGAGAGCTCATACAGTGAGGCAATCTGGGTAGAGCTCAGGAATAGGAAGGGTGTAGTCACAATGTTGGGGGTTGACTATAGGCCTCCCAACAGCCAGCAGGAGATAGAGGAACAGATATGTAGGCCGATTTTGGCAAGGTGTAAAAGTAATAGGGTTGTTGTGGTGGGAGATTTTAATTTTCCCTATATTGACTGGGACTCACTTAGTGCTAGGGGTATGGATGGCACAGAGTTTGTAAGGAGCACCTAGGAGGGCTTCCTGAAACAGTATGTTGATAGCCCAACTAGGGAAGGGGCCATACTGGACCTGGTATTGGGGAATGAGCCCAGCCAGGTGGTTGATGTTTCAGTAGGGGAGCAGTTCGAGAACAGTGATCACAATTCAGTAAGCTTTAAGGTACTGATGGATAAAGATAAGTGCAGTCCTCAAGTGAAGGGGCTAAATTGGGGGAAGGTTAATTACAACAATATTAGGCAGGAACTGAAGAATGTAGATTGGGGGCAGATGTTTGAGGGCAAATCAACATCTGGAATGTGGGAGGCTTTCAAGTGTAAGTTGATAGGGATTCATCACCGGCACATTCCTGGAAGTATGAAGGACAAGTATGGCAAGTTTCAGGAACCTTGGATAATGAAAGATATTGTGAGCCTAGTCAGAGAGAAAGAGGAAGCATTTGTCAAGGCTAGGAGACTGGGAACACATGAAGCAAGTGTGGAATACAAGGAAAGTAGAAAGAAACTTAAGCAAGGGGTAAGGAGGACTAAAAGGGGTCATGAAAGAGCATTGGCCAGTAGAATTAAGGAAAATCCCGAGACTTTTTATACATATATAAAGAGCAAGAGGGTAGCCAGGGAGAGGGTTGGCCCACTCAAGGATAGGGGAGGGAATCCATGCATGGAGCCAGAGGAAATGGGCAAGATATTAAATGAATACTTTGCGTCGCCAAAAAGAAGGACTTGGATGATGAGTCTGGGGAAGGGTGTGCAGATGGCTTGAGTCATGTTGAGGTCAGAAAGGAGGAGGTATTGGTGTTCTTGAGAAACATTAAGGTCGACAAGTCCCCAGAGCCTGATGGGATATACCCCAGAATACTGAGAGAGGCAAGGGAGGAAATTGCTGGGGCCTTGAGGGAAATCTTTGTATCCTCACTGGCTACAGGGGAGGTCCCAGAGGATTGGAGAATAGCCAATGTTGTTTGTTTAAGAAGGGTAGTAGGAATAAGCCAGGTAATTACAGGCCAGTGAGCCTTACGTCAGTGGTAGGGAAATTATTGGAGAGGATTCTTTGATGCAGGATTTATTCCCACTTGGAAATAAGTGGACGTATTAGTGAGAGGCAACATGGTTTTGTGAAGGGAAGGTCGTGTCTCACTAACTTGTTCGAGGAAGTGACGAAGATGATTGATGAGGGTAGGTCAGTGGATGTTGTCTACATGGACTTCAGTAAGGCCTTGGACAAGGTGCCTCTTGGCAGACTGGTGCAGAAGGTGAAGTCACACCGGATCAGAGGTGAGCTGGCAAGGTGGATACAAAACTGGCTCAGTCAAAGAAGACAGAGGGTAGCAGTGGAAGGGTGCGTTTCTGAATGGAGGGCTATGACAAATGGTGTTCCTCAGGGATCAGTGCTGGGACCTTTGCTGTTTGTAATATATATAAATGATTTGGAGGACAATGTAACTGGATTGATTAGTAAGTTTGCGGACGACAAAAAGGTTGGTGGATTTGCAGATAGCGATGAGGACCATCAGAGGATTCAGCAGGATATAGATCAGTTGGAGACTTGGGCGGAGAGATGGCAGATGGAGTTTAATCCAGACAAATGTGAGGTAATGCATTTTGGAATGCCTAATACAGATAGGAAATATACAGTAAATGGCAGAACCCTTCAGTTCATTAATGGGCAAAGGGATCTGGGTGTACAGGGGCACAGGTCACTGAAAATGGCAATGCAAGTGGAGAAGCTAGGCAAGAAGGCATACGGCATGCTTGCCTTCATCGGCCGGGGCACTGAGTTTAAAAATTGGCAAGTCACATTGCAGCTTTATAGAACCTTAGGCCGCACTTGGAATATAGTGTTCAATTCTGGTCGCCACACTACTAGAAGGATGTGGAGCTTTGGAGAGGATACAGAAAAGATTTACCAGGATGTTGCCTGGTATGGAGGGCATTAGCTATGAGGAGAGGTTGGAGAAACTTGGTTTGTTCTCACTGGAATGACGGAGGTTGAGGGGAGACCTGATAGAAGTCTACAAGATTATGAGGGGCATGGACAGAGTGGATAGTCAGAAGCTTTTTCCCAGGGTGGAAGAGTCAATTACTAGGGGGGCACAGGTTTAAGGTGCGAGGGGCAGTGTTTAAAGGAGATGTATGAGGCAGATTTTTTACACAGAGGGTGATGGGTGCCTGGAACTCGCTGCCGGGGGAGGTAGTGGAAGCGGATACAATAGTGAGTTTTAAGGGGTGTCTGGATAGATACATGAATAGGATGGGAATAGAGGGATATGGTCCCCGGAAGGATAGGGGGTTTTAGTTTAGTCGGGCAGCATGGTCAGTGCAGGAGGGCCGAAGGGCCTGTTCCTGTGCTGTAATCTTCTTTTGTTCTTTCTTTGTCACTAAGTCACCTAAACACAAGCTGGGATTGAAGGAGCATCTTAAACCTGACATCTTGCAGTAGGTATGGTGAACAGCAATGTGATCACATTTCGCATCTGCCCACCACAGAGGACACAAGTGTCGAATGGTGCCAGTGAAGTATTAACCGTGAATACACTTGCTCCAAGTGATTGTGGAGGAACGCTGGGTGGGGTTTTACAGCCTCACTCATCCCAAATCTGGAAAATCCCGCCCGAGGTTGCCCCATGGTCCGCCCCTAAGACTAAGATGAAGGAAATTTGGTATGTCCACTACGACTCTCTCCAACTTTTACAGATGCACCATAGAAAGCATTCTTTCTGGTTGTATCACAGCTTGGTATGGGCTCCTGCTCTGCCCAAGACCGCAAGGAACTACAAAAGGTCGTGGACGAAACCCAGTCCATCTCGCAAACCAGCCTCCCATCCATTGATTCTGTCTACGCTTCCCGCTGCCTTGGGGAAAAGCAGCCAGTGTAATTAAGGACCCCACACACCCCGGACATTCTCTCTTCCACCTTCTTCCATCGGGAAAAAGATACAAAAGTCTGAGGTCCCGTACCAACCGACTCAAGAACAGCTTCTTCCCTGCTGCTGTCAGACTTTTGAATGGACCTCCTTATGTTAAGTTGATCTTTCTCTACACCCTCGCTGTGACTGTAACACTACATTCTGCACCCTCTCCTTTCCTTCTCTATGAACGGTGTGCTTTGCCTGTATAGCACGCAAGAAACAATACTTTTCACCGTATCCCAATACATGGGATATAAATCAAATGAAAAACCTCGCCCGCTCTGATTGCCATGGTGGGCGGGGCAGTATAATTCCAGCCACTATAATACAATCACTGTGCAAATGCCGGTGAAGGGCTGGTTTGGGCCTTGTCTCCGCTGTTGCCACAGCCAATGCGATGTCCTGTCTCTAAGTTATGGCGCAACACCTACCTCTGCTGGCAGAAGTTGAGACCAACGAGCACTTCTAGAAAAAAAGGCCCATTTATAATAAAGACAACAAAGGTGTGGAAAAAAATCATAGAATTGTAGAAACCCTACAGTGCAGGAAGAGGCCGTTCGGCCCATCGAGTCTGCACCGACCACAATCACCCCCAGGCCCTACCCCCATATCCCTACATATTTACCTGCTAAATCCCTTTAATCTACACATCTCAGAACACTAAGGGGCAATTTTAGCATGGCCAATCAACCTAACCCACACATCTTTGGACTGTGGGAGGAAAACCAAGCAGACATGGGAAGAATGTGCAGACTCTACACAGACAGTGACCTGTGCCGGGAATCGAACCCAGGTCCCAGGAGCTAACCACTGTGCTACCGTGCCGCCAAGACAAGTGACATTGTGAACTGGGAGCAAAGCTTGAATTGTCCCAGCCTTGAGGTGGCAAAATGTTCGTATTGCAACAGTGTGTGGACAGTCTTTTGAAGTTGTGTTCCTTTACCCTTTCTGGTGTGATCGAAGACCCTCTTGATCTGAACGATCTCTCACAGGATCTGTAGTTCTCCCTTTATTTTACACAGCAAACAACACTGGCATCACAGCGTCTCAATACATTCACCTGGGGAGCTAAAACTTACATGTTCACTTACAGTAATGAAATAACTAATTTGCATCTCTCTAGAGCTATGGTGGCACCGCTGTCTCACAGCGCCAGGGACCTGGATTCAATTCCCGGCTTGAGTCCCTGTCAGTGCAGAGTCTGCATGTTGTCCTCGTGTCTGTGTGGGTTTCCTCCGGTTGCTCCAGTTTCCTCCCACAGTCCAAAAGATGTGCTGGTTAGGTGGATTGGCCATGCTAAATTGCCTCTTAGCATCCAAAGATGTGTAGGCTATGTGGATTGGTCATGCTAAATTACCCCTTAGTATCCAAAGATGTGCAAGTTAGGTGGATTGGCTATGCTAAATTGCCCCTTAGTGTCCAAAGATGTGCAGGTTAGGGGGATTGGCCATGCTAAATTGTCCCTTAGTGTCCAAAGATGTGTAGCTTAGGTGGATTGGCCATGCTAAAATTCCCCCTTAGTGTCCAAAGATGTGCAGGTTAGAGAGATTAGTGGATAACTATGTCGGGATATGGGGGTAGGGCCTGGGTGGGATTGTGGTCAGTGCAGACTCGATGGGCCAAATGGCCTCTTTTTGTGCTGTAGGGTTTCTATGTTCTATCTTTTCCCAGACTCATCATCCACCAAGTCCTTCTCTTTGGTGAATTCTGACGCAATGTACTCATCTAATATCTCTCCCATTTCCTCTGGCTCCATGCACAGATTCCCTCCCCTGTCCTTGGGTGGGCCAACCGTCTCCTTGGCTACCCTTTTGCGCTTTATATATGTATAAAAAGCTTTGGGATTTTCCTTAATCCTGCTGGCCAATGACTTTTTGTGACCCCTTTTAGCCCTCCTTACCCCTTGCTTAAGTTTCTTTCTATTTTCCTTGTATTCCACACTTGCTTCATGTGTTCCCAGCCTCCTAGCTTTGACATATGCTTCCTCTTTCTCTCTGACTAGGCTCACAATATCTTTCATTATCCAAGGTTCCCAAAACTTGCCATACTTGTCCTTCATCCTTACAGGAATATGCCGGTCCTGAATCCCTATCAACTTACACTTGAAAGCCTCCCACATGCCAGATGTTGATTTGCCCTCAAACATCTGCTCCCAATCTACATTCTTCAGTTCCTGCCTAATATTGTTGTAATTAGCTTTCCCCCAGTTTAGCACCTTCACAGGAGTGTGATGACTTGGGGATTTTCACAGTAACTTCATTGCAGTGTTAATATAAGCCTACTTGTGATGCTAATTAATAAATAGGTATCAGGCCCATTGTATGATATCCAATGAGCAATACATGCTAAAACTACTTTGCTTTCTTGCACTGTATGCTTCTAATGAGTTGTCAGCAATTCGGATCGACAGGCCATCTGGTCTATTCCTATTTTTAGGTTCTCTATCATTCTCTCTTGTGGTCTGTAAACCTTGAAATGTCCTCTTGTCAAACGGATACGTGCCTGGATTCTCCCCACTCCAAATCGATGTGACTACATTGTAAGGACATCCACCACAAATAGTTTATTCCAATACTTCTGCTAAACTGTGTGGCTCACACAGGATTTATTCAGGTTCAACTTCAATATCTTACTCTGAACATTGGCCCATTTCCCAATTCATTTAAATTGGCTTCCAATCGATTAATTTGGTCTGAATTGCTAACCATTATTATGCTCAGTCAAATCCTGTTCCTTGTTAAGGTCACTTTCTCTATGGACCTCCCTGTTAATATATTCTGCTTTGCTTTTTGCAAACAAAACTACAATTCCTCCTTGTTTTGTTACTCATAATCTCACCCCCTCCCTAACTCCCTAATCCTGTCCTGACTGCTGACTGCATGCTATACAGACAAAGCATACCCTTCATAGAGTATATAGGGGAGAAGGAAGGGAGAGGGTGCAGAATATATTGTTACAGTCACAGACAGGTGTAGAGAAAGATCAACATTATACTTGAGAAAGCATACTGTTCATAGAGAAGGAAAGGAGAGGGTACAGAATATAGTGTTAGTTACAGATAGGGTGTAGAGAAAGATCATAAGAACATAAGAAATAGGAGCAGGAGTAGGCCATCTAGCCCTTCGAGCCTGCCCCGCCATTCAATAAGATCATGGCTGATCTGAAGTGGATCAGTTCCACTTTCCCGCTTTCTCCCCATAACCCTTAATTCCCTTGTCTATCAAAAACCTATCTACCCGTGACTTAAATATATTTAGCGAGGTAGCCTCCACCACTTCAACGGGCAGAGAATTCCAGAGATTCACCACCCTTTGAGTGAAGAAGTTCCTCCTCAACTCTGATCTAAACTCCCCCCCTCCTTATCTTGAGGCTGTGCCCTCTAGTCCTGCTATCCTTTCTAAGTGGGAAGAATCTCTCTACCTCTACCCTATCCATCCCCTTCATTATCTTATACGTCTCTATAAGATCCCCCCTCATCCTTCTAAACTCCAACGAGTACAGACCCAGTCTATTTAGTCTCTCTTCATAGTCCAACCCCCTCATCTCCAGTATCAGCCGAGTGAACCTCCTCTGCACTCCTTCCAAGGCCAATATATCCTTCCGCAAGTGCAGCGACCAAAACTGCACACAGTACTCCAGCTGCGGCCTCACCAGTGCCCTGTACTGTTGCAGCAAGACCTCCCTGCTTTTATATTCTATCCCCCTCGCGATAAAGGCCAGCATCCCATTTGCTTTCTTGATCACCTGCTGCACCTGCAGACTGGGTTTTTGCGACTCGTGCACAAGGACCCCCAGGTCCCTCTGCACTGTAGCATGCTGCAGCTTTTCGCCTTTTAAATAATAATCCCTCCTACTATTATTTCTGCCAAAGTGGATAACCTCACACTTGCCAAATCAGCTAAATATTTGATTTGATTTGATTTGGAGCAAGGTAGAAGGTCAGGGATGGGGGGAGCGAAGGAAAGATTTGACAGAGATTTGATTCTATTTATTATTGTCACATGTATTGGCATACAGTGAAAAGTATTGTCTCTTGCACGCTATACAGACAAAGCATACCATTCATAGAGTACATAGGAGAGAAGGGTAGGAGAGGGTGCAGAATGTAGCATTACAGTCATAGCTAGGGTGTAGAGAAAGATCAACTTAATATAAAATAGGTCCATTCAAAAGTCTGACAGCAGCAGGGAAGAAGCTGTTCTCGAGTCGGTTGGTACGTGACCTCAGACTTTTGTATCTTTACCCAATGGAAGAAAGTGGAAGAGAGAATATCCGGGGTGCATGGGGTCCTTGATTATGCTGGCTGCTTTTCCCGATGCAGCGGGAAGTGTAGACAGAGTCAATGGATGGGAGGCTGCTTTGCATGATGAACTGGGCTACATTCACGACCCTTTGTAGTTTCTTATGGTCTTGGACAGAGCAGGAGCCCATACCAATAAATGGCCTACTTCTTATTCTGAGACTGGGTCCCTTAGTTCCAGACCAACCCTTGCCCCAAGTGGGGAACATCCTTCTTGCTTCTACCCTGTAAGAATTCTGTCCATGTTTCAACGTGTGGAAACATTTCTGGGATGCGCTGGTGACTGACGAGGTGTGAAGCTGTTAACACGTACTGTACATATTGCAGCATTAAACATCCAACCACAGCAGCTGTTGCTGGCATTGCCCTTTTAAGTGGTAACTCTTCAGACATCTGTGGGATTCTTCATAGTGAAATATTTTTAACCTGTGGTCATTAATTGGCATCCTATCACCCAATCCCAAGATGAATTTGCAGGAACACCCTGTAAAAGAGTAAGCGAGGGAAGAGGTTTTTGCGAGTTGCTTTTGCACTAAACACAGTCTCTGTCGTTAAGCACCCTATTACTTCAATAACAGTGTTCCTATTGTTCTTCAGAAGTGTGAAGAACAGGATATTCAGTGAGGAAGTTAAGAGGCCAAACAAAGTTTTGTTAGCGACAGGATGTGTCTGGAAGAATCCATTGCCACAGCAAAGTGTCCCTAACCTTACGAGAGTCTCTTTATCAAAATCAGAGATATTGGGGCTAATCGTCCCAAAAAAATTCTAAGTATTAGGGGGGAGGGGGGGGTGGAATCCTACCAAAAAAATTCGAAGTGCCTAAAGAGCGTGAAAACGGGAGAGTTTCAGATCCCTTTTTCTTTCAGTGAAGACACAAATGAAATCTTATGGCAGTTAGTGCATGATGCACAATCTGATTCCCGCCAGTAAGGGGAGGGGGCAGTTCACCGTGAAGCCGGCTGCTCACACTAGAGGGCGCAATAGTGCCTGCACAAGTCACCCGTTTTGTGTCAGTCTGTGAAGAGCCCCACTGATGTTAGCGGCAACGATGTCCCAAAACCCAGAAGGGTAACTGGTTTTTCAAAGTGTATTTTGCAACTTAGTATAATGTGAGGACAGATCCAGTCCTGTTGTTGTAAAATTTACTCCATTCTTAAAGTTGCACATGTGGAGAGTGGACAGGACGAGCCCGAATCCATCTCCTACCTGTCCCAAAAACCAAATTCCAATTGAATCCAATTCATGGTTCCCACAAGGGAAACAAGCCAGATCCACACTAACAAGACAAGTCATTATACTCTATCTTGGACTTGATCTGATGCTTGACCTTAAAAGGTCAGCATTCAAATAAAAACAAGTTTATTAACTCAGGTAAAACACACAGTACAATATGTCACAATCCCAACAGTGTAACACAGTGGCTCCAAGAGCAGGTCAGAGGCTGGGAATCCTGCAGTGAGTAACTCACCTCCTGACTCCTGCCCACCATCTACAAGGCACAAGTCAGGAGTGTGATGGAATACTCCCCACTTGCCTGGATGGGTGCAGCTCCAACAACACTCAAGAAGCTCAACACCATCCAGGACAAAGCAGCCCCACTTGATTGGCCCCCCCATCCACAAACATTCACTCCCTCCACCACCGACGCTCAGTAGCAGCCGTGTGTACCATCTACAAGATGCACTGCAGCAACTCACCAAGGCTCCTTAGACAGCACCTTCCAAACCCACCACCACTTCCATCTAGAAGGACAAGGGCAGCAGATACCTGGGAACACCACCACCTGCAAGTTCCCCTCCAAGTCACTCACCATCCTGACTTGGAAATGTATCGGCCGTTCCTTCACTGTTGCTGGGTCAAAATCCTGGAACTCCCTCCCTAACAGCACTGTGGGTGTACCTACACCACATGGACTGTCTGATGTCCAATAACAATCCTGGAACTTCCTCCCTAACAGCACTGTGGGTGTACCTACACCACATGGACTGTCTGATGTCCAATAACAATCCTGGAACTCCCTCCCTAACAGCACTGTGGGTGTACCTGCACCACATGGACTGACTGATGTCCAATAACAATCCTGGAACTCCCTCCCTAACAGCACTGTGGGTGTACCTACACCACATGGACTGTCTGATGTCCAATAACAATCCTGGAACTCCCTCCCTAATAGCACTGTGGGTGTACCTACACCACATGGACTGACAATACAAGTTGTACTAACATTCCACACGGACATGGGGCGGGATTTTCCTGAAGGCTGGAAATTCCCACCCAAGTCAATAGACTTTTGCATTCAGTTCCTTAAAGGTGTTACACACAAACAAGAGGAGGCCATTCAGCCCCTTCCTCCATTTAATGAGTTTGTGGCTGTTGTATGTCCTACCTCTGCCCGCCTTGCTTTGATGCCTCTGCATATACTCAAACAATGGTAAGAAGTCTCACAACACCGGGTTAAAGTCCAACACATTTATTTGGTAGCAAAAGCCACTAGCTTTCGGAGCGCTGCTCCTTCGTCAGGTGAGTGGGGAGTTCTGTTCACAAACAGGGCATATAAAAACACAAACTCAATTTACAGAATAATGATTGGAATGAGAGTCTTTACAGGTAATCAAGTCTTAAAGGTACAGACAATGTGAGTGGAGAGAGGGTTAAGCACAGGTTGAAGAGATGTGTATCGTCTCCAGACAGGACAGTTAGTGAGATTTTGCAAGCCCAGGAAAGTTGTGGGGGTTACAGATAGTGTGACATGAACCCAGGATCCCGGTTGGGACCGTCCTCGTGTGCGGAACTTGGCTGTCAGTCTCTGCTCAGCGACTCTGCGCTGTCATGTGTCGTGAAGGCTGCCTTGGAGAACGTTTACCCGAAGATCAGAGACTGAATGCCCGTGATCGCTGAAGTGTTCGCCAACAGGAAGGGAACAGTCTTGCCTGGTGATTGTCAAGCGGTGTTCATTCATCCATTGTCGTAGCGTCTGGATGGTCTCCCCAGTGTACCATGCCTCAGGACATCCTTTCCTGCAGCGTATCAGGTAGACAACTTTGGCCGAGTTGGAAGAGTATGTACTGTGTACCTGGTGGATGGTGTTCTCATGTGAGATGATGGCATCCATGTCGATGATCCGGCACGTCTTGCAAAGGTTGCTGTGGCAGGATTGTGTGGTGTCGTGGTCACTGTTCTCCTGAAGGCTGGGTAGTTTGATGCATCAAACCAGCAGACAAAGGAGGCGTCATTGTCATACTGAACAGAATGGATTACTGCAAAGAAGTGTACTGACAACTGAACAACGAGGAACACTACAGACAGTTACCCGCAGATATGACCAAAGAACACACCTGTCAACTCAACAGACTGATCCAGTCCTTTGATCTGGACCTTCAGAGCATCCTCTGTGCTCTCATCCCACGTACTCTGTGCAGAACTTGGCTATCACAACCCTGCCACAGCAACCTCTGTTAGACATGCCGGATCATCAACACGGATACCAAACTCTCACGCGAGAACACCATCCACCAGGTACACGGTACATACTCTTCCAACTCGGCCAACGCTGTCTACCTGATACGCTGCAGGAAAGGATGTCCCGAGGCATGGTACATTGGGGAGACCATGCAGACGCTACGACAACGGATGAATGAACACCGCTCGACAATCACCAGGCAAGACTGCTCCCTTCCTGTTGGCGAACACTTCAGCGATCACGGGCATTCAGTCTCTGATCTTCAGGTAAACGTTCTCCAAGGCGGCCTTCACGACACACGACAGTGCAGAGTCACTGAGCAGAGACTGATAGCCAAGTTCCACACACATGAGGACAGTCCCAACCGGGATCTTGGGTTCACATCGCACTATCTGTAACCCCCATGACTTGCCTGGGCTTCAAAATCTCACTAACTGTCCTGTCTGGAGACAATACACATCTCTTTAACCTGTGCTTAACCCTCTCTCCACTCACACTGTCGGCACCTTTAAGACTTGATTACCTATAAAGACTCACATTCCAACCATTATTCTGTAAATTGAGTTTGTGTTTTTATATGCCCTGTTTGTGAACAGAACTCCCCACTCACCTGATGAAGGAGCAGTGCTCCGAAAGCTAGTGGATTTTACAACCAAATAAACCTGTTGCATTTTAACCCGGCGTTGTGAGACTTCTTACTGTGATCCTGATGACACCAGTAGATGTCAGTATTGTGTATTCTTTGGAAATGTGGAAGCTACAAGACAGAGGGAGCTTTAGCATTGGCAGGGAGCACTGCCCTGTGATAACAACTGCAGTGAGGATGAATGCGCTTGTATTTATATCATGCCCTCCTTGTGTGTTCATGGCGTCCGTTAACCTGTGTTTTGATGGCAAAGTTGGCGGATACAGCAATAGAAGAGCAAGGGAGGTGAACAAGAATCTCCATGTGGTGCTGTAGAGTGAGGACATTAAAGGTGACACCCTAGAAACACTCAACGCTTTCCTTCGCAATCGTAGAATCCTGAGAGTGCGGAAGGAGACCATTCGGCCCACTGAGTCTGCGCCGCACTCTCTGAAAGAGCATTACATCCAGAACCACAACCCCCTGCCCGATCCCCATAATCCTTTGTATTTAGCATGGCCAATCCACCTAACCTGCACATCTTTGGACACTAAGGGGCAATCCACCATGCTAAATTGCCCCTTTAGTGTTCAAAGATGTGCAGGTTAGGTGGATTGGCCATGCTAAATTGCCCTTAGTGTCCAAAGATGTGTAGGTTAGGTGGATTGGCCGTGCTAAATTGCCCATCAGTGTCCAAAGATCCGGGTCCCCCAGAACATTCGCTGAGTTTCTGGATTAATAGTCAAGTGACAATACCACTCGGCCATTATCAGACATGTGAGTGAGAGTTTGACAGTGTGTTTATTCAAGGGGCTGTAAGCCTGTGAAGAAAGTACTCTGTTGTGGAAAAATCAAACTGATATGGTTGTCATAGGAATGCAACAGAGGACAGCTGGATCTTTACAACAGTGCTAATCCTTTGACCTTTATTGGTGTGAAATCAGTAGACAGGAACTGGGCTGGAGATAGATGTGCTCGAAAAATACAACCCCCTCAGACCCTTCCAAATATGACAGCCAAAACACGCCATGTTAGACATGGAGACACACAGGTGATCAGTCTTCAGCAGACCCTCTGTGCAAAGTGGAGACCGAAAAGCTTCTGAAATGTGGTGTACCCTCCAATCATCCACCAAGACTCCCAGAGGCTTGTGTGAGTTGTCAGTTCAATACACAGCTTCTGTAGTTACTCATAGTTCATCACCATTACTTGGCGAATCAAATCGATGCATTGTAATTCTGTTGTTACCTATACGGATGGCACAGTGATTAGCACTGCTGCCTCACACTGCCAGGGACCCGGGTTCGATTCCTGGTTTGGGTCACTGTCTGTGTGGAGCTTGCACATTCTTCCCGTGTCTGTGTGGGTTTCCCCCAGCTGCTCCGGTTTCCTCCCGCAGTTCAAAGATGTGTAGGTTAGGTGATTGGTCATACTAAATTGTCCCTTAGTGTCCAAAGATGTGCAGGTTAGGGGGATTGGCCATGCTAAATTGTCCCTTAGTGTCCAAAGATGTGCAGGTTAGGAGGATTGGCCTTGGTAAATTGTCCCCGCACAGGAGTGTGGCGACTAGGAGATTTTCATAGTAACTTCATTGCAGTGTTAATGTAGTCTGCGACATTGATCTGTCTTGAACAAAGACTCTGACTCACTTTGCTCGACTGGTGGGATCTGGAATGCCAGCAAACTTTCAGGGTGTGATCTTACCGGCTGTTCACGCTGCGCTCCCACTGCAGCGAGGACGGGGAATATGGTGGCCAGCCAAATCTCCATTCACTGAGGCAGGTTGGGAAAATCCCTCTGGTATGAACAGGGGTAAGATTCCGGCCTCAGTTTCGTTCTGATTTTCATTGAGGGCCAGAGGAGGAATTTGGACTATAGGAGGTTTCTCACGCTCTCCCTCTGTCAGGTTTTCTCATTTCAAGAAGTATTCTATATGACACTGCTTGGAGTCTCTGAAACAAACCAAACATTGTTCGGGAACATGAATAATTTATAAGGTGAGCAAACTATTGTAGAATACACAGAACAAAAGACACAGCACAGGAACAGGCCCTTCGGCCCTCCAAACCCGTGCCAGTCACGATGCTCTGACTAAATTAAAAAAACCCTTCTGCCCTTACTCGGTCTGTATCCCTCTATTCCCTCCCTCTTCATGTACCCATCCAAATGCCTCTTAAATGTTGTTAATGTTCCTGCTTCCACCCCCTCCTCTGGCAGCCCGTTCCAGGCACCCACTACTCTCTGCATGAAAAACTTTCCCCCTCTCACCCTGACCCTGTGCCCCATTGTAATTGACCCTTCCACCCTGGGGAAAAAGCCTCTCCCTATCCACCCGCCCCTCATCATTTTGTAGACCAGGTCTCCCCTCAGCCTCCGTCTTTCCAGTGAAAACAATCCCAGTTTATCCAACCTCTCCTCATAGCCAACACCCTCGAGACCAGGCAACTTCCTGGTGAACCTTCTTTGCGCTCTCTCCAAAGCTTCCACTTCTGATGGTGTGGTGACCAGAACTGCACACAGTACTCCAAATGCCATCTAATCAAGGTTTCATATAGCTGCAACATGATTTAAGAACATAAGAACATAAGAAATAGGAGCAGGAGTAGGCCATCTAGCCCTTCGAGCCTGCCCCGCCATTCAATAAGATCATGGCTGATCTGTCGTGGCTCAGTTCCACTTTCCCGCCCTCTCCCCATAACCCTTAATCCCCTCTCTTATCAAGAACCCATCAACCCGCTTCTTAAAAATATTTAGCGAGGCAGCCTCCACCACTTCAACGGGCAGAGAATTCCAGAGATTCACCACCCTTTGAGTGAAGAAGTTCCTCCTCAACTCCGTTCTAAACCGCCTCCCCTTTATCTTGAGGCTGTGCCCCCTAGTCCTACTGTCTTTTTTGAGCGGGAAGAGTCTCTCCACCTCTATCCTATCCATCCCATTCATCATCTTATACGTCTCAATGAGATCTCCCCTCATTCTTCTAAACTCTAACGAGTACAAGCCTAGTTTATTCAGCCTCTCCTCATAGCTCAATCCCCTCAACATGATTTCCCAACTCCTGTACTCAGTGCCCCAGCTGATGAAGGTAAGCATGCCTTTTTAATCACCTTGGCCAACTGTGTTGCCACTTTTGTGGGAACTGTGGATCTGTACTTCCAGATCCCTCTGTATGTTAATGTTCCTAAGGGTTCTGTCTTTTACAGTATAATTCACACCTAAATTTGTTCTTCCAATATGCATCACCTCGCATTTATCCGGATTAAACTCCATTTGCTGTTTCTGTGCCAAAGTCTCCAATCTATCTATATCCTGTTGTATCCTCTGACAATCCCCAGCACTATCAGCAACTCCACCAACCTTTATGCCATCTGCAAACTTACTAATTAGACCACCCACATTTTCCTCCAGATTATTTATATACACTACAAACAACAAAAGTCCCAGCACTGATCCCTGCGGCACACCACTAGCTCCAGATCTCCATTCTGAAAAATACCCTTCCACCACTACTTTCTGTCTTCTCTAACGAAGCCAGTTCTGTATCCATCTAGCCAGCCCACCCCGAATCCTATGTGATTTTAGTTGTACCAGTCTGCCATGTGGGACCTTGTCTTTGGTTTTTGATTTGATTTGATTTATTATTGTCTCATGTATTGGGGTACAGTGAAAAGTATTGTTTCTTGCACTTTATTCAGACAAAGCATACCGTTCATAGAGTACATAGAGAAGGAAAGGAGCAGGTGCAGAATAGTGTTACAGTCATAACTAGGGTGTTGAGACAGATCAGATTAACATTTGATTTGATTTATTATTGTCGCATGTATTGGGCTACAGTATTGTTTCTTGCGCGCTATACAGACAAAGCATGCTGTTCATAGAGAAGGAAAGGAGAGAATTGCAGAATGTAGTGTTACAGTCACAGATAGGGTGTTAGGAAAGATCAACTTAGTGCGAGGTAAGTCCATTCAAAAGTCTGACGGCAGCAGGGAAGAAGCTGTTCTTGAGTCGGTTGGTACATGACCTCAGACTTTTGTATCTTTTTCCTGATGGAAGAAGGTGGAAGAGAGAATATCCGGGGTGTGTGAGGTCCTTGATTATACTGGCTGCTTTTCCCGAGGTAGCAGGAAATGTAAAGTCAATGGATGGGAGGCTGGTTTGTGTGGTGGACTGGGCTACATACACAACCCTTTGTAGTTTCTTACGGTCTTGGGCAGAGCAGGAGCCCATACCAAGTTGTCAAGTGCCTTACTACATTCCATATAAACTACATCAATGTGGGATTATTCTGGAAGGGTAGAGAACATTGTCTGGCTTGTGTGGAAGAGAAAGATGGAACCCACTGCCCCAGAAGCTCTTGACAATCTGTCTGCCTCTTTCTGTAACACCATTCGATGCTGGGTGATATGGAGATATTACATTGTGTTTGATTCCACTATTCAGAAACATTTCACATGCTTCTGCTGTAAACTGTTGGCCAATATCTCTGGCAATGCATACATTGCAGACAAACTCTTCAGAACTACAGTTGTAAATTGCCCTTAGTGTCCAAAGATGTGTAGGTTAGGGGGATTGGCCATGGTAAATTGTCCCTTAGTGTCCAAAGATGTGTGGGTTAGATAGATTATGATGTGGATGCTCTGTCTGAGGCTAGAACTCTCCATTCACCTGACGAAGGGGCTAACCCGAAAGCTTGCGAGTATATTTTCAAATAAATAGGTTGGACTAAAACCTGGTGTTGTCAGACTTTTTACTTAGATAGATTAGCCATGGTAAATTGCCCGTTAGTGTCCAAAGATGGCCAATCCATCTTTTCCTCCCATAATCCAAAAGACGTGCTGGTTAGGTGCATTGGGCCATGCTAAATTCACCCTCAGTGTACCCGAACAGGAGTGTGGTGACTAGGGGATTTTCACAGTAACTTCATTGCAGTGTTAATGTAAGCCTACTTATGTGAATGATAACTGAACTTTAAAACTTTAAGCTTTATTGATTGAATTCAAAATTTACCATCTGCTGTGGTGGGATTTTGGGAGGTGATGGCCAATGGTATTATGGCTAGACTATTAACCTAGGAACTCAGCTAATGTTCTAGGGTCCCGGGTTCGAATCCCACCATGGCAGATGGTGGAATTTGAATTCAATTTTTAAAATATCTGGAATTAAGAACCTACTGATGACCATGAAACCATTGTCAATTGTCAAGAAAACCCATTTCGTTCACTAATGTCCCTCCAGGGAAGGAAATCTGCTGTCCTTACCCGGCCTGGCCCACATGTGACTCCAGAGCCATAGCAATGTGGTTGACTCTCAACTGACCTCTAAACAAGGGCAACTAGGGATGGGCGATAATGCTGGCCAGCCAGCAACGCCCATGGCCCACAGATGAATAATTTTTAAAAAACTGAATTGATTCTCTCACAGTATTAGCCAGGGTTTTTAGTTTACTATGCTAATGATGTTACCATGACACCGTCCGTAGCACACTGGTTAGCACTGCTGCCTCACAGCGGCAGGGACCCGGGTTCGATTCCCGGCCTTGGGTCACTGTGCGATGTCTGCACATTCTCCCCGTGTCTGCGTGGGTTTCCTCCGGGTACTCTGGTTTCCTCCCACAATCTGAAAGACGTGCTGGTTAGGGTGCATTGGGCCGTGCTAAATTCTCCCTCAGTGTACCCGAACAGGAGTGTGGCGACTAGAGGATTTTCACAGTAACTTCATTGCAGTGTTAATGTAAGCCTACATGTGACTGATAAATAAACTTGAAATTTTATCCAAAGCTGTTCCTCATCTTTCTTGCCCCAAACACAAAGGGAATAGTGTTAATTGCTCTCCCTTTCATCAGTACTAATTCCTGAATCACTCCTTGTAATGTCATAGCATGCTGTCTTGCAGGAATAGTGTGCCCCCAGACAGATATAGCCTGACACAGCACCAGATTGTCTTGTTCACAATGCACTTAAAAGGTAACCGAGAAGTATCAAATGTCTTCTTCCAGATAATTTGAAGTAATTTATATTGTCTGCTGTCCTATGTATGACTTTGCGGAAATATGGAGAGCTTGTATGGAGCAAGATATTAAAACGTCACAGAGCTGTGACCCGCACTGCAGGATCTTTTTACCAAACAAAGTTGATTACACTGCATGCCGGAGCAAATTCTCACTTCAACTGCTTATCCCCTGCCTCACATCCAATGGTGGCACAGTGGTTAGCACTGCTGCCTCACAGTGGCAAGGACCCAGGTTCGATTCCCGGCTCGGGTCACTGTCTGTGTGGAGTCTGCATGTTCTGCCCCGTGTCTGTGTGGGTTTCTTCTGAGTGCTCTGGTTTCTTCCCACAGTCCAAAGATGTGTGGGTTAGATGGATTGGCCATGATAAATTGCCCCTTAATGTCTAAAGATGTGCAGGTTAGGTGGATTGGCCATGCTAAACTGTCCTTTATGGTCCAAGGATGTGTAGGTTAGGGGGATTGGCCATGCTAAATTGTCCTTCAGTGTGCCAGAGTGTAGTGACTGGGAGATTTTCACAGTAACCTCATTGCAGTGTTAACATAAGCCAACTTGTGACACTAGTAAATAAGCTTGAACTTGAAGCCCTTTGATTCGAGGGACTGGATTCTGAAAGCCGAAACATGCACCTTACCTACACGTGCTGGAAGAACTGGGCCAAGTGTTCTCAGGTCATTGTTGCTGATGTCTGAAAATATAATCCTCCATCTTTCGACAATATTGAAGGAGCCACACTGGGCTGGTGTCAACTGGTGAATTCAATGCTGAAATATCGCTTCGAATCTCCTCACAATGTGAGCACAAGCCCTTGGGAGGCCTAACAGGCCTTTGCTTCTTCCATTCTAAAGTGTGCCATTCCTCTCCCGCCTCGGGCCTGTTTGTGTTTTAATATCGTCTTCCTGAGAGATAAAAAAAAGGCACTGTGTAATCACTCAAGGAAAAAAAAGGGGCAACGTTTCTTTCCTGTTACAGTGCTACATATCGGGTGGAGGCTGTTAGACAATGATACAAGGCAATAGCTGACTCTGCGAACAGGCGAAACTGCGGGAGCAACAATATAAAATAAGGTACAATTCTTAAAGGAGTGCAAGAGCAGAGGGCCACTGAAGTCGGCAGATCAGAGCACAAGTTAATAAAGCATGAAGTATTCTGGGCTTTATTAACCGGGGCATAGAGTACAAGAGGTGATGCATTTTGGAGGATCAAGTGTAGGTAGCAATTATACCAGAACCCTTAGGATTATTAAGATACAGAAGGATCTGGGCGTGCAGGTCCACAGCTCCCTAAAAGTGCCAAGGTGATTTGGAAGGCATATTGGCACGCTTGCCTTCATCGGCCAGGGCACTGAGTACAAGAGATGGCAAATCATGTTGCAGCTATATAAAACCTTGGTTAGGCCGTGTTTGGAGTATTGTGTGCAGTTCTGGTCGCCACACTACCAGAAGGATGTGGAAGCTTTGGAGAGAGCGCAAAGAAGGTTCACCAGGATATTTTGACAAAGCTTATGTCTGTATTCATTGCCCATCCCTAGTTGCCCTTGGAGGACAGCTGAGAGTCAACCACACTGCTGTGTCTCAGCTTTGACGATGGGTCACCTGGACTCGAAACGTCAGCTCTTTTCCCTCCTTACGGATGCTGCCGGAGCTGCTGAGATTTTCCAGCGTTTTCTCCTTTGGTTTCACCAGGATGTTGCCTGGTCTCGAGGGTTTTGGCGATGAGGAGAGGTTGGGTAAACGAGGATTGTTTTCACTGGAAAGGCGGAGGGGGAGACCTGATAGAGGTCTACAAAATGATGAGAGGCGGGCGGAGAGTCAGAGGCTTTTTCCCCAGGGTGGAAGGGTCAATTACAAGGGGGCACAGGTTCAGGGTGAGAGGGGGACAGTTTTAGGGAGATGGGAAGTTTTTCACACAGAGAGTGGTGGGTGCCTGGAACGTGCTGCCAGAGGAGGTGGTGGAAGCAGGAACATTAACAACATTTGAGAGGCATCTGGATGGGTACGTGAATAGGGAGGGAATAGAGGGATACGGACTGAGTAAGGTCTCATTCTGACCGCTTTTAATCTCTCTGCCATTGGTAACTGCTCCTTCAGCTAACGAGGCTATTCCCTCACTTAACCTCGCTAGCTTTCTGTCTGCCTCTCCTCTCCCGAGATGCTCCTACCTCTTAACCAAGCATTTTGACCCTTGACCTTCCAGAAGGAAAAAAGACATTTTGGTGCAGTATTCTTATCTCCCCGTTTTACTGGTGTTCCATTTTAAAGTATACATCATTATGAAGTGCTTCAAAAGGTTAGTCATGGCACGAATCAATTCCAGCCTCCCGGACTACCTGGATCCACAACAGTTTGCCTACCACCACAACAGGTCCACAGCAGATGCCATCCCCCTGGCCCTGCACTCAACCCTGGAACACCAAGATAACAAGGACACCTATATCAGACTCCTATTTATTGACTACAGCTCAGCCTTCAACGCAGTTCAAAGATGTGCAGGTTAGGTTGATTGGCCATGCTAAAATTGCCCCTTAGTGTCCTGAGATGCATAGGTTAGAGGGATTAGTGGGTAAATATGTAGGGATACAGGGGTAGGGCTTGGGTGTGATTCTGATTGGTGCAGACTCGATGGGCCAAATGTCCTCTTTTTGCACTGTAGGGTTTCTCTGATTTCTATGAACATCATTATTCCTATGAAACTCATCTCCAAACTCCGTGGCCTGGGCCTCAGCTCCTCCCTCTGGGACTGGATCCTGAACTTCCTAATCCACAGACCACAGTCAGTAAGGATAGGCAACAACACCTCCTCCACAATCATCCTCAACACTGGTGTCCCACAAGGCTGTGTTCTCAGCCCCCTCCTTATACACCTCTGACTGTGCGGCCAAATTCCCCTCCAATTCCATTTTCAAGTTTGCTGATGACATCACTGTAGTGGGTCAGATCTCAAACAATGACAGAGTTACAGGAATGAGATAGAGAATCTGGTGAACTGGTGCAGCAACAATAATCTCTCCCTCAATGTCAACGAAACGAAGGAGATTGTCATTGACTTCAGGAAGCGTAAAGGAGAACATGCCCCTTTCTACATCAATAGGGATGAAGTAGAAAGGGTTAAGAGCTTCAGGTTTCTAGGTGTCTAGATCACCAACAACCTTTCCTGATCTCCCCATGACAACACTATAGTTAAGAAAGCCCACCAACGCCTCTACTTTCTCAGAAGACTAATTAAATTTGGTATGTCAGCTATGACTCTCACCAACTTTTACAGATGCACCATAGAAAGCATCCTTTCTGGTTGTATCACAGCTTGGTATGGGCTCCTGCTCTGCCCAAGACTGCAAGAAACTACAAAAGGTCGTGAATGTAGCCCAATCCATCACACAAACCAGCCTCCCATCCATTGACTCTGTCTACACTTCCCGGAAAAGCAGCCAGCATAATTAAGGACCCCACGCACCCCGGACATTCTCTCTTCTATCGTCTTCCGTCAGGAAAAAGATACAAAAGTCTGAAGTCACGTACCAACTGACTCAAGAACAGCTTCTTCCCTGCTGCTGTCAGACTTTAGAATGGACTTACCTTGCATTAAACTGATCTTTCTCTACACCCTAGCTATGACAGTAACGCTACATTCTGCAATCTTTCGTTTCCTTCTCTGTGAACGGTATGCTTTGTCTGTATAGCGTGCAAGAAACAATACTTTTCACTGTATCCCAATACATGTGACAATAATAAATCAAATCGAATATTAAGCTGATCTTTCTCTACACCCTATCTGTAACTGTAACACTACATTCTGCACCCTCTCCTTTCCTTCTCCCCTATGTACTCTATGAACGGTATGCTTTATCTGTATAGTGCGCAAGAAACAATACTTTTCACTGTATCCCAATACATGTGATAATAAATCAAATCAAATATTAAGCTGATCTTTCTCTACACCCTATCTGTAACTGTAACACTACATTCTGCACCCTCTCCTTTCCTTCCCCCCTATGTACTCTATGAATAGTATGCTTTGTCTGTATAGTGCGCAAGAAACAATACTTTTCATTATATCCCAATACATGTGACAATAATAAATCAAATCAAAAAATCAAGACCAGTATTCTCATTTCCCCGTTTTACTGGTATTCCATTTTCATAGATTAATACGGTGCAGAAGGAGGCCATTCGGCCCATCGAGTCCTTCTCACCATAACCCCATACATTTATCCTAGTTAGCCCCCTGACACTACGGGGCAATTTAGTACGGCCAATCCATTTAACCCGCATACCTTTGGAGTGTGGAAAGAAACCGGAGCACCCGGAGGAAACACATGCAGACGCGAGGAGAATGTGCAGACTCCTCACGGACAGTGACCCCAGCTGGGAATTGACTCCGGGTCCCTGGTGCTGTGAGGCAGCAGTGCTAACCACTGTGCCGCCCCAGTATTTTGACCTCCAGTATGCATGACCACTTCAGAGCAATATTTCCCATTTTGACTGATTTTCTTCTTTCTGGGCTAACTGCCCAATATGGCCTGGTGTCAAATACACTCCTATTAAGCCTGGAGCTGTTTCGCTATGTTTGAAGTGCTATATAAATACAGGTTGTATTGAACCTGTGCCTCAAGGTTGGAATCCTTTTGCTGAAGAGGGAGCCTATGCACAACACTAAATTAATAATAGCTGAATTCTCCATCACTGACTCACTCAACTCTCTCCCCGCAGTGCAGCCCAGGCAATGACCTTCCTGCACAGTATTCTGAAGCAGTTGTGCTTTACAAAAACATGGAAGAATTTAAAAATGCCAACAAATCTCATGCTGCAAAGGAGTTGGAGGAGTTGCTGCTTCCGAACAATAGGGGCACTTATAACATGCGGTGGGATAAAATCAAGACCAGTGAGTCACAGTGACTGAATAAATCAAATTCTGTTTCAATTAAATGGCATCCCAAGGGTTTTCACTAGCGCTTTGGGAATTCATCTTCACATTATTCTATAAAAATCATCAGTGATCTTTAAAGATATTTGACCTGAACAAGGTCAGAAATGTTCCAGGAATTGCAACATTTCCACAAGGCCATTAATGCTTAGCTCCAAGATTATTTTCCCATCGCATGCTTCTGACTGTTATTTTTGAACGCACCTAACCCAACTGGATTCACAGTTTGACGGTATGACAGCCAACCAAGCCACAACCCCCATGGGCAGCACGGTGATTAGCGCTGCTGCCTCACAGCGCCAGGGACTCCGGTTTGATTCCCGGCTTGGGTCACTGTCTGTGCAGGTTCCTCCCCGTGTCTGCATGCATTTCCTCCAGGTGCTCCGGTTTCCTCCCACATCCCAAAGATGTGCAGGTTAGGTAGATTGGCCATGCTAAATTGTCCCTTAGTGTCCAAAGATGTGCGGGTTAGGTGGATTGGCCATGCTAAATTGTCCCTTAGTGTCCAACGATATGTAGCTTAGATGGATCAGCCATGTTAAATTGCCTCTTAGTGTCCAAAGATGTGTAGGTTAGGGGGATTGGCCATGCTAAATTGTCCCTTAGTGTCCAAAGATGTGTAGGTTAGATGAATTGGCCGTGTTAAATTGTCCCTTAGTGTCCAAAGATGTGCAGGTTAGGTGGATTGGCCATGCTAAATTGTCCCTTAGTATCCAAAGATATGTGGGTTAGGTGGATTGGCCATGCTAAATTGTCAGTTTCACTCAGTGGTTCTTTGTGTCATCTTTGAGATTGCCTTGAAAGGATTTTGTAGCATTTGTGACTCCATAATGTGAGCTACATGTCATAAGTATTATTGTTGAGCACTGTCTCGCTGTTACACTACTGGTGGGCAACTTGTGGCCTCGGGGGCCACATGCGGCCCATCTGGGTTCTGAGTTGACTGTTGCCCCGTGCGCAAGGTTGCCCCATTCCACTGATTCCCGTCCGTGTAGTTTTTTTCCTGCCGGTGTGACTGAATTGATTCGTATGTAAAGCAAGGGTGAGTGAAGTGAGGTGTCTGCTGATTCCACACAACATTGAGTGTGAGAGCCGTGCGCTCCCTCTGTGTCCAAAGTGTCAATAATTCTTCTGTTTTTACCATTGGGAGTTGATGACAATTCCATTAATATATAAATGATGAAGTATTTTCTATAACTCGTTCTGGAATATTCAGCGTGGATTAAATGCATTGAATCTTATTCATGGGGACACGGTTAGTGAACAAGCCCGGTTTCAATCTTGCGGCCCACTGAGATGGAGGAGGGTCACCCACACAGCCCATTCACCAGCCCAGGTTGCCCCTCACTGAGTTCCAGCCTCCTGCCAATATGAAACAAGGTTCCTGTTGAACAGAAATGGGAAAATCTCAACTGAGAAGCAGTTAATGGATGCACACATACAGATTCGAATAGATGGTTTAACCAGCTAAAGGTCTCCTGTCCTTCACACAAATTAATAAAATAATGAGGGGCACAGATCAGTTAGATAGTCAATATCTTTTCCCAAAGGTAGGGGAGTCTAACATTAGAGGGCATAGGTTTAAGGTGAGAGGGGAGAGATACGAAAGTGTCCAGAGGGGCAATTTTTTCACACAGAAGGTGGTGAGTGTCTGGAACAAGCTGCCAGAGGTAGTAGTAGAGGCGGGTACAATTTTGTCTTTTAAAAAGCATTTAGACAGTTCCATGGTTAAGATGGGTATAGAGGGATATGGGTCAAATGTGGGCAACTGGCATTAGCTTAGGAGTTTAAAAAAAAAGGGCAGCATGGACAAGTTGGGCCGAAGGGCCTGTTTCCATGCTGTAAACCTCTAGGACTCTATAAATTGGCTGTGATAATGGCACAGAGAAACTTTGTGGTCTTAGCAGCTGGATTAAGCTGAGCAATGTCCAGTCAGATGGCTTCTCCCAGATTGGTTTAATATTAGGCTAAGACTATAAAGGGTAAAACACGGCATTCAAACATTCAATGACCCTTGATCAAATAGTAATTGGCCCATTATTACTTCCTTGCAGAGACAAGGTTTTGATTGAGGTGAGCAGGCCGATTTATGGGCAACCTTTCTGGCCCTCATTTGGAGCATGAATTCGTCACAGGCTAATGGTGTGTCAGAATGCTTTCAGAGTTACTGAAATTCATTACTCATTGAAAAATCTACATGAAAGGTCATGGTTCCAGTGTAAGATACCATCTGGGTTAAAACATAGAAGCTAGTAGGCCATTCGGCCCTTCGAGCCTGCTCCGCCATTCATTTTGATCATGGCTGATCATCAAATTCAATATCCTGATCCCCCCTCCCCCCTATATCCCTCGATCCCTTTAGCCCCAAGAGCGATATCTAATTTCTTCTTGAAATCACACAACGTTTTGGCCTCAACTACTTTCTGTGGGAGTGAATTCCACACATTCCCCACCCTCTGGGTGAAGAAATTTCTCCTCACCTCAGTCCTAAAAGGTTTACCCCTTATCCTCAAACTATGACCCCTAGTTCTGGACTCCCCCACCATCGGGAACATTCTTTCTAAATCTACCCTGTCTAAGAACATAAGAACATAAGAAATAGGAGCAGGAGTAGGCCATCTAGCCCTTCGAGCCTGCCCCGCCATTCAATAAGATCATGGTTGATCTGTCGTGGCTCAGTTCCACATTCCCGCCCTCTCCCCATAACCCTTAATCCCCTCTCTTATCAAAAACCCATCAACCCGCTTCTTAAAAATATTTAGCGAGGCAGCCTCCACCACTTCAACGGGCAGAGAATTCCAGATATTCACCACCCTTTGAGTGAAGAAGTTCCTCCTCAACTCCGTTCTAAACCGCCCCCCCTTTATCTTGAGGCTGTGCCCCCTAGTCCTACTGTCTTTTTTGAGCGGGAAGATTCTAACTCTGTTAGAATTTTACAAATTTTGATAAGATCCCCTCTCATTCCTCTAAACTCCAATAAATGCAATTTTAACTGACTTAGGCTGGGATTTTTAACCACACAAGTCACAAAGCCAAAAGATCCCACCCAAAGTCAAACGACCTTTGCATGGTGCACTACAATTCCCCTAGTGATCAGGATGGGAAAATTCTGCTCTTAGTCTCTCCTCATATGACAGACCTGCCATCCCAGGAATCAGCCTAGTAAACCTTCGCTCCACTCCCTCTATAGCAAGGATATCCTTCCTCAGATAAGAATCATAGAATCCCTACAGTGTGGAAGGGGGCCATTCGGCCCATCGAGTCTGCACCGACCACAATCCCACCCAGGCCCTATCCCCACACATTTACCTTGCTAATCCCCCAACACTAGGATTAATTAAGCATGGCCAATCCACCTAATCTACACATCTTTAGGGTGTGGGAGCACCCGGAGGAAACCCATGCAGACAGGTGCAGGCTCCGCACAGACAGTGACCCAAGCTGGGAATTGAACCCGGGTCCCTGGCGCTGTGAGGCAGCCATGCCAACCACCGTGCTGCCATTTTGTAATCCTCGGAGGTATACAGTTTCCTGGCTTACTGTAAAGTAGGTGGGTCCTCTGTGAACCTACCAGAAGAGTTCGACAATGACAGATAATTAATTGGTCCAAACTGTGGCGCTTCTTTCTGTTAACAATGGGAACATCTCAAGACTTGAATTATCACTCTTCAACCCTCCATTCTCAGCATCAAGCACTTCCATGGCAGGTAGTACCAACCAGCCGGATTGATCTTGCGTTTATGTAGGGCATTTCATTTGTCATGTCAGCTACGACTCTCACCAACTTTTACAGATGTACCTTAGAAATCATTCTTTTCAGATGTATCACAGCTCAGTATGGCTCCTGCTCTGAGCAAGAAACTACAAAGGGTCGTGTATGAAGCCCAGTCCATCACGCAAACCAGCCTCCCATCCATTGACTCTGTCTACACTTCCTGCTGCCTCAGAAAAGCAGCCAGTATAATTAAGGACCCCACACACTCGGACATTCTCTCTTCCACCTTCTTCCGTTGGGAAAAAGAGTTTGAGAAAACGTACACCGACTCACAAGTTGCCTCTTGGTGTCGAGAGATGTGTAGGTTAGGGTGGATTGGCCATGCTAAATTGCCCCTTAGTGTCCAAAGATGTGCAGGTTAGGTGGATTGGCCATGCTAAGTTGTCCCTTAGTGTCCAAAGATGTGTAGGTTAGGTGGATTTGCCATGCTAAATTGCCCCCTAGTGTTCAAAGATAGACAGGTTAGGTGGTTTGGCCATGCTAAATTGCCCCTTAGCGTCCAAAGATGTGTAGGTTAGGTGGATTGGCCATGCTAAATTGCCCCTTAGCGTCCAAAGATGGACAGATTAGGTGGATTGGCCATGCTAAATTGCCCCTTAGTGTCCACAGATGTGGGTTATGTGATGGTAAATGCATGGGATTATGGTGATTGGGAGTGGACCTGGGTGGGATGCACTTCCGGAGAGTCAGTGAAGACTTGATGGGCCAAATGGCCTCGTCTGCCCTTTATGGATTCTCTGATTCTACAATCCCTATGCTAAATTCCCCTTTGGTGTCCGAAGATGTGCCAGTTAGGGGTATTTAACAGGGTGGGGTTCTGGGAATAGGGCCTGGGTGGAATGGTCTTGGAGAGTTGGTACAGACCCGATGGGTCGAATGGCCTCCTTCTGTACTGTTGGGATCCTCAGAGCATGCTGACCCTTAAGTGGCAGGTCCTCAGTGAGTTCTTTAATGAGCTTCTTTAATGAGCGTCAGCGTCACTCCTGCCCCGATAAAACCAGCGGGGAAGTGTGTTGGAAGACTGGTTTGCTGGTTGGTGCTGATATTTTCGAAGCTTGCCAACCTCCATACCATCAGTCACCTCCAAGAGCAGGAATAGCGAAAAAAATCAGCTCCTGCTGCTGTGTTGATCAAACTCCAAACTGTGTTACTTTTCAAAGGAGACCTCCGAGTGTGTAATGACTCTCATCAGAGGTAAACGTCAGATACATCGTTGTTAAACATTAATCATCCACTGCGGGAAGGAGCACTCAGCTGGCAGTTCAGAAATATCAAACTGGCTCAATGCAAACATACTCACACATACTGCCCTGATTTGATTTAATTTTGAAAGATGCGTCTCAAGTCCCTTCTGCTTTTTTCCAGCAAGTTACAACAATCCTTTCGCTCTCAGAGGTTGCATTCTAGTTTCCGTTACAGAAGTTCTGTTGAAGACATTTCCAACTTCATTCGCACATTTTTTCCTTCCTTTGAGTCATGCTTATTCACCATAGAATCCCGACTGTGCACAAGAGGCCATTTGGCCCATCGGGTCTGCACCAATTCTCCGACACATTTTTCCAGCCATGCTCACCCTGGAGCTGGAAAATCCCGCCAAAAGTCAATGGACGTCTGTTTGGTCCATCCCCCTGCCACTACAATTCCCATGGCAGGATGGGAAAATTCCTCCAGTGTCTCTTACCCAGGCCCTCTCCCTGCCCTATCCCCATAACACGGGCATGACGGGCAACACGACATCTCAGTGACTATCGCTGTTTGCTGTGCAGATACATGGATTTGGGTCGGTGTCTGCGGGAGTTTGCACATTCTCCCCGTGCTTGCGGGGGTTTTCTCCAGGTGCTCCGGTTTCCTCCCACACCCTAAAAACGTGCTCTTAGGCTGATTGGTGTTAACAAATTGTCCCTAAATTAGTCTTCCCTCAATCTGGTTATGGTTCCTTTATTGTGGAGTCCAATAGGCGTAGACAAAGGTCATAGGTAGAAGAGGGCACTCACAATGTTAAAATGGTGGTGCGGGCTCGTTGGGCCAAAGGGCCTGTTTCCCACGCTGTGTTGTTCTTTGTTCTAACACCAAATATTTAGCATGGCCAATCCACCAAACCTACACATCTTTGGACACTACAGGGCAATTTAGCATGGTCAATCCACATAGCCTACACATCTTTGGATACTAAGGGACAATTTAGCATGGCCAATCCACCTAACCTGCACATCTTTTGACACTAAGGAGCAATTTACCATGGCTAGTTAAGAAAGCCCCACCAACGCTTTTACTTTCTTAGAAGACTATGGAAATTTAGCATGTTCACTATGACTCTCACCAACTTTTACAGATACACCATAAAAAGTATTCTTTCTGGTTGTATCACAGCTTGGTATGGGCTCCTGCTCTGCCCAACACTGCAAGAAACTTCAAAAGGTCATGAATGAAGCCCAATCCATCACACAAACCAGCCTCCCATCCATTGACTCTGTCTACACTTCCTGCTGCGTCCGGAAAAGCAGGCAGCATAATTAAGGACCCCACACACCCCGGACATTCTCTCTTCCACCTTCTTCCATCGGGAAAAAGATACAAAAGTCTGAGGTCACGTACCGACCGACTCAAGAACAGCTTCTTCCCTGCTGCTGTCAGACTTTTGAATGGACCTACTTCATAATAGGTTGATCTTTCTCTACACCCTAGCTATGACTGTAACACTATATTTTGCACCCTCTTCTTTCCTTCTCCCCTCTGTACTCTATGAATGGTATGTTTTGTCTGTATAGCGCGCAAGAAACAATACTTTTCACTGTATCCCAACACATGTGACAATAATAAATCAAATCGAATCAAATTTTAAAAATGCTGAGAAGGTTTTTTTCCTTTGCGAGGGAATCAAGAGTTAAGGTGCACAGTTTCGGAAGAAGGCGTCTCCCACTTAGGATGGAGAGGAGGAGAAATTTCCGATTTCAGAGGGTTGCTAATATTTGGAACTCTGCCCCAATAAGCAGCAGAGATGAGTCATTGGGTGGGATTTTACGGGCTCGCTCGGGAGAGACTGGAAATCCAGGCTGAGGTCAACAGAGATTTCCGTTGTTAGACCCTTGCCAATTCTGTGGCAAGCGAGGCGGTAGAATTCCGATCATTGAATATCTTTATGGTCAAATTAGACTGATTTTTGATTTGCAATGATAAGGGAAGGTGGAGTTGAGGCCATGAACAGATCAGACATTGAATGGCGCCGGGTCCTACTGCTGTTCCGAATGCATATACTCCTATCCACATGTTAAGTGCACTAAACTGAAGTGTAAGTCAGTGCGAGGTACTTGAGATTCATAATCAGACAGTTCCACGTGCAGACAAGGCTGGCTTAATTCGGATAGAATGAGGATTGTTTTCGTATTTGCGAAGACAGCCTTTCCCTTCCTATCAGGGCAATTTTATATTAATCAGATTAACCCTCACGTGGAGTGCTAGCTAGCCATGAAGATTATATTTTGCAAGGCTGCCCATGAAAATTAATTGAAACATATTCTTGCGTGTCACCTGGCCAGCTGTAGCTTAAGGAGTGTGACTTTATGATTGTCTGTCAAAGCAATTCTGACGCACCCTTCCCTCACTCATATAGGAGCAGAATGAGGCCATTCAGCCCATCTGCTCAGCCATGGCTAATAAATTTCTCAACCCCATTCTCCCGCCTGTTCCCCATAATCTTTGACCCCCTCACCAATTAAGAACCGATCTATCTCTGTCTTAAATACACAAAATGACCTGGCCTCCTCTGTGGCAATGAATTCCACAGGTTCACCACCCTCTGGCTGAAGAAATTTCTCCTCATCTTGGTTCTAAAGGCTTGTCCCTTTACTCTGAGGCTGTGCCCTCAGGTCCATGTCTCTCCCACTAATGGAAAAATCTTCCCCATGTCCACTCTATCCAGGCCTTTCTGTATTTTGTAAGTTTGAATGAGATCCCCCCCCACCAATTCCTGTGGTTAGCATTGCTGTTTCACAGTGCCAGGGACCCGGGTTTGATTCTGGCTTTGGGTCACTGTCTGTGTAGAGTTTGCACATTCTCCCCGCATCTGAACAAGTTTCCTCCGAGTGCTCTGGTTTCCTCCCACATTCCACAGATGTGTAGGTTAGGTGGATTGGCTGTGCTAAATTGTCCCTTAGTGTCCAAAGATGTGCGAGTTAGGTGGATTGGCCATGCTAAATTACCCCTTAGTGTCCAAAGATGTGTGGGTTAGGTGAATTGGCCATGCTAAATTGTCCCTTAGTGTCCAAAGATGTGTAGGTTGGTGGATTGACCATGCTAAATTGTCCCTTAGTGTCCAAAGATGTGTAGGTTGGTGGATTGACCATGCTAAATTGCCCCTTAGTGTCCAAAGATGTGTAGGTTAGGTGGTTTCAGCAAATGGTCCAAAGTAAAGCTAAGATCAGGAACTCACTATTGCAGCCGACCGTTCAAGCCTGCAGTGAAATGAATATTGACTGATTTGAATATGAGACTGAGGCAATCAGCCTGCAAGTCTTTCGACCCCTCTGGAGTGTAATTAATCAATAGTTCAATATCCGCATACGCTGCCTCAATGCCACCCACTCTATATTTAGCAACACTGAATGATACAATCTGGCCTCTCTGATTTACTAACAATTAAAAGGACAAATGTATTCCATCTGTACCAAATCCCGTAAAGACATGCTCTTTGGGAATATTCACCGACCCTCATTGCTCCCTTCTATTTCTGCCCAGCTTAGCTGCAGTAACTGCTTCGCAAGGGGCTTGCCGCTCACTCCAGTATATCTCAGCAAGGTGACAGCTGCTGTGTCCTGCGGAGAGAGGGTAGTGGAAAAGAACTTCCGTGCTGCAGAGTGACTTTATTCAATGGGAGGAAGGCTGCGGGTGCCATTATGGCACCGCTTACCACGGTAATGCCACCCACGACAAAGCCTTCAGCACCCACCGGATCCTTGGGGTGTGCCTGAAATCCAGGCATTTTCATAAAAACATGGAAACTAGAAGCAGGAGGAGGCCATTCAGCTCTTCGAGCCTGCTCCACCATTCATAATGATCATGGCTGATCATCCAATTCATTTTTGCACTCTTTGGACATCTTATCCTGATCCCCCCCTTCCCCCTGCATGCCTTGATCCCTTTAGCCCCAAGAGCTATATCTAATTTCTTCCTGAAATCACACAACATTTTGGCCTCAGCTACATTCTGTTGTTTTATCTCCATCGTAATGTTTATCTCTAAGCCTCCCTCTGGGAAGCTGTTTTTGGGGCATGGAGATAGGTTCCGACTGAAACAATAGGATGATGTTTGATTTGATTTGATTTGATTTATTATTGTCACATGCGTTGGGATACAGTGAAAAGTATTGTTTCTTGCGTGCTATACAGACAAAACATACCGTTCATAGAGTACATAGGGGAGAAGGAAAGGAGTGGGTGCAGGATGCAGTGTTACAGTTACAGATAGGGTGTAGAGAAAGATCAGCTTAATGCAAGGTAGGTCCATTCAAAAGTCTGACAGCAGCAGGGAAGAAGCTGTTCTTGAGTCGGTTGGTATGTGACCTCAGACTTTTGTATCTTTTTCCCAACGGAAGAAGCTGGAAGAAAGAATGTCCGGGGTGCGTGGGGTCCTTAATTATGCCGGCAGCTTTTCCCCGATGCAGCAGGAAATGTAGACACAGTCAATGGATGGGAGGCTGGTTTGTGGATGGATTGGGCTACATTCACGACCTTTTGTAGTTCCTTGCGGTCTTGGTCAGAGCAGGAGCCCATACCAAGCTGTGATACAACCAGAAAGAATGCTTTCTATGGTGCATCTGTAAAAGTTGGTGAGAGTTGTTGCTGACGTGCCGAATTTCCTTAGCCTCCTAAGAAAGTAGAGGCGTTGGTGGGCTTTCTTAACGATAGTGTCGGCATGGGGGGGACCAGGACAGGTTGTTGGTGATCTGAACACCTAGAAACCTGAAGCTGTCAATCATTTCCACTTTCCCTGTGTGTCTTAAATGTGTGGCATTGTAAGGTACAGATGAGAGATTCAGTCCATCATCAAGTTTGCTGACAATGGTCAGATCTCAAACAATGATGAGTACAGGAAAGAGATAGAGAATCTGGTGAACTGGTGTGGCAACAATAATCTCTCCCTCAATATCAACAAAACGAAGGAGATTGTCATTGACTTCAGGAAGCATAAAGGAGAACATGCCCCTGTCTCAATGGGGATAAGAACATAAGAACATAAGAACATAAGAAATAGGAGCAGGAGTAGGCCATCTGGCCCTTCGAGCCTGCCCCGCCATTCAATAAGATCATGGCTGATCTGTAGTGGAACTGAGCCACGACAGATCAGTCATGATCTTATTGAATGGCGGGGCAGGCTCGAAGGGCCAGATGGCCTACTCCTGCTCCTATTTCTTATGTTCTTATGTTCTTATGTTCTTATCCCCATTGAGACAGGGGCATGTTCTCCTTTATGCTTCCTGAAGTCAATGACAATCTCCTTCGTTTTGTTGATATTGAGGGAGAGATTATTGTTGCCACACCAGTTCACCAGATTCTCTATCTCTTTCCTGTACTCATCATTGTTTGAGATCTGACCATTGTCAGCAAACTTGATGATGGACTGAATCTCTCATCTGTACCTTACAATGCCACACATTTAAGACACACAGGGAAAGTGGCCCACTGAGCTTTCAGGGAATAAGTGTTTTGCAAATCACCGCATCCAAAATGGCAGCTCACAATAAAATAATCATTCAAATAATTCCACATTCATAGAATCCCTACAGTACTGAGGGAGGCCATTCAGCCCATCGAGCCTGTACCACCCACAATCCCACACAGGCCTTACTCCCATAGCCCCAAAGTATTTGCCCAGCTAATCCCCCTGACGCTAAGGGGCAATTTAGCATGGCCAATGCACCCTAGCCTGTACATCGTTCAGACTGTGGGAGGAAACTGGAGCACCCGAGGAAACCCACGCAGACACAGGGAGAATGTGCAGACTCCATACACTCAGTGACCCAAGGCCAGAATTGAACCCGGATCCCCGGTGCTATGAGGCAGCAGTGCTAACCACTGTGCCACCATGCCATCCATATACCACCATTGCCCATTCCTCATCTATTCTCGATAACCTTTCACCCCCTTGCCTAATAAAAATCTATCTACCGCTGCCTTACAAATATTCAGTGAATCATAGACACCCTACAGTGCAGAAAGAGGCCATTTGGCCCATCGCGTCTGCACCATCCACAATCCCACCCAGGCCCTACCCCCATATCCCTACACATTTGCCTGCTAATCCCTCTAACCTATGCATCTCAGAACACTAAGGAACAATTTTAGCATGGCCAATCAACCTAATCCACACATCTTTGGACTGTGGGAGGTGCTGGCGAGTAGATACAGAGGAGATGTCAGGGGTAAGTTTTTCACTCAGAGTGGTGGGTGCGTGGAATTGGCTGCAGACAACGGTGGTGGAGGCAGATTCAATAGGGTCTTTTAAGGGACTTTGAGATAAGTACATGGAACTTAGTGAGATAGAGGGTTACAGGTAAGCCTAGTAATCTCTAAGTTAGGGACATGTTCAGCTCAACTTTGTGGGCCGAAGGGTCTGTATTGTGCTGTAGTTTTTCGATGTTTCTATGTTTCTAAGAGGCAATTTAGCACAGCCAACTGCCTTAACCCACACATCTTTGGACACTAAGGGACAATTTAGCATGGCCAATCCACCCTAACCTGCACATCTTTGGACACTAAGGGACAATTTAGCATGGCCAATCCACCTAACCTACACATCTTTGGACACTAAGGGGCAATTTAGCACGGCCAATCCAGCTAGCCTACACATCTTTGGAGTGTGGGAGGAAACGGAGCACCCGGAGGAAACCCATGCAGACACGGGGAGAATGTGCAGACTCCACACAGCCAGTGATCCAAGGCCGGAATTGAATTCGGGTCGCTGAGAGGCAGCAGTGCCAACCACTGTGCCACCATGCCGCCCATTTTGCTGAAAGGATTGATGTGCCGATGTATCAAATAACTCCAGTAATTCGAAAAAAAGAGCAGATGAATTTATTGTCAATGAATTCATGCAACATACAAGGAGGGAAAGTTGACTTAAAAATGCCCAGGAAAGGTCCCGATGCATTCTAAAAGAACATTTGCAATCCATTTGTATTTGGTAGCAGAATACAATAATCATCACTTGAAGAATATTCGATTGGTTGTACAGAAATTGAGTGTTGCAGAGAAAAGATGTTGGGCGGGACTTTCCAGCCTCGCTCGCCCTGAAACTGTAAAATCCCACCCGCGGTCAACGGACCTTTCCATTATCCATCCCCCGCCCACTCTGATTCCCGTGGCAGGCGGGGCAGTAAAATTGCGGCCATTTTGCCCGAATTCTGATTTGTCCTGCTGAAAAGCTTTGACCAGATGTCTTTTTTCAAAAAAATCTTTTGACTGACAACAAGAGTTAAAGCCCCCACAATGACTATTCGTGGGACATTTAACCGATTTGACACAAATGAACAGTGAACAGGGCGAGATGTGGAGCATCTGATCAGATGCTATCATTTTTCCAGCACTGCAGAAGTATTTTTCCATGGGGGAAGGTTTGTCCATTCCCGGTGGAATGATGAGGCTGAACTTTTTTTTACAAAGGAGTTGTGTGCAATGCATCCAAGCTGACAGTGGCATGGAAATTGCACCATACCATCTGTTAGCGATGTCTCGGGGAACGTCACTCGATATGTAACTGGCCCAGCTCTTGACTCTGGGGGGCTTTGACGGACGCACAACTTCCACCGGGATTTTACAGGCATTGTGGGTGAGGGATCTAGAATGCAGTGCTTTTCAAGGGTGGTGGAAGAGGTTTCAAGAGGTGGAAGGGAACGGTGGCCAAGTAGTTGGCACCGCTGCCTCTCAGCACCGGGGACCTGGGTTCGATTCCGGCCTCGGGTCACAGGAGTCTGCCTGTGTCTGCATGGGTTTCCTCTGGGTGCTCCAGTTTCCTCCCACAGTCCAAAGATGTGCAGGGTAGGTTGATTGGCCATGCTAAATTAAACTTAAACTGTTGGGGGCATTAGCAGGGTAAATATTAGGGATTTTACAGGAATTTATGGGATTGTGGTCAGTGCAGACTCAATGACCGAATGGCCTCCTCCTACACTGTAGGGATTCAATGAAAGTTCAACAGTGGGACACTTGCAAAGTTGGCCTGTGGGAAAGAGCATTTGAGTGGGACTGACTCAGCGGGGATGTCCTGCTGAGGTCAAATACAAGAGCAGGGATGTACTTCTGAGGTTGTATAAGGCTCTGGTCAGACCCCATTTGGAGTATTGTAAGCAGTTTTGGGCCAGCTATCTAAGGAAGAATGAGCTGGCCTTGGAGGGGGTCCAGAGGAGGTTCACAAGAATGATCCCTGGAATGAAAGGGAGTATTTGAGGACTGTGAGTCTGTACTCGATGGAGTTCAGAAGGATGAGTGGGGGAATCTCATTGGAACATACAGAATACTGGAAGGCCTGGATAGAGTGGATGTGGGGAAGATGTTTCCGATAGTCGGAGAGACTGGGATCCGAGAGCACAGCCTCAGAGTAAAGGGACATCCCTTTATAGAATCATAGAATCCCTACAGTGCAAAAGGAGGCCGTTCAGCCCATCGAGTCTGCACCGACCACAATCCCACCCAGGTCCTATCCCCATAACTCCATACATTTACCCTAGCTCGTCTGTCTGACACTAAAGGGCAATTTATCATGGCCAATCCACCTAACCTGCACACCTTTGGACACTAAGGGGCAACTTAGCATGGCCAATCCACCTAACCTGCACATTTTGGACTGTGGGAGAAAACCCTCGCAGACACAGGGAGAATGTGCAGACTCCACACAGCCGGTGATCAAAGCCAGGAATTGAACCCAGGTCCCTGGTGCTGTGAGGCAGCCGTGCTAACCAGTGCGCCACCGTGCCCGCCCCTTTAGACCCGAGCTGAGGAGGAATTTCTTCAGCCAGAGGGTGGTGAATCTGTGGAATTCTTTGCCTAGAGGAGGCCGGGTCACTGAGTGTATTTAAGACAGAGATAGATCGGTTCTTGATTGGTAAGGGGGTCAAAGGTTATGGGGAAAAAGCAGGAGAATGGGGTTGGGAAACGTATCAGCAATGGCGGAGCAGAATGGCCTAATTCTGCTCCTATATCTTCGCAGTAACTTCATTGCAGTGTTAATGTTAGCCTACTTGTGACCAATAAATAAACTTGACTTTATATTATATCTTACGGTCTGATAGATGGCTGCCTTGATGAGCCAAATTTTCTCCTTCTGCATGCGGGGCAGGGTAAGGGTGAGCATTGCGGAAGGTTTGCCTGTGATATAGTGGCTCAGAGGGAGTCAGAAAGTGAATTTGAACCATGGGAGCGCTTGGGGAAATCACAGGAACAAACTCTCCAAAATACAAAACAACTGGTGCAAGAAAGCTTTTGTCACATTCGGCACAAAGATACGCTGAGCCAGAACAGCAAAACTGTACTGGATGGAGTTCAGAAGGATGAGTGGGGGAATCTCATTGGAACATACAGAATACTGGAAGGCCTGGATAGAGTGGATGTGGGGAAGATGTTTCCGATAGTCGGAGAGACTGGGACCCGAGAGCACAGCCTCAGAGTAAAGGGACATCCCTTTATAGAATCATAGAATCCCTACAGTGCAGAAGGAGGCCGTTCAGCCCATCGAGTCTGCACCGACCACAATCCCACCCAGGTCCTATCCCCATAACTCCATGCATTTACCCCAGTTTATTGAGGGAACATGACCTGATTAGGATAATCGAGACCATAAAAGCTACTTGTCCAGTCACTTGAGAAAGCCCAGCACACAAAACACGGGGAAGCATTTTACACAAGGAGCCAAACAGCACCAAACCATCCCCCCTACCCTCCCCAGTCCCCAATTCTTTCCATCGCCATCTCGCCTCGTATCAAAACAGCAAAGGTTATCCCGATTCCTCCTCCCAGCCTCCTGAACCGCCTCCGTAAACTTTTCAATCCAGATTTACAATCTGGGACTCTCCCTCTCCCCCCACCTGCGTACGGAAAATCTCGCCTGAGGTCAAGGGACCTTATCCGTGCTGGGAATTCTCCAGCTCCTGGGACAGACTTTTCCAGCTCTTCCTTTGGAGTGCATCTTCCTTAATCTGTCAGTCCTGAGTCTCTCTGTAAAACTTTACTGGGTCATGATGCCAGCTTTGGGTCTCACAACACCAGGTTAAAATCCAGCAGGTTTATTTGGTAACAATATTTGGTAAATGACACTATTTGGTAAAGAGTGGCGTTTGTCAACAAATCAATCTGTTGGACTGGGGTTGTGAGACTTACAAACTTTACTGGGTCGAGTCAGCTTTCCTGTTCCAGTTGCCCTGTGATGGGGGAACACTTTTCTCCTCTTCTTCCTCCTCTGTCTCTCACACTCTCCCCCGTTGGCTGCAAGTCTCAATAAGGGCTAATAGGTCCAGACTCCACCTCTTTGGACGGCCTCCTCTCCTTCACCAAGAGGTCGATCATGCTCTCCGACTTGATCAGCAGGTTACAGCCCAGGAAGAAGATGCCAAAAATGACGGTGAGGGCCAGGACGCAGAGGACGGCGATCTGGACCACCCTCACGGTGTACGGGTCCCCTTCGCCCGGGAGCTGGGTCTCAGTAAGCAGCCAGGTATAGTTGCAGCAGTGGAACAGCGCCCTGCCTGAGGAGGAGAGATTCACTGCCTCGTTCAGCCAGGTCCCGTTCATGGTCAACTCTGGCTGCACATCTGCCGGAGGACACACACACAGCTGGAATTGTGAGACTTCTTACTGTAAGTCAAACGAATTCTCCAGCCGTCCCCCCCACCCAAACCACCACTTTCACCTGCTCCACTTCATTCAATTCTTCCCCTTTTGTACAGGCGAGGAAGTGACTGGCAGCCTCGCTGTGTGATCCTACTGCAGCAAGGATTAATATCTTACAGGTCCACGTGAGACCTTTTGTCCCCCCCCCCCTCCCCGTTGTGCAACTTCATGCTTGGAGCCATGAATTAAAAAAAAAGTGGCCCCAGCTAACACGTCCCTGATCATCACCCATTCACTCAGGGTTTGAACTGCTGCCTCCGTCATTTCGAGCAATTAGGGCTTAGGGTGTCTTGTGTTTTAGGAAGTTAACCTTACACAGGCTGCTCCGGTTTTCTCCCACAGTTGAGAGGTGAGCAGGTTAGGTGGATTGGCCATGCTAAAGTGCCCCCTTTAGTGCCCCAGCTCGGGTCACTGTCTGTGCGGAGTCTGCATGTTCTCCCCGTGTCTGTGTGGGTTCCCTCCGGTTTCCTCCCACAGTCTGAAAGATGTGCTGGTTAAGTAGATTGGCTATGCTAAATTGCCCCCTTAGTGTCCAAAGATTTGCAGGTTAGGTGGATTGGCCATGCTAAATTGCCCCTTAGTGTCCAAAGATGTGCAGGTTAGGTGGATTGGCCATGCTAAAGTTCCCCCTTAGTGTCCCAGCTCGGGTCACTGTCTGTGCAGAGACTGCACGTTCTCCCCGTGTTTGCGTGGGTTTCCTCAGGGTGTTCCGGTTTCCTCCCACAATCCGAAAGACATGCAGGTTAGGTGGATTGGCCATGCTAAATTGCCCCCTTAGTGTCCAAAGATGTGTAAGTTAGATGGGTTGGCCATGCTAAATTGTCCCTTCGTGTCTAAAGATGTGTAGGTTAGGTGGATTGGCCATGCTAAATTGTCCCTTAGTGTCCAAAGATGTGTAGGTTAGATGGATTGGCCATGCTAAATTGCCCCTTAGTGTCTAAAGATGTGTAGGTTAGGTGGATTGGCCATGCTAAATTACCCCTTCGTGTCCAAAGATGTGTAGGTTAGGTGGATTGGCCATGCTAAATTGTCCCTTAGTGTCCAAAGGTGTGCAGATTAGGTGGATTGGCCATGCTAAATTGTCCCTTATTGTCCAAAGATGTGTAAGTTGGCTGGATTGGCCATGCTAAATTGCCCCTTAGTGTCCAAAGATGTGTAAGTTAGATGGATTGGCTATGCTAAATTGTCCCCTTAGTGTCCAAAGATGTGCTGGTTAGGTGGATTGTCCATGCTAAATTCTCCGTCGGTGTACTTGAACAGGAGTGTGGCAACTAGGGGATTTTCACAGTAACTTCAGTGCAGTGTTAATGTAATCTGACCTGTAACGCTAATAAAATAAACTTTATAAATAAACTTTAAAAAGTATCTGTGGAGGATCTATTAGATTCCTCCCCTCCGCAAGGCCCTCATGTGTCAGAGGCCTCGGACATTCCCTCCCTCACCCGATGTACATCAACAGGTGTGTCGTGCTCACCAGAGAGTGACCCAGAAGCCTGAACATAAACTTGACCTCACCAATGTGAGACTCTCTGGGATGGTGAGTTACGAGGTGGAAGCTGACGCCAAACTGATGCCGGCCTCAGAGATCCCTCGGAGGTCAGTGCTCATCGGAGTTTAGAAGGATGAAGGAGGGGATCTTATTGAAACTCACAGAATACCGCGAGGCCCTGGATAGAGTGGACATGGACAGGATGTTTCCACTAGTGGGAAAAACTAGAACCAGAGGGCACAACCTCAGGGTAAAGGGACGATTCTTTAAAACAGAGATGGGGAGGAATTTCTTCAGCCAGAGAATGGGGAATCTGTGGAACTCTTTGCCGCAGAGGAGGCCGGGTCATTGAGTGTCTTTAAGACAGAGATAGATCGGTTCCTGATTAATAAGGGGATCAGGGGATATGGGGAAAAGGCAGGAGAATGGGGGTGAGAAAAATATCAGCCATGATTGAATGGGGGAGCAGACTTGATGGGCTGAGTGGCCTAATTCTACTCATATGTTTTATGATCTTGTGGTCTTATTACCTTGATGCAGCTGAGTGGCAAAGATTCAAAGGCTTGAATCTCTAATATTACCTGAATACTAATATATATTATATGTGTGTATACATCCGTGTGTAGCATTTTACACTGCAGTAACAGACTCTCAGGTTCAATTGGTCTATATATGCACTTTATGTATTACATATTGGATAGGGGAGGCGATGGCCCAGTGGGATTGTCATTAGACTATTAATCCAGAAACTTAGCTAGTCCCCTGGGGACCTGGGTTCAAATCCCGCCATGGCAGATGGTGGAATTTGAATTCAATAAAAAATATCTGGAATTAAGAATCTACTGATGACCCATTGTCAGGAAAAACCCATCTGGTTCCTTTAGGGAAGGAAATCTGCCGTCCCTACCCGGTCTGGCCTACATGTGACTCCAGAGCCACAGCAATGTGGTTGACTCTCGACTGCTCCTCCAAGGGCAACTAGGGATGGGCAATAAATGCTGGTCCAGCCAGCAATGCCCATTTTTTTTGTTCATTCATGGGACAGGGGCATTGCCAGCATTTATTGCCCATCCCTAGTTGCCCTTGGAGAGACTGGGATCCGAGGGCACTGCCTCAGCGTGAAGGGATGACCCTTTGGAACCGAGATGAGGAGGAGTTTCTTCAGCCAGAGGGTGTGAATCTGTGGAATTCATTGCCACAGAGGAGGCCAGGTCATTGAGTGTATTTAAGACAGAGGTATAAAGGTTCTTGATTGGTAAGGGGATCAGGGGTTACAGGGAGAAGGCAGGAGAATGGGGTTGAGAAAAATATCAGCCATGGCAGAGCAGACTCGATGGGCCAAATGGCCTCATTCTGCTCCTATATCTTATGGTCTTATGGTCTCTCCCTGTTCCTCATCTTACCCAGGAGCCTGCAACCTATTCTCCAGCCATATGCAGCTCTTTAACATCTCATCTGCAGCCCCCAAGCTTTCCCACTTTACTCACATGATGTGAAAAAACCTTCAACAAAAGCAGTAAAGTTGTTTTTATTGTGAGAAAATACAGTTTCAAATGATTAGTTTAACATCATTGATTTGATTTATTATTGTCACATGTATTGGGATACAGTGAAAAGTATTGTTTCTTGCGCACTATACAGACAAAGCATACCGTTCATAGAGAAGGAAAGGAGAGGGTGCAGAATGTAGAGTTACAGTCACAGATAGGGTGTAGAGAAAGGTCAGCTTAATATAAGATAGGTCCATTCAAAAGTCTGACAGCAGCAGGGAAGAAGCTGTTCTTGAGTCGGTCGGTACGTGACCTCAGACTTTCGTATCTTTTTCCCAACGGAAGAAGGTGGAAGAGAGAATGTCCGGGGTGTGTGGGGTCCTTAATTATACTGGCTGCTTTTCCGAGGCAGTGGGAAGTGTAGACAGAGTCAATGGATGGGAGGCTGGTTTGTGAGATGGGACTGGGCTACACTCACAACCCTTTGTTACGGCCTTGGTCAGAGCAGGAGCCCATACCACGCTGTGATACGTTGGGAAAACACATGTAGAGTCTGAGAGAAAGCGGGAGCGGCGGCCAGGATTGCATGTTGTCAGACTCAGCATTCAGGCTGAAAGCTGGAAAGATGAGGTGCTGTTTCAGTGGTGTCCGTATCACAGACTAATATCTGTATCTTTTTTCTTTTCATTGGTGGGATATGGGCGTCGCTGGCTGGCCAGCATTTATTGCCCATCCCTAGTTACCCCTTGAGAAGGTGGTGGTGAGCTGCCATCTTGAATCGCTGCAGTCCACATGCTGTGGGTTGACCCACAATACTGTTAGGGAGGGAATTCCAGGATTGTTATTGAACATCAGTCAGTCCCTGTGGTGTAGGTACACCCACAGTGCTGTTAGGGAGGGAGTTCCAGGATTGTTATTGGACATCAGTCAGTCCCTGTGGTGTAGGTACACCCACAGTGCTGTTAGGGAGGGAGTTCCAGGATTGTTATTGGACATCAGTCAGTCCATGTGGTGTAGGTACACCCACAGTGCTGTTAGGGAGGGAGTTCCAGGATTGTTATTGGACATCAGTCAGTCCATGTGATGTAGGTACACCCACAGTGCTGCTAGGGAGGGAATTCCAGGATTTTGACCCAGTGACAGTGAAGGAACGGCCGATATATTTCCAAGTCAGGATGGTGAGTGACTCGGAGGTGAACTTGCAGGTGGTGGTGTTCCCAGGTATCTGCTGCCCTTGTCCTTCTAGATGGAAGTGGTGGTGGGTTTGGAAGGTGCTGCCTAAGGAGCCTTGGTGAGTTGCTGCAGTGCATCTTGTAGATGGTACACACGGCTGCTACTGAGTGTCGGTGGTGGAGGGAGTGAATGTTTGTGGATGGGGGGCCAATCAAGCGGGGCTGCTTTGTCCTGGATGGTGTCGAGCTTCTTGAGTGTTGTTGGAGCTGCACCCATCCAGGCAAGTGGGGAGTATTCCATCACACTCCTGACTTGTGTCCTTGTAGATGGTGGACAGGCTTTGGGGGAGTCAGGAGGTGAGTTACTCAGCACAGGATTCCCAGTCTCTGATGAGTGGCACCTGACAAAGGAATAGCGTTCCAAAGGCTTGTGGCGTTTACTATCAAATAAACCTGTTGGACTTTAACCTGGTGTTGTGAGACTTCTTACTGTGTTTACCCCAGTCCAACGCCGGCATCTCCACATTATGTGGTGAGTCCAGTTGAGTTTCTGGTCAATGGTAACCCTGAGGATGTTGACAGTGGGGGATTCAGTGATGGTAACATCATTGAATGTCAAGGGGCGTTTATCTGGGGAGTTCTATTTAAACCAGGTGTGAGCTGCTGAAATGGTCATTCTGATAATGTCCCGCCAAGCTTAGGCTGAGCTCCGTTGGAACAGTGTAGGAGGCCGAGGCCACGATAAAGTACAAGTTACTCACTGACCTCGTTAACTTGTCTTCCGACAAATGGCTTTCTCTGGAGAACATGTTCAAAGGAGAAGTCTGTTTAGTTAGCTAACATCGCCATCTGCAGGAATTCCAGGTGGCTGCAGGTCCCTTTCACAAGATCTGATCAGAATGTGGCCGAGATTTCCTTCTTAGCCACATCAGTGGTATTGCTTTGGTTGCATGGGACTTCTCAGCTCTGTTTCTTAGAGTTAGGGTCATTGAAAAATGTACAGTAGGCACCAAAGCCTCTGGTGGTGCTGTTTAGGGTGAATCCCTTGGAGGATTAGCCACAGTTAAGTTTAAAGTTTATTTATTAGTCTCACAAGTAGACTTACATTAACACTGCAATGAAGTTACTGTGAAAATCCCCTAGTCACCATACTCCTGTTCAGGTATATTGAGGGAGACTATAGCACGGTCAATCCATCTAACCAGCACGTCTTTCAGACTGTGGGAGGAAACCAGAGCACCTGGAGGAAACCCATGCAGACATGGGGAGAATGTGCAGACTCTGCATAATGACCTAAGGCCTGAATCGCACCTAGGTCCCCAGTGCTGTGAGGCAGCAGTGCTAACCACTGTTAGACAGGGTGGTGAAGAAGGCGTCTGGCACACATGCCTTCATCAGTCAGAGCATTTGAGTACAGGAGTTGGGACGTCGTATTACAACTATACAAGACATTGGTGAAGCCACATTTGGAGTACTGCGTACAATTCTGATCACCCTGCTACAGGAAGGATGTTATTAAACTGGAAAGGATGCAAAAAAGGGAGGCCGAGTGTATTTAAGATAGAGATAGATAGGTTCCTGATTAGCAAGGTGATCAAAGGTTACGGGGAAAAGGGCAGGAGAATGAGAAACTTCACAGACAAAAACAGATTGACAAGGATGTTCCTGGGATTGGAAGGTGTGAATTGTAAGGAGAGGCTGAAACATAGGAGGCTGAGGGGTGACCTTATAGAGGTTTATAAAACCATGAGGGGCATCGATAAGGTGAATAGCTGAGGTTTTTTACCCCAGGGTCGGGGAGTCCATAACCAGAGGTTGAAGGTGAGCGGGGAAAGGGGACCCGAGGGGCAATCTTTTCACACAGAGGGTAGTGTGTGTGTGGAATGAGCTGCCAGAGGAGGTGGTAGAGACGGGTACAGTGACAACACTTTAAGGACATTTGGACAGGTACATGGATGGGAAAGGGATATGGGCCAAACGCAGGCAAATGGGACTAGTTCAGATTGGGAAACTTGGTCAGCATGGACGAGTTGGGCCGAAGGGCCTGTTCTGTGCTGTATATTTCTGACTTTATATATGACCTGCATTGCCAACTCCCCACTCACCTGACGAAGGAACAGCATTCCGAAAGCTTGTGGGTTTACTACCAAATAAACCTGTTGGGCTTTAACCTGGTGTTGTGAGACTTCTTACTGTGTTAGACCCCGTCCAACGCCGGCATCTGTAATCATACAGGGGAGGTCCCAGAGGATTGGAGAATAGCCAATGTTGTTCCTTTGTTTAAGAAGGGTAGCAAGAATAATCCAGGTAATTACAGGCCGGTGAGCCTTACATCAGTGGTAGGGAAATTATTGGAGAGTATTCTTTGAGACAGGATTTACTCCCACTTGGAAATAAGTGGACGTATTAGTGAGGGGCAACGTTGTCTATATGGACTTCAGTGGTTTTGTGAAGGGGGAGTCATGTGTCACTAACTTGATCGGGTTTTTCGAGGAAATGATGAAGATGATTGATGAGGGTAGGGCAGTGGATGTTGTCTACATGGAGTTCAGTAAGGCCTTTGACAAGGTCTCTCTTGGCAGACTGGTGCAGAAGGTGAAGTCACACCGGATCAGAGGTGAGCTGGCAGGGTGGATACAAAACTGGCTCGGTCAAAGAAGACAGAGGGTAGCAGTGGAAGGGTGTGTTTCTGAATGGACGGCTGTGACAAATGGCATTCCTCGGGGATCAGTGCTGGGTCCTTTACTGTTTGTAATATATATAAATGATTTGGAGGACAATGTAACTGGATTGATTAGTAAGTTTGCGGATGACATAAAGGTTGGTGGATTTGCGGATAGTGATGTGGATCATCAGAGGATACAGCAGGATATAGATCAGTTGGAGACTTGGGCGGAGAGATGGCAAATGGAGTTTAATCCAGACAAATGTGAGGTAATGCATTTTGGAAGGTCTAATACAGATAGGAAATTTACAGTAAATGGCAGAACCCTTAGGAGTATTGATAGACAGAGGGATCTGGGTGTACAGGTACACAGGTCATTGAAAGTGGCAATGCAGGTAGAGAAGGTAGTCAAGAAGGCATATAGCATGCTTGCCTTCATCGGCCAGGACATTGAGTTTAAAAATTGGCAAGTCATGTTGCAGCTTTATAGAACTTTAGTTAGGCCACACTTGGAATATAGTGTTCAATTCTGGTCGCCACACTACCAGAAGAATGTGGAGGCTTTGGAGAGGGTACAGAAAAGATTTACCAGGATGTTGCCTGGTATGGAGGGCATTAGCTATGAGGAGAGGTTGGAGAAACTTGGTTTGTTCTCACTGGAATGACGGAGGTTGAGGGGTGACCTGATAGAAGTCTACAAGATTATGAGGGTCACGGACAGAGTGGATAGTCAGAAGCTTTTTCCCAGGGTGGAAGAGTCAATTACTAGGGGGCACAGGTTTAAGGTGCGAGGGGCAAGGTTTACAGGAGATGTACGAGGCAGATTTTTTACACAGAGGGCGGTGGGTGCCTGGAACTTGCTGCTGGGGGAGGTAGTGGAAACGGATACGATAGTGAGTTTAAAGGGGCATCTGGACAAATATATGAATAGGATGGGAATAGAGGGATATGGTCCCCGGAAGGGTAGGGGGTTTTAGTTCAGTCGGGCAGCATGGTCGGTGCAGGCTTGGAGGGCCTGTTCCTGTGCTGGAATTTTCTTTGTTCCTTTGTGTGGTTTAGTTGGATTGGCCATGCTAAATTGTCCTTTAGTGTCAGGGGATTAGCAGGGTAAATATGTGGTGTTATGGGAATAGCGACTGGGTGGGATTGTGGTCAGTGCAGACTCAATGGGCCAAATGGCCTCCTTCTGCATTACAGGGATTCTATTCTATGATTTAAGCCATACACTGGACAAGGGAGTGACCCATGTTTTAATATCCAGCCACAGTTAGGATGTTTAGAGATAGTTGGAAACAATATCCAATTGATATAATTAAAGACTGCACGCCAGTTGGATATTATAATTAAGCATGTGTAAGGCGATTGTGATTGGTGTTAAAAGCTGTACTTTATAGATGAAGTAACCTTCATCACTAAGGGCGGGATCTTACGAAACCTCGGGCAGACGTGCCAGTAAAATTCCGCCCATAGATTCCCTACAGTGCAGAAGGGGGCCATTCGGCCCATCGAGTCCGCACTGACCACAATCCCATCTAGGCCCTATTCCCATGTATTTACCCTGTTAGACTCCCTGACTCTAAGGGACAATTTTGTACAGTCAATCACCTAACCTGCACATCTTTCGGACTGTGGGAGGAAATCCACACAGAGACGGGGAGAACATGCAGGCTCCACGCAGACAGTGACCCAAGCTGGGAATCGAACCCAGGTCCTTGGCGCTGTGAGGCAGCAGTGCTAACCACTGTGTCATCAGGATGACTTCATTCAGATATCTATAGTGTTTTCAATAAATTTATCTTGAAACCACTCCACGGCTTTGTCTGGCTAATCAAGGCGAACGATAGTTTTCACTGCAGCATCGTGACAACCCCGTAACATTGCTGAAGAAAAGAGACATGCTGTTGAAGTTTTTTGTCTCATGCTCATCAGGATCGCTACCATCAGTAAAGGGAACAGCAACTCTGACTGCGTGAGAAGAGGGTGCTGATTGGTTGGCAAGCAGACTCTGATTGGTGGCGGAGTTGTCGACGAACGCAGCAGAGAGCAGTTAACTGATAACTGTTGCACTTTTGTTTCGGATTCAGACCAGACAGGTCAACTTTGGTCAAGGCATTGTCACTGGGGAAGGAACCAGTAAATACTTGCACCCCGCACTTTTGTCTAGAAGAAAGGTACAATGTGTGGACACGTTCCTTCAGTCTGCAAAGGACCAGGAACTATATGTGTGAATATATGTGGCTTCCAGCACAGCTAAGTGAGTCCCACTGAGAGCCCAACTGATCATTTTAAACTGGTCGTCAACATAATTCTCAGGATTATTGAGCAAGTGTCATCCAATCTGAGAATCACATCCAGTGTTGAACACTATGTTTTGAATTTTGCAAGCGTGGGGTGGTTTGGGACAGTTTATACCTTGCCCATTACAAACAGTGGAAGGGACTTTTGATTTAATTTATTATAGTCATGTATATTGGGATACAGCGAAAAGTATTGTATCTTGCGCACTATACAGACAAAGCATACCGTTCATAGAGTACATAGGGGAGAAGGAAAGGAGAGTGCAGAATATAGTGTTACAGTCATAGCTAGGGTGTAGAGAAAGATCAGCTTAATACTTGATTTATTATTGTCACGTATTGGGATACAGTGAAAAGTATTGTTTCTTGCATGCTATACAGATAAAGCATACCATTCATAGAGTATGTAGGGAGAAGGAAAGGAGAGGGTGCAGAATATAGTGTTACACTCACAGATAGGGTGTAGGGAAAAATCAGCTTAATATTTGATTTGATTTATTATTGTCACTTATATTGGGATACAGTGAAAAGTATTGTTTCTTGAGCACCATACAAAGCATACCGTTCATAGAGTGCATGGGGAGAAGGAAACAGGAGAGGGTGCAGAATGTAGTGTTACAGTCATAGGAAGGGTGTAGAGAAAGATCAATTTAATATTTGATTTGATTTATTATTGTCACATGTATTGGGATACAGTGAATCTTGCGCAATACACAGACAAAGCATACTGTTCATAGAGAAGGAAAGGAGAGAGCGCAGAATGCAATGTTACAGCCATAGGTGGGGTGTAGAGAAAGATCAGCTTCATATAAGATAGGTCCATTCAAAAGTCTGACGGTAGCAGGGAAGAAGCTGTTCTTGAGTCGGTTGGTGCATGACCTCAGTATTTTTATGATTCGGTGGTCGTTGGGACATATAGCCTACCTACCCTGCATCACACTGGCACTGAAATACAACATTACTCATTTGTGTGATAGACAAATTATCGTTTTGGCTTGATGGCAGCATTCCGTCTGTGGGGAGTGCAACTTATGTTGCTGCTGCTTCATAGCCTGGAGCAGCCATCTTCCCCTGTGGCCTTTCCCTGGCTCTGCGTTTCATGGTGATGGTCATTGCCTGGGCACTTGTGTGGTGCAAATGTTACTTGCCACTTGTCAGCCCAAGCCTGGATGTTGTCCAGGCCTTGCTGCATTTGGATACGGACTGCTTCAGTATCTGAGGAGTGGCGAATGGTGCTGAACATTGTGCAATCATCAGCAAACATCCCCACTTCTGACCTCATGATGGAAGGAAGGTCATAGAATCTTACATTGCTGAAGAAAAGAGACATGCTGTTGAAGTTTTTTGTCTCGCACTCATCAGGATCGCTACCATCAGTAAAGGGAACAGCAACTCTGACTGCGTGAGAAGAGGGTGCTGATTGGTTGGTGCAGAAGGAGGCCACTCGGCCCATCTGAGCCTGCACTGACCACAATCCCAACCAGCCCCTATCCCCGTAACCCCACACATTTACCCAGCGAGTCCCCCTGACACTAAGAGGCAATTTAGCATGGCCAATCCACCTTAACCTGCACATCTTTGGGACACTAAGGGGCAATTTAGCATGGCCAATCCACCTAACCTACATATCTTTAGACGCTAAGGGGCAATTTAGCATGGCCAATCCACCTAACCTGCACATCTTTGGACTGTGGGAGGAAACCCATGTAGACATGGTGAGAATGTGCAAACTCGGCACAGACAGTGATCCAAGCTGGGAATCGAACCCGGGTCCCTGGCGCTGTGAGGCAGCAGTGCTAACCACAGTGCCACCGTCCACCCCTGATTCCCATTGACTCCAGTTTTGCCAGGGCTCCTTGATGCCACACTCGGTCAAATGCTGTCTTGATGTCAAGGTCTGCCACTCTTGCTGTACCTCTGGAGTTCAGTTCTTTTACCCATGTTTGAGCCAAGGCTGGAACGATGTCAGGAACTGAGTGACCTTAGCGTAACCCAAGCTGAGCGTCAGTGAGCATGAGCAGGTTATTGCTGAGTAGGTGCTGCTTAATAGCGCTGTTGACGACCTCTTCCATCACTTTACTGATGATTGGGAGTAGACTGATAGGGGCGGTAATTGGCCAGGTTGGATTTTGTTACGACTAAGATGGGTGGAGTGAGCTGCCTGCCTCTAGTTCCACTACTCCATGGGCCACGTTTCCCCAGATAGTTACAGAACCCAAGACGTGCTTTACCTTGGAACCTCAAGGACCTATCAGTGCCCCGGTTTCTTCGATAAACAGCAGTTTAGAATTCCTATAAAACCAAACCTGTCAAAGAGAAAGGGAAAGTTTATTGACATACAGTATGAAATCTGAAAGGATTCTAATAGCTCTTTCATTGCATCATATCATGGAATCCCTACAGTGCAGGAAGAGGCCATTCGGCCCATTGAGTCTATATCTACGACAATCCCGCCCAGGCCCTTTTCCTGTAGCCTTCATTTACCCTACTAATTCCCCTGACACTGGAATCAACTTAACATGGCCAATCCAACTAACCCACACATCTTTGACACTAAGGGGCAATTTAGCATGGCCAATCCACCTAACCTGCGCATCTTTGGACACAGAGAAGCAATTTTGCATGGCCAATCCACCTAACCTACACATCTTTGGACACTAAGGGACAATTTAGCATGGCCAATCCACCCTAACCTACACATCTTTGGACACCAAGGTGCAATTTAGCATGGCCAATCCACCCTAACCTACACATCTTTGGACACCAAGGTGCAATTTAGCATGGCCAATCCACCTAACCTGCACATCTTTGGATGCTAAGGGGCAATTTACCATGGCCAATCCACCCTAACCTACACATCTTTGGATGCTAAGGGGCAATTTACCATGGCCAATCCACCTAACCTACGCATCTTTGGATGCTAAGGGGCAATTTACCATGGCCAATCCACCTAACCTGCACATCTTTGGACACTAAGGGGCAATTTAGCATGGCCAATCCACCTAACCTACACATCTTTGGACACTAACGGGCAATTTAGAGATCAAGCCAGTTTTATAATGTGGGGAATGTAGTGGCCATTTTACTCTCAGCAAGCTCCCACAAGGATCTTTTTTGTAATGTTAAAATTGAGAGCTAAATATCGGGCCCCCAGAACACCCTGCTCTTGTTTGTCAGAACGCCATGAGATCCTTTATGCCCATCGAAAGGGCAGACGAGGGGGTTCATAATTCATTGGAAAGATGGCACATCTGACACTGCAGCATATATCAGCACGTATTGGGGCAGTACGGTAGCACAGTGGTTGGCACTGTTGCTTCACAGCTCCAGGGACATGGGTTCGATTCCCGGCTCGGGTCACTGTCTGTGTGGAGTTTGCACGTTCTCCCCGTGTCTGTGTGGGTTTCCTCCGGGTGCTCCAGTTTCCTCCCACAGTCCAAAGATGTGCAGATAGGTTGATTGGCCATGCTAAAGTTGCCCCTTAGTGTCCTGGGGTGCGTAGGTTAGAGGGATTAATGGGTAAATGTGCAGGGATATGGGGGTAGGGCCCGGTTGGGATTGTGGTTTATGCAGACTCGATGGGCTGAAGGGCCTCTTTCTGCACTGCAGGGTTCTATGGTTCTATAATGATATCCAATTTTACCCTGGAATGCCAGCCTAGACTTTATGCTCAAGCCTATGAAATGGGGCAATACCATACTGGGAGAAGTTCGCATCGGAGCGGGAATGTGGGCAGACTATGGAAAGATCCATTGACCTCGGTGGGATTTTCCGGTTTTGAGGCAGGCCCACTGAGGCATGGTGGGCATTCACGGAGGGAAACCCTGAGGGTATTAATTAACGTTAATCTTCACTTTAGCCAAACCACGTTCATCAGATAGGTTAGGGTGGATTGGCCATGTTAAATTGCCCCTGAGTGTCCAAAGATGTACAAGTTAGGTGGATTCATGTTAAATTGCCCCCTAAGTGTCCAAAGATGTGTAGGTTAGGGTGGATTGGCCATGTTAAATTGTCCCTTAGTGTCCAAAGATGTGCAGGTTAGGTGGATTGGCCATGCTAAATTGTCCCTTAGTGTCCAAAGATGTGTAGGTTAGGTGGATTGGCCATGCTAAATTGTCCCTTAGTGTCCAAAGATGTGTAGGTTAGGGTGGATTGGCCATGCTAAATTGTCCCTTTGTGTCCAAAGATGTGTAGGTTAGGGTGGATTGGCCATGCTAAATTGTCCCTTAGTGTCCAAAGATGTGTAGGTTAGGTGGATTGGCCATGCTAAATTGTCCCTTAGTGTCCAAAGATGTGTAGGTTAGGTGGATTGATCATGTTAAGTTGCCACTTAGTTTCCAAAGATGTACAGGTTAGGTAGATTGGCTATGCTAAATTGCTGCTTAGAATTCGGGGGATTGGTAGGGTAAATGCGCAGGGTTGCGGGAGTGGGGTCTGGGTGGGATTGTGGTCGGTGCAGACTTGATGGGCTGAATGGCCCCCTTCTGCACCGTCGGGATTCTACGATTCTATATATCAGACTCAAATATAGCAGCACCCGCTACAAGTTCAGATGCGGCCCAAGTCAGCTGGAGGTAACACTCCCCTAAGAATAGGCTGGTCAGTTCTAACTTTAGACTTGCGTTCCTGACACACGCACACAACAGATCTATTACTCACACCATCTATTTATACAGACTGGATGAGAATGATCCACCCAAGTGATGCCAGCCAGTACGTGGATAGTTCAGCACTGAACTCACTCAGTACAAGATTGGGGTTATCCAAACTGATTCCTGTACATTTCTATGATGAGAGGCAAGAGGCCTTTGTTGTTCCTTCTTGGTTATACTCAGTGATACAGCTCTGATGCCATCTCTGCTCAGTCCATTCTCTAACAGCACTGTGGGTGTACCTACACCACACGGACTGACTGATGTCCAATAACAATCCTGGAACTGCCTCGCTAACAGCATGGCAGGAGTACCTACACCACATGGACTGACTGATGACCAGTAACAATCCCGAAACTCCCTCCCTAACAGCACGGCAGGAGTACCTACACCACAGTGACCACAGGATTCAAGAAGGCAGCTCACCACCACCTTCTCAAGGGGCAATTAGGGATGGGCAATAAATGCTGGCCCAGCCAGCAACACCCAAATGTTATTAAAAAAATGAATTAAAACTACTCTCCATGCCCCTTTTTATGGGGTGCCACGTGGTTTGATAACTATTTCAACTCGTGCTTGCCAAACAAATCCAGATTCCACCCTGTATCCCACTGTTCAGTTTTAATGTCAGCTCTGTGGTTTAGTTGGTGACACTTCTACTTCTGGTCTGGAGATCATGGGTCATATTTCTCAGCAGGGTTTGAACAGAAACATCAGTTTTGCCCAGCAGCAGGTACCACACATTGGAAGGTGCCACCTCTTCGATGATTCACTCTGTGTCTTGTAAGGATGATCCCAGGGAAGCTATCCTCAGTGCATTAGTCAGTGTTTAGGGTGGCACAGTGGTTAGGTTCAATTCCCAGCTTTGGGTCACTGTGCGGAGTTTGCACATTCTCCCAGTATCTGCATGGGTTTTTTCCGGGTGCTCCAGTTTCCTCCCACACTCCAAAGATGTGCTGGTTAGGGGGAATTGGCCATGGTAAATTGCCCCTTAGTGTCCAAAAATGTGCTGGTTAGGTGGATTGGCCACGCTAAATTGTCCCTTAGAGTCCAAAGATGTGCAGCTTAGGTGGATTGGCCATGTTAAATTGCCCCTCAATGTTCAAAGATGTATAGGTTAGGTGGATTGCCCATGCTAAATTGTCTCTTAGCGTCCAAAGATATGCACGTTAGGTGGATTGGCCATGCTAAATTGCCCCTTAGTGTCCAAAGATGTGTAGGTTAGGTGGATTGGCCATGCTAAATTGTCCCTTAGTGTCCAAAGATGTGCAGGTTAGGTGCATTGGCCATGCTACATTGTCCCTTAGTGTCCAAAGATGTGCAAGTTAGGTGGATTGGCCATGCTAAATTTCCCCTTAGTGTCCAAAGATGTGTAGGTTAGGTGGATTGGCCATGCTAAATTGTCCCTTAGTGTCCAAAGATGTGTAGGTTAGGTGCATTGGCCATGCTACATTGTCCCTTAGTGTCCAAAGATGTGCAAGTTAGGTGGATTGGCCATGCTAAATTGCCCCTTTGTGTCCAACGATGAGTAGGTTAGATTGATTAGCCATGCTAAATTGTCCCTTAGCGTTCAAAGATGTGTAGGTTAGGTTGATTATCCATGCTAAATTGCCCCAGTGGAATGACAGGGTAAATACATAGGATTAAGAGGATACGGCCTGGGTGGGATTGTGATCGGTGAAGGCTTGATGGACTGAATGTAAGGATTCTGTGATCATTAATCCGACATCCCGACAGAAAACAGATTATCTGGCCATTGTGCTGGGGTTCCTTGTGCGAGCTTGCCCTGCGCTATTTAGTTGCTGCATTTCCGACATTTTACACTGCACTGTTAAAATAATTCATTGGTTGGGAAGTATTTTGGGACATCTTGTGATTGTGTGTTAGCCAAATGGCCAACAGCCTGAGCAACTAGGCCCAACACAGAATTGGACAATCTCAATTAAGCAACAGTCAACAGCCTCTGCAGGGAAGCCTGATGGGAGTTCGGACAGGCCAAAGCACAGATGCAGGTCAGAGGTGGGCAAGGACATGCCTGGACTTGCCCTGGAGGCTGGAACTGGAGGTACTCATCCCTGACTAAGTGAGGACAGTGTTTGGGTATTCTCCAATCTTGGTCAGTCTCTTTGGCACCTCAGATTCCCGCACTTACCTTCAATTGAAAGAGGCTACCTGTGCACTTGGGTATGGACAACGAGGGGATCCTGATGTTTTCCATATATGGAATTGGTAACCCCATTGGGTGCTGTGACTGCCGCCCAGTGACCTGATTGGTTGAAAGCCAGAGAATTTTCCAGAAGAGGAAGATAAGAGGAGACACCTGAGGCCACCCCCAGCGAAGACTCAACACCGAAGATTAGGCAGAGATCCAGTGATGATGGAAGATTGATCTTCATGAAGAAGACTAGGCTCAAAGACGTGTGTTTTCACCCCCACAAGGCCGTGGGGAATCATTGATTGTTCTCCTTGTGGGGCTTATTGAGCATGAGTTCCCTTGGTAACAGAAATGGCCTGCCCGGCTTAAACTCATTGCCTGAGCCTGTAATAAGGCGAATGGAAGGCGAATGGGATGCTGGCCTTCATAGCAAGGGGGATTGAATATAAAAGTAGAGAGGTCTTGCTGCAGCTGTATAGGGCACTGGTGAGGCCGCAGCTGGAGTACTGTGTGCAGTTTTGGTCGCCGTACTTACGCAAGGATATTTTGGCCTTGGAGGGAGTGCAGAGGAGGTTTACTAGGCTGATTCCAGAGCTGAGGGGGTTGAACTATGAGGAGAGACTGAATAAACTAGGCTTGTACTCGTTAGAGTTTAGAAGAATGAGGGGAGATCTCATTGAGACGTATAAGATGATGAATGGGATGGATAGGATAGAGGTGGAGAGACTCTTCCCGCTCAGAAAGGACAGTAGGACTAGAGGGCACAGCCTCAAGATAAAGAGGGGGTGGTTTAGAACAGAGTTGAGGAGGAACTTCTTCACTCAAAGGGTGGTGAATCTCTGGAATTCCCTGCCCGTTGAAGTGGTGGAGGCTGCCTCGCTAAATATTTTTAAGACGCAGGTTGATGGGTTTTTGATAAGAGAGGGGATTAAGGGTTATGGGGAGAGGGCGGGAATGTGGAACTGAGACATGACAGATCAGCCATGATCTTATTGAATGGCGGGGCAGGCTCAAGGGGCTAGATGGCCTACTCCTGCTCCTATTTCTTATGTTCTTATGTTCTTATTAAGGAAAGGCCCAGGACTGGGCCTGCTGAATTGCAGCCCCAGGCAGGGACTAGTGTGTGTACACCGTAATGGTGGTTTTACTTCACACACTGTAATAAAACAGGCGTAGCACAGTGGTTAGCACTGCTGCTTCACAGCACCAGGGACCTGGGTTCAATTCCTGGCTTGGGTCACTGTCTGTGTGATGTCTTCACATTTTCCCTGTGTCTGTGTGGGTTTCCTCTGGTTCCCTCCTGGAGTCTGAAAGACGTGCTGGTTAGGTGCGTTGGCTGTGCTAAATTCTCCCTCAGTGTACTCGAACAGGAATGTGGCGGCGAGGAGATTTACAAAGTGACTTCATTGCAGTGTTAATGTAAGCCTATTTGTGACAAATAAATATACTTTATGCTACTCTCTCGTCAGATTTCCATTGACGACGAGGAACAAGAAATGTTTTTTCTTGGATGATTTCTCCCTCAACTCCACCTTCCTGCACTATCCCCATGCCCCTTAAATGTAAGTCTTTGATTTGAATTGCAGGTAAAACTGAAAAATGAGGTGAAATTCTAATCTCATGCTTTCTGATCCACTTCTAATGTAATCAGAATACTTAACAAGCCACTAAATGTGGAATTTATTTGGTGCAGTCACTGAAGACAGCAGCAAAAGATCCATATATTTTGCCTTTATCTCTGCTGTCCTGGGGGCTGGAGAGGGTGCAGGGGAGATTCTCCAGGATGGTGTCTGGGCTGGAGAGGGTGCAGAGGAGATTCTCCAGGATGCTGTCTGGGCTGGAGAGGGTGCAGAGGAGATTCTCCAGGATGCTGTCTGGGCTGGAGAGGGTGCAGAGGAGATTCTCCAGGATGCTGTCTGGGCTGGAGAGGGTGCAGAGGAGATTCTCCAGGATGGTGTCTGGGCTGGAGAGGGTGCAGGGGGGATTCTCCAGGATGCTGGGCTGGAGAGGGTGCGGAGGAGATTCTCCAGGATGGTGTCTGGGCTGGAGAGGGTGCAGAGGAGATTTTCCAGGATGCTGTCTGGGCTGGAGAGGGTGCAGAGGAGATTCTCCAGGATGCTGTCTGGGCTGGAGAGGGTGCAGAGGAGATTCTCCAGGATGGTGTCTGGGCTGGAGAGGGTGCAGAGGAGATTTTCCAGGATGCTGTCTGGGCTGGAGAGGGTGCAGAGGAGATTTTCCAGGATGCTGTCTGGGCTGGAGAGGGTGCAGAGGAGATTCTCCAGGATGGTGTCTGGGCTGGAGAGGGTGCAGAGGAGATTCTCCAGGATGGCGTCTGGGCCGGAGAGGGTGCGGAGGAGATTCTCCAGGATGGTGTCTGGGCTGGAGAGGGTGCAGAGGAGATTTTCCAGGATGCTGTCTGGGCTGGAGAGGGTGCAGAGGAGATTCTCCAGGATGCTGCCTGGGCTGGAGAGGGTGCAGAGGAGATTCTCCAGGATGGTGTCTGGGCTGGAGAGGGTGCAGGGGAGATTCTCCAGGATTGTGTCTGGGCTGGAGAGGGTGCAGAGGAGATTCTCCAGGATGCTGTCTGTGCTGGAGAGGGTGCAGAGGAGATTCTCCAGGATGCTGTCTGTGCTGGAGAGGGTGCAGAGGAGATTCTCCAGGATGCTGCCTGGGCTGGAGAGGGTGCAGAGGAGATTCTCCAGGATGCTGTCTGGGCTGGAGAGGTTGCAGAGGAGATTCTCCAGGATGCTGTCTGTGCTGGAGAGGGTGCAGAGGAGATTCTCCAGGATGCTGTCTGGGCTGGAGAGGGTGCAGAGGAGATTTTCCAGGATGCTGTCTGGGCTGGAGAGGGTGCAGAGGAGATTCTCCAGGATGGTGTCTGGGCTGGAGAGGGTGCAGAGGAGATTTTCCAGGATGCTGTCTGGGCTGGAGAGGGTGCAGAGGAGATTCTCCAGGATGCTGCCTGGGCTGGAGAGGGTGCAGAGGAAATTCTCCAGGATGCTGTCTGGGCTGGAGAGGTTGCAGAGGAGATTCTCCAGGATGGTGTCTGGGCTGGAGAGGGTGCAGAGGAGATTCTCCAGGATGCTGTCTGTGCTGGAGAGGGTGCAGAGGAGATTCTCCAGGATGCTGTCTGGGCTGGAGAGGGTGCAGAGGGGATTCTCCAGGATACTGTCTGGGCTGGAGAGGGTGCAGAGGGGATTTTCCAGGATGCTGTCTGGGCTGGAGAGGGTGCAGAGGAGATTCTCCAGGATGCTGCCTGGGCTGGAGAGGGTGCAGAGGAGATTCTCCAGGATGGTGTCTGGGCTGGAGAGGGTGCAGGGGAGATTCTCCAGGATTGTGTCTGGGCTGGAGAGGGTGCAGAGGAGATTCTCCAGGATGCTGTCTGTGCTGGAGAGGGTGCAGAGGAGATTCTCCAGGATGCTGTCTGTGCTGGAGAGGGTGCAGAGGAGATTCTCCAGGATGCTGCCTGGGCTGGAGAGGGTGCAGAGGAGATTCTCCAGGATGCTGTCTGGGCTGGAGAGGTTGCAGAGGAGATTCTCCAGGATGCTGTCTGTGCTGGAGAGGGTGCAGAGGAGATTCTCCAGGATGCTGTCTGGGCTGGAGAGGGTGCAGAGGAGATTTTCCAGGATGCTGTCTGGGCTGGAGAGGGTGCAGAGGAGATTCTCCAGGATGGTGTCTGGGCTGGAGAGGGTGCAGAGGAGATTTTCCAGGATGCTGTCTGGGCTGGAGAGGGTGCAGAGGAGATTCTCCAGGATGCTGCCTGGGCTGGAGAGGGTGCAGAGGAAATTCTCCAGGATGCTGTCTGGGCTGGAGAGGTTGCAGAGGAGATTCTCCAGGATGGTGTCTGGGCTGGAGAGGGTGCAGAGGAGATTCTCCAGGATGCTGTCTGTGCTGGAGAGGGTGCAGAGGAGATTCTCCAGGATGCTGTCTGGGCTGGAGAGGGTGCAGAGGGGATTCTCCAGGATACTGTCTGGGCTGGAGAGGGTGCAGAGGGGATTCTCCAGGATGCTGTCTGGGCTGGAGAGGGTGCAGAGGGGATTCTCCAGGATGCTGCCTGGGCTGGAGAGGGTGCAGAGGGGATTCTCCAGGATGCTGTCTGGGCTGGAGAGGGTGCAGGGGAGATTCTCCAGGATGCTGCCTGGGCTGGAGAGGGTGCAGGGGAGATTCTCCAGGATGGTGTCTGGGCTGGAGAGGGTGCAGAGGAGATTCTCCAGGATGGTGTCTGGGCTGGAGAGGGTGCAGAGGAGATTCTCCAGGATGGTGTCTGGGCTGGAGAGGGTGCAGAGGAGATTCTCCAGGATGCTGTCTGGGCTGGAGAGGGTGCAGGGGAGATTCTCCAGGATGGTGTCTGGGCTGGAGAGGGTGCAGGGGAGATTCTCCAGGATGGTGTCTGGGCTGGAGAGGGTGCAGGGGAGATTCTCCAGGATGCTGTCTGTGCTGGAGAGGGTGCAGGGGAGATTCTCCAGGATGGTGTCTGGGCTGGAGAGGGTGCAGGGGAGATTCTCCAGGATGCTGTCTGGGCTGGAGAGGGTGTAGAGGAGATTCTCCAGGATGCTGTCTGGGCTGGAGAGGGTGCAGGGGAGATTCTCCAGGATGGTGTCTGGGCTGGAGAGGGTGCAGAGGAGATTCTCCAGGATGCTGTCTGGGCTGGAGAGGGTGCAGAGGAGATTCTCCAGGATGCTGCCTGGGCTGGAGAGGGTGCAGGGGAGATTCTCCAGGATGCTGTCTGGGCTGGAGAGGGTGCAGAGGAGATTCTCCAGGATGCTGCCTGGGCTGGAGAGGGTGCAGAGGAGATTCTCCAGGATGGTGTCTGGGCTGGAGAGGGTGCAGGGGAGATTCTCCAGGATGCTGTCTGGGCTGGAGAGGGTGCAGAGGAGATTCTCCAGGATGCTGCCTGGGCTGGAGAGGGTGCAGAGGAGATTTTCCAGGATGCTGTCTGGGCTGGAGAGGGTGCAGAGGAGATTCTCCAGGATGGTGTCTGGGCTGGAGAGGGTGCAGGGGAGATTCTCCAGGATGCTGCCTGGGCTGGAGAGGGTGCAGAGGAGATTCTCCAGGATGCTGTCTGGGCTGGAGAGGGTGCAGAGGAGATTCTCCAGGATGGTGTCTGGGCTGGAGAGGGTGTAGAGGAGATTCTCCAGGATGGTGTCTGGGCTGGAGAGGGTGCAGTGGAGATTCTCTAGAATGCTGTCTGGGCTGGAGCGTCTCAGCTATGAAGAGAGGCCAAATAGGCTGCTTTCCTGACAGCATTAAAGCTTAAGGGATGACCTAATAAAAAAGCAAATTATTGTGGATGTTGGAATCTGAAACCAAAAGAAAAAATGCTGTAAAATCTCGAGCCCAGATGACCCTTTGTGAAAGCTCAACTTAATTGATGTGTATAAAATTATGAGGGGCATGGATAGGGTAGATAGGAAGGAACTTTATAGAATGCTATAGTTCCGAAGGAGGACATTCAGCCCATCGAGCCTGCACAGACCACCATCCCACCCAGGCCCTATCCCCTAACCCCATGTATTTACGTTGCTAATCCCCCGACACTAGGGTCAATTTAGCATGGCCAATCAACCTAACCCACATATCTCTCGGACTGTGGGAGGAAACCAGAGCACCCAGAGGAAACCCACGCCAACAGAGGGAGAACGTGTAAACTCCGCACAGACAGTGACCCAAGCTGGGAATCAAATCCATGCTCCTGGCGCTGTGAGGCAGCAGTGCTAACTACTGTGCTGCCCTTGTACCTGAAATAGAGGATTTATTCCAATACATGTGACAATAATAAATCAAATCAAATATTAAGCTGATCTTTCTCTACACCATAGCTATGACTGTAACACTACATTCTGCTCCCTCTCCTTTCCTTCTCCCCTAGGTACTCTATGAACAGTATGCTTTGTCTGTATAGCATGCAAGAAACAATACTTTTCACTGTATCCCAATACGTGTGACAATAATAAGTCAAATACTAAGCTGATCTTTCTCTACTCCCTAGCTATGACTGTAACACTATATTCTGCACTCTCCTTTCCTTCTCTATGAACGGTATGCTTTGTCTGTATAGTGCGCAAGAAACAATACTTTTCATTGTGTCCCAGTACATGTGACAATAATAAATCAAATCAAATCAAATCAATCCTCCCCTCAGTGGTCATTCTTTCCACGGCAGACTGATTGGATGGTCAGCAGGAAGGGGCCTGGAAGCTGTCTCCTCTCCACCTCTTGGGGGCGGTAATGAGCGAGCTGACGTTAACTCAAGTTCCCTGTTGGGACAGTGAAGGTGGAACCTTCACAGGCTGCCTCTGATGGACAGCCACAGCAGCTGCATTGTTGCTTAGCTGTCGCCTTTGAGGATCCCGTTACCTTCTAAAGTTGAATATCATGTGATTCGTATCAAATACAGTGGGAGAACGTTCAAAGATCATATTATATACTGACATAACAGCCACATAACATCCTGATTGTCCGAGTGTAACTGTGACAGGGCAGTCTGATGGTGCTGAAGCTAAAGGATTCAAACACTTGTGCTCACTTTATGTTCTTGATGTGACAGTCTGTGGCCAGATATCCCCCTAACCTGCACATCCTGGGACACTAAGGGACAATTTAGCATGGCCAATCCCCCCAACCTGCACATCTTTGGACACTAAGGGGCAATTTACCATGGCCAATCCACCTAACCTACACATCTTTGGGCACTAAGGGACAATTTAGCGTGGCCAAACTCCCTAACCTACACATCTTTGGACTGTGGGAGGAAACCCATGCAGCCATGGGAAGAACATGCAAACTCCACATAGACAGTGACCCAAGCCGGGAATTGAACCTGGGTCCCTGGCGCTGTGAGGCAGCAGTGCTAACCGTTGTGGCAGTGTGCCGCCCATGAGGTGGATTTGCCATGCGAAATTGTCCCTTAGTGTCCAAAGATGTGTAGGTTAGGTGGATTGGCTGTGCTAAATTGTCCCCTTAGTGTCCAAAGATGTGTAGGTTAGGTGGATTGGCCATGCTAAATTGTCCCTTAGTGTCCAAAGATGTGCAGGTTAGGTGGATTGAACAAAGAACAAAATCAGCCTGGGAAACAGGCCCTTCAGCCCAACGAGCCCACGCTGCCATCTCAACACCACCAGTCCCTCTCTCCACCCGCGACCCCTGTCTAATGTTTTATGGCCATCCAGATTGAGGGAATCTGATTTAGGGACAATTTATTCCTGCCAATCAGCCTAACAGCACACTTTGGGGTGTGGGAGGAAACCGGAGCACCCGGAGAAAACCCACGCAAGCACGGGGAGAATGCACAAACTCCCACAGACACCGGCCCAAATCCATGTGTCTGCACAGCAATCAGCAAAAGTCACTGAGCTGTCATCTTGCCCAGTATCTTGTCCAGTTTAGGCACACACTAACGACATGAAGCACTAGGCCAATCTCGAACAACCAAGAGCAGCCCCAGTACGACCCATCGCGTGTATGCCTCTCGTTGGAAACGAGGTGGACCGACTTAAAACCTGTGAATGAAAAGATTGGCCATGTTAAATTGCCCCTTAGTGTCCAAAGATGTGCAGGTTATGTGGATTGGCCATGCGTCCGCCTTCAACTGGGGCGATTAACAGGATAAATACAAGGGGTTACCAGGTAGGGTCTGGGTGGGATTGTTGTCGGTGCAGACTCAATGGGCCGAATGGCCTCCTTCTGCACTGCAGGCAATTCGAGGATGCTATGATAAAGGCACCATTTGACCCCTGGGAGTCCCTGCCAGGCCAATGGTTCCTTAAGACTGAGCCCAAAGAGTTTGGGTATGTGGGCGTGGCTCAAAATGTGGGGAAGCAGATTTAGGACTGAGTTGAGGAGGAACTTCTTCACACAAAGGGTTGTGAATCTGTGGAATTCCCTGCCCAGTTGAGGCTCCCTCATTGAATGATTTTCAGGCAAGGATAGATAGATTTTTGAACAGTGAAGGAATTAAGGGTTATGGTGAGCAGGCGGGTTAGTGGAGCTGAATCCAGAAAAAGATCAGCCATGATCTTATTGAATGGCGGAGCAGGGGTTAGATAGCCTACTCCTGCTCCTTGTTCTTATGTTCTTATTTACAAACATCTGGAATATAGAGCTTGCCTCAGTAACAGAGACCATGAAGCTAACATAGATTGTTGTAAAAACCCACCTGCTTCACTGATGTCACTTTAGGGAAGGAAATCTTACCTGGTCTGGCCTCCACGTGACTCTAGATTCACAGGAGGAAGTTCTGTTGTGCAAAGAGGGCGGAAGTTTCCAACCCCACCTGCCATGGGAATCGTAGCGGGACAGGATATGGACCATGCGAAGGTCCGTTGACCTCGGGCAATATTTCCGGGTCTTTGGGATGAGTGTGGCCAGAGAATCCTTGGTGTGTTTGTCCACAGATCTCTGAAGGCAAAAGGGCAGGTTAGTAGGGTGGTGAAAAAGGCGGATGGGACACTCGCCTTTATCAATCGTGTGTCGGGAAAGAGTTACCCCCAGGCTCTCATACCATCGCAGTTACTGATCTCCAAAGAGAGGGGGGTGGTTTTGCGAGCTGGATAGCAGTGAAAAAGGCGGATGGGACACTCACCTTTATCAATCGTGGCATAGATTACAAAAGCAGGGAGGTCGTGTTGGAGTTGTGTAGAACTTTGGTGAGGCCACAGCTGGAGCACTGTGTGTAGTTCTGGTCGCCACATTATAGGGAGGATGTGATTGCACTGGAGGGGGTGCAGAGGAGATTCACCAGGATGCTGCCTGGGATGGTTATAAAGGGAGGTTGGACAGGCTTGGGTTGTTTTCTCTGGAGCAGAGAAGACTGAGGGGCGACCTGATCAAGGTGTACAAGATTCTGAGGGACAGAGTGGATAGGGAGCAGCTGTTCCCCTTAGTTGAAGGGTCAGTCTCGAGGGGACACAGGTTCAAGGTGAGGGGCAGGAGGTTTAGGGGGGAATTTGAGGGAGAACCTTTTTACCCAGAGGGTGGTGACGGTCTGGAATGTGCTGCCTGGGGTGGGGGGGGTGGTAGAGACAGAATGTCTCACATCCTTTAAAAGTTTAAGTTTTAAGTTGAAGTTTATTTATTAGTGTCACAAGTAGGCTTACATTAACACTGCAATGAAGTTACTGTGAAAATCCCAAAGTCGCCACACTCCGGTGCCTGTTCGGGTCCACTGAGGGAGAATTGAGCGTGGCCAGTGTACCCTAACCAGTACGCCTTTTGGACTGTGGGAGGAAACCGCAGCACCCAGAGGAAACCCACACAGACACGGGGAGAATAAAGGACAAAGAACAACACAGCACGGGAAACAGGCCCTTCGGCCCAATGAGCCCGCACCGCCATTTTAACATTATGAGTGCCCTCCTCTACCCATGACCTTTGTCTACACCTATTGGGGAAGATTGAGGGAAGACTAATTTAGGGACAATTTGTTACACCAATCAGCCTAAGAACACGTTTTTTGGGGTATGGGAGGAAACCGGAGCACCCGGAGAAAACCCACGCAACCACGGGAAGAATGTGCAAACTCCCGCAGACACTGGCCCAAATCCATGTATCTGCACAGCAAACAGTGATAGTCACTGAGCTGAGAATGTGCAGACTCCACACAGATGGTGATCCAAGCCAGGAATCGAACCCAGATCCCTGGCGCTGTGATGTAGCAGTGCTAACCACGGTGTCATGGTGCCGCCCCCTGGAAAATACCTGGATGAGCACTTGGCACGTCACCACATTCAGGGCTATGGGCCAAGAGCTGGTAGATGGGATTCGGTGGGAGGTCAGGTGTTTCTCACGTGTTGGTGCAGACTCAATGGGCCAAAGGGCCTCTGCTGCATTGTGTGATTCTGTGACTCTATGACACTTAACTGCCCCTGTGAAATAGCCGAGCAAGTCACTCAGTTCAAGGGGAATAAAGGATGGGTTTGAAATGTCGGGCCCAGCCAGTAACACCCATATCCCATGAGAGAAAAATAACAAAAGCATGAGGAGTGCATTCTTCACTGAAGAATTGGGAGGCTGGTTTTTCCTGGGATATGAAAGCAGAAGGGGCAGTAGGCCACTGACTGTAGACCAGATACAGCGAACAGGAAAACGAGACTTCTCGAAATGGCTCTCTGTCCCTTTTCACTTGCAGTCATGTGAGTGAAAAGTACTGTTTCTTGCGCGCTATACAGACAAAGCATACCATTCATAGAGTACATAGAGGAGAAGGAAAGGAGAGGGTGCAGAATGTAGTGTTACAGTTACAGATAGGGTTGTAGAGAAAGATTAGCTTAATATTTGATTTATTATTGTCACATGTATTGGGATACAGTGAAAAGTATTGTTTCTTGTGCGCTATACAGACAAAGCATACTGTTCATAGAAACGAGAGAGTGCAGAATGTAGTGTTACAGTCATAGCTAGGCTGCAGAGAACTATCAGCTTAGTGTGAGGGAGGAAAGCATTGTCAGACAGTTTAAAAGAGTTAGAATCAACTTTAGAAGCATAGAATGAGAGTAAAAGATAGAATTTGAAGGTGGGCACAGCTTGGATATTGTGGGGGGAAAGTGGATTGATCACCCAGCAGAAACTCATGCAGACGTGGGGAAAACACGCAGAACCCTCACTGACAGTGACCCAAGCTGGGAATTGAACCTGGAGTCCCTAGCACTGTGAGGCAGCAGTGCTAACTACTGTGCCACCATGGCATCCTTGCTATGCCAGTATTCATTGTCAATCCCTCATTGTCTCTGGTGATTGCCCCTCTAGGACAACAGAGCGGAGTAAGGGCTACCTGGCCTGAATGACCAATTGGGTCCCAAACATGGGGAATCACCCCAAGGGGAGGAGTTCCCCTCAGCAGGGGTATTTTTGAGCTACCTGCAAACACGCTACTACTTTCAAAGATCATTAAATAAATCCTTTTATTCAGTAATAGAAGTGCATCATTACACTGCCCCCTTGTCAAGGTGGTGGTCAGCCGTTTCTTGAACCTCTGCAGTCCATCTGAACCCAAGATCCACCCACAGTGCTGTTAGGGAGGGGTTTCCAGGATTGTTATTGGACATCAGTCAGTCCGTGTGGTGTAGGTACACCCACAGTGCTGTTAGGGAGGGGTTTCCAGGATTGTTATTGGACATCAGTCAGTCCGTGTGGTGTAGGTACACCCACAGTGCTGTTGGGGAGGGGTTTCCAGGATTGTTATTGGATATCAGTCAGTCCATGTGGTGTAGGTACACCCACGGTGCTGTTAGGGAGGGAGTTCCAGGATTGTTATTGGACATCAGTCAGTCCGTGTGGTGTAGGTACACCCACAGTGCTGTTAGGGAGGGAGTTCCAGGATTGTTATTGGACATCAGTCAGTCCGTGTGGTGTAGGTACATCCACAGTGCTGTTAGGGAGGGAGTTCCAGGATTGTTATTGGACATCAGTCAGTCCCTGTGGTGTAGGTACACCCACAGTGCTGTTAGGGAGGGAATTCCAGGATTTTGACCCAGTGACAGTGAAGGAACGGCCGATATATTTCCAAGTCAGGATGGTGAGTGGCTTGGAGGGGAACTTGCAGGTGGTGGTGTTCCCAGGTATCTGCTGCCCTTGTCCTTCTAGATGGAAGTGGTGGTGGGTTTGGAAGGTGCTGATGAAGGAGCCGAGCTTGGAGGTGGTACACGCTGCTGCCAGTGGAGGGGGATGGATGTTGAAGGTTGTAGATGGGGTGCCAATGAAGCGGGGCAGCTTTATCCTGAACAGAAAGTTGTGCCAATGAGCAAACCGGTTCGTGACTGCTTGAAGTGTTAAGTACAGAAGCCACTTTATCCTCCTGTCCCTGCAACCCCGGAGCAACGATGCAGTCTTGTAATGAAGTTATATAAGAGTTCTGAATAAGACTCAACAATGTTTGTCAAGTGATGACCCCAGCTGAAATCGGCACCTTGGAATATCACGTTTGAGTCACATACGCTGCAGTCCAACTTAATATGGTCATCCTGCTTTTGAAAAAGCTAATTTATTATGAGAGGTGACTGCCTCAGCTGTGCAATTTTGTCAGCCAGGGCCTAAGATAGGCCAGAACGCTGCACCAAGTGCCATGAAACCTGAGTTGAAGTGAATGCTTCTCTTTGCTTGTCTGCTGGGGTAAAGATGGCAGCTGTCCCAGGAATGGAACACTCCGCAAGCAAGACTGCTGATCGCACGGAAAAATGGTTGCCATAGAGACCATCGCTTTGGATCGCTTACCGCCCCCCCCCCCCCCCAACACAGCTTGACTGCAGTCCAACTGATTTGTCCAAACTATCCAACTTCCCGCTGGCCAACCCATTTTTTTTTCTTCTTCGCTCTGCAAATCGACTCGGCTCGCCACCTGTCCCACCCCGTTGGATCAGATGGTCTGGAACATTCCGCATCGTCCACTGGACCCCACTCAGGTGGCAAAATCTTTGGAGTTTGCAGGGTCAGTTGGAGGGCACTCACTTGGTTCAGGGCTGGCAGGTGCGAGCGCCTGGAGATTCCCAGCGTCCCCAAACTGGAAGGTGAACCAAGTGCTTCCCGTCAGTCCCCTAAAGCTAATGGGTGTAATCTTTTCTCCTTCCTTTGAGATGGTTGCTTCACCGTTTGAGTCCTGACCAATGGGCGCTCGTCGCCCCCTTGTGGTTAATGGCATGCATCCCTAAATTGGTTTACCAGCTCACCGCTGCCTTGGAAAAGAAGCCAACATAATCAAGGACCCCCACGTACCCTGGGGCGGCACGGTGGCACAGTGGTTAGCACTGCTGCATCACAGCGCCAAGATGGTGATTCAATTCCCGGCCTTGGGTCACTGGTTGTGCAGAGTCTGCTTCCCGTGTCTGCGTGGGTTTCCTCCGGGTGCCCTGGTTTCCTCCCGCAGTCTGAAAGACGTGCTGGTTAGGGTGGATTGGCCATGCTAAATTCTCCCTCAGTGTACCCGAACAGGAGTGTGGCAACTCAGGGATTCTCACAGTGACTTCATTGCAGTGTTAGTGTAAGCCTACTTGTGACACTAATAAATAAACTTTAACTTTGTACTCTCTTCCACATTCCGACTCAAGAACAGCTTCTTCCCTGCTGCCTTTTGAATGGACCGAACATATATTAAGCTGATGTTTTGTCTGTACAGCGCAGAAGAAACAATACTTTTTGCTGTATCCCAATAGATGTGACAATAATATATCAAATATTAAGTTGATCTTTCTCTACACCCTATCTGTGACTGCAACACTGTATTCTGCACCTTTCCTTCTTTCCTATGTACTCTATGAATGGTATGCTTTGTCTGTACAGCACGCAAGAAACAATACTTTTCACTGTATCCCAATACATGTGACAATAATAAATCAAACATTAAGCTGATCTTTCTCTACACCCTATCTGTGACTGCAACACAATATTCTGCACCCTCTCCTTTCCTTCTCCCCTATGTACTCTATGAATGGTATGCTTTGTCTGTTTAATGTGCAAGAACAATAGTTTTCACTATATCCCGATACATGTGACAATAATAAATCAAATCAATGTAGTGTTACAGTCATAGTGAGATGTAGAGAAAGATCAACTTAATATAAGGTATGACCATTCAAAAGTCTGATGGCAGCAGGGAAGAAGCTGTTCTTGAGTCGGTTGGTATGTGACCTCAGACTTTTATATCCTTTTCCTGATGGAAGAAGATGGAAGAGAGAATGTCCGGGGTGCGTGGGGTCCTTGATTATGCTGACTGCTTTTCCCGAGGCAGCGGGAAGTGTAGACAGAGTCAATGGATGGGAGGCTGGTTTGTGTGATGGATTGGGCTACATTCACAACCCTTTGTAGTTCCTTGCAGTCTTGGGCAGAGCAGGAGCCCAGACCAAGCTGTGATACAACCAGAAAGAATGCTTTCTATGGTGCATCTATAAAAGTTGGAGAGAGTCATAGCTGACATGCCAAATTTAATTAGTCTTCTAAGAAAGTAGAGGCGTTGGTGGGCTTTCTTAACTATAGTGTTGGCGTTGGGGGGACCAGGACAGGTTGTTGCTTCAGTGGATTGGCCATGCTAAATTGCCCCTTAGTGTCGGGGGTGGGGGGGGTGGCAGAGTAAATCTGTGGGGTTCTGGGGAGAGGGCCTGGGTGGGATAGTGGTCAGTGTGGACTCGATGGGCCGAATGGCCTCCTTCTGCACTGCAGGGATTCTCTGATTTTATGAAGCAAACCGAGATAAGTGGTGGTGGTGTCACTGATCTGCCTCCGAGCCTGAGGAAGAAGCTGGCCAAGTGTCTGATGTCTGCTTTATCTGCAGAATGTATTTTGATAGCATCCCGAGTGTTCCACTTGTCGGCATGTTGTTAAATAAGGATATTTGGTGACAGGGCAGATATCAACGCGCTCACTATTCATGTGCGAACGCGCTTCCTCAGAGTTGCCGATTGAGAATGAAAAACCCTTGGACTCTATCCGTCAGCTGTGGCGAAGAAACGCTTTGAACTCCTTAAGCCGTGTTGCTCATTAATCCCTGTCTTTTCTGTGCAGCTGTCAGCGTGCGAATGAGTTCACTGAGAACATGGCATTGACAATACTTGGGTCAGGAGCAGCTGATGGTGTTAAGGCTAAATTAGCATTGGGCTAAACACTATTGGTGTTTAGTGCTTGAATTTGTCATTGGAAATAAGGACTGGTAACACCACACCCCACCGATATTCTTCTCCTTAATTATGACAGACACTTGCTAAAGGAAAGAATCAGTAGCTTAAACTTCTACAGGGCTGTGGCAGTAAGAGAGCCAATCGGGTAGAAATAGCTGTGATATTGTCACTCATTTTCATACTCAGTGATTCATCTTTCATGGTTGGCGCGGTGGCACAGGGGTTAGTTCCCCTTAATGCCCCTGCCTCACAGCGCCAGGGACCTGGGTTCGATTCCAGCCTTGGGTCACTGCCTGTGTGAAGTTTGCACATTCTCCCTGTGTCTGTGTGGATTCCCTCCGGGTGCTCCGGTTTCCTCCCACAGTCCTAAGATGTGTAGGTTAAGGTGGATTGGCCATGCTAACTTGCCCTTAGTGTCAGAAGATAAGAACATAAGAAATAGAAGCAGGAGTAGGCCATCTAGCCCCTCGAGCCTGCCCCGCCATTCAATAAGATCATGGCTGATCTGTCGTGGCTCAGTTCCACATTCCCGCCCTCTCCCCATAATCCTTAATCCCCTTGCCTATCAAAAACCTATCAACCCGTGTCTTAAAAATATTGAGCGAGGCAGCCTCCAACACTTCAACAGGCAGAGAATTCCAGAGATTCACCACCCTTTGAGTGAAGAAGTTCCTCCTCAACTCCGTTCTAAACTGCACCCCCCCTTATCTTGAGGCTGTGCCCCCTAGTCCTACTGTCCTTTCTGAGCGGGAAGAGCCTCTCCACCTCTATCCTATCCATCCCATTCAACATCTTATATGTCTCAATGAGATCTCCCCTCATTCTTCTAAACTCTAACGAGTACAAGCCTAGTTTATTCAGCCTCTCCTCATAGTTCAACCCCCTCAACTCCGGAATCAGCCTAGTAAACCTCCTCTGCACTCCCTCCAAGGCCAAAATATCCTTGCGTAAGTGCGGCGACCAAAACTGCACACAGTACTCCAGCTGCGGCCTCACCAATGCCCTATACAGCTGCAGCAAGACCTCCCTACTTTTATATTCAATCCCCCTCGCTATGAAGGCCAGCATCCCATTTGCCTTCCTGACCACCTGCTGCACCTGCAAGCTGGGTTTTTGCGACTCATGCACAAGGACCCCGAGGTCCCTCTGCACCGTCGCATGCTGCAGTTTTTCGCCATGTAAGTAATAGTCCTTCCTACCATTATTCCTACCAAAGTGGACCACCTCACATTTGCCAACATTAAATTCCATTTGCCAGTTCCTGGCCCATTCGCCCAGCCTATCTAGATCTGTAGATCTCGATGTGTAAGGATAAGATGTGTAGGTTAGGGTGGATTGGCCATGCTAAATTGCCCCTTAACGTCCAAAGATATGCAGGTTAGGTGGATTGGCCATGCTAAATTGCCCCTTAGTGTCCAAAGATGTGCAGGTTAGGTGGATTGGCCGTGCTAAATTGCCCCTTAGTGTCCAAAGATGTGCAGGTTAGGGGGATTGGCCATCTTAGTGCTGCTACAACTTCCTAACCTTATATGATCTATCTCTCCATCTTGTTGTCTCCCCAGAATGTAGATTGGAGGTGGAGGGGCCCAGCTGCCTATGGCCTGTGATTTGCTTGCTGGGCATCCTCTGGAAGCCCTGGACTTTGAGGGCCTTGGCTGGCTTCCAGGTATCTACAATGTTTCCATGACACCCTCTTCACCCCGCTGCCCCTCAGATGCCCCAGTGTCAGGAACATAAGAACATAAGAACATAAGAAATAGGAGCAGGAGTAGGCCATCTAGCCCTTCGAGCCTGCCCCGCCATTCAATAAGATCATGGCTGATCTGTTGTGGCTCAGTTCCACTTTCCCGCCCTCTCCCCATAACCCTTAATCCCCTCTCTTATCAAAAACCCATCAACCCGCTTCTTAAAAATATTTAGCGAGGCAGCCTCAGAAGGTGTAGCCACAGTCTCCTGGCTGGAAGGTCCCGGCATAGGCTTGAGCGCTTCCTCCTCCCTTGGGGTTCCTGTGTGCCCCTGGGTCACTCCATGGTGCTTCTGCAGTGAGTTCTAGAAGCTCTGGCGCCACCTGGCACTGCCAGTCCTGGAGGACCACCTGCGTCCTACCCATGGTGGTTGAGTCCTCTGCGAGGGCCACCTGAGTCAGGGGCTATCTGTTAATGGCCGCAGCAAGTGCCCTCTTGAGACTGGGCCACACTCTGCAAGCCCTCAGCCATGGCTCTCTATGACTGGGCTGCTACCGTAGCCCGCTGTGTCTGAGCGCTGATCTGCTGAGTCTCCTGCAAGCTCTCGAGCTTCTCAGCCATGGGACGCAGAATCTCAAGAACCCTGTTCAGTCAGGGCCTGTTTCCCGTGCTGTGTTGTTCTTTGTTCCCTCCGCTGTAGCCTGCTGTGACACGGCCATCACTTGGAGCTTGCCACTTACGGTGAGGATCCCCTACCTCAGGCTTTTCACTGCAGATGCTACCCTTGCAATGTTGGCCTGGGAGCCAGGCAAGACAAGCTGGTCCGCCTGAAAGCTTTGGGACTCCTCCCAGCAGCCTCGCTGTTGGTCCAGTGTGGCCGTTAGCCTCTCCTGTATTCCCTGGCTCCATTGCTGCATCTGAGGGAGAAATTATTTCAGAGGCCCAGCATGTAGCCCAGCTGAGTCCTCCCCTCCGCAAGGCCTTCGCGTGTCAGAGGCCTCGGACGTTCCCTCCCTCACCCGATGTACATCAGCAGGTGTGTCGTGCTCACCAGAGAGTGACCCAAAAGCCTGAATACGAACTTGACCTCACCAATGTGAGACTCTCTGGGATGGTGAGTTACGGGGTGGAAGCTGACACCAAACTGATGCTGGCCTCAGAGATCCCTCGGAGGTCAGTGCTCATCGGAGTTTAGAAGAATGAGGGAGGGGATCTTATTGAAACTTACAGAATACCGCGAGGGCCCTGGATAGAGTGGACGTGGAGAGGGTAAAGGGACGATCCTTTAAAATGGAGGTGAGGAGGAATTTCTTCAGCCAGAGAGTGGGGAATGTGTGGAACTCTTTGCCGCAGAGGAGGCCGGGTCATTGAGTGTCTTTAAGACAGAGATAGATCGGTTCCTGATTAATAAGGGGATCAGGGATTATGGGGAAAAGGCAGGAGAATGGGGATGAGAGAAATATCAGCCATGATTGAATGGGGAAGCAGACTCGATGGGCCGAGTGGCCTAATTCAGCTCCTATGTCTTACGGTCTTCATCCGCTTCCTCCGAGGAGTCTTCCCACTGTCAGGGGCAGGATGGGTGGGCCGCGAAGCCAGAAGGCCCTGGCATGCGGGGGCCCTTCCTGTAACACAGGGAAGAAGGTTAAGTGTAAGGGAGGGAGAGGAATCGGGGCTGCATGCTATTTACCTGAGGTTTCTCCAACGAGTGGAGGATTGGCAGGTGCTCATTCCTGTGCTCCAGCCCGACCACGCTGTCACTAATGGTCCGCATGCCCCCCTCTCGCCCGCAAGCTCCAGTACCCGCTCCTCAGAGGGGGTGAGAACCCGGATCTCAGGCTCACCACCCCCTGTCTTCACCCTCTCCTGGTGATTATGGGTGTTCTTCTCCCGTGGGGACAGAAGGAACTGTGTAAAATCTGATGGCACGAGGGCATCAGGGGGTGGTGCCCAGCGGGCAAGGACTGTGATATTCTTTGGGGGGGAGGAGGGTGGTGCTTCGGGGGGGGGGTCAGGAGCTGAAACCATGCAGGGTGGTGGAATCATTTAGAGGGGAGATGCTAGATGAGATAAAACAGTGATGAGGGAGCAAGTGGGTCCAGTGGGGGGGTGAGGGGGTAAGGGGGTCAGTAATGTTTAGGGGGTCTCCGATGTCTGTGGGCGGGATGGGGAGGCTGTATCAAGCCCGGGGGGGGGGGCAGGGGTTCTGCCAGCTGTTTCTTTCCCCATTTTTCCTGCGCATGCGCAGTTTGTGTCTCCGACCTGAGATGCTGTCTGCTGAATTAAGCCCCGTCCACTGCTGGGAGCAGCTACAAACGGGCCAGCCCATATTTTCAAAGGCTAAGTGCATAATATTGGACGTAAAAATTCACCCAATAAATGGGTCAGCGGCCCTCCCATTTTCTCACTAGCTGGACGTATAATTCCAACATAGACTCCCGACTGTGCAGAAGGAGGCCATTCAGCCCATCGCATCTACACTGACAACAACCCTCAAGCCCTGCCAATCCCCCTGACACTAAGGATCAATTTAGTACGACCAATGCGCCCTAACCAGCACGTCTTTCGGACTGTGGGAGGAAACCGGAGCACCCAGAGGACACCCACGGGGAGAATGTGCAAACTCCACACAGACAATGACCCAAGCTGGGAATCGAACCCAGGTCCCTGGTGCTGTGAGGCAGCAGTGCTAACCTCTGTGCCGCCCCCTACACATCTTTGGACACTAAGGGACAATTTAGCATGGCCAATCCACCTAACCTACACATCTTTGGATACTAAGAGGCAATTTAGCATGGCCAATCCACCTAACCTGCACATCTTTGGATACTAAGAGGCAATTTAGCATGGCCAATCCACCTAACCTGCACATCTTTGGACACTAAGAGGCAATTTAACACGGCCAATCCACCTAACCTACACATCTTTGGACACTAAAGGACAATTTACCATGGCCAATCCACCTAACCCGCACATCTTTGTACACGAAGGGGTAATTTAGCATGGCCAATCCACCTAACCTACACATCTTTGGACACTAAAGGACAATTTACCATGGCCAATCCACCTAACCCGCACATCTTTGTACACGAAGGGGTAATTTAGCACGGCTAATCCACCTAACCTGCACATCTTTGGACTGTGGGAGGAAACCGGAGCACCTGGAGGAAACCCACGCAGACACGGGGAGAATGTGCAGACGCCACACAGACAGTGATCCAAGCCGGGAATCGAACCCGGGGTGCTGACGTTGTGAGGCAGTGGTGCTAACAACTGCGCCACCGTGCCACCCTGTGTCATCCTTCTGATGAGACGTACACCAATCAGAGGTGTCCAAATGTTCAAGAGGTCCCATAGCCGCAATGAGCAGAACGGCAGGCAAGTTCCCTTGGCATCTTAGCCGATAGTTCACCGTCTCCAGTACAAGCAGGCCAATAAATCATTATCGCGGGGCCATGTATTGGCAGTGGCCGACTGAAAAGGCCACACTTGAATGCAGTGACCGTGAAGCTTGAGGATGTGAAAGGCGCTACATGAATGCAAGTTAGCCCTTTCCTTCCTTTCTCTATGCATTCGGAACAGGGGAAACCCCAACATGTCGGACGTGTAAAGTTGAAGTTACTAAATGGACCACTGGCTACGAATAAACCCATGAGCAGATAGGATCAGCTGTATAAAGTTACCTCTTGGCCCCACTCATCTGAGGTGACAGGAGAGGAGAATTGATTAACTATTATTTTGGGATACAGTTTCATCTTATCCCAGCAATACGATCTTCTCAATTTCCTGTTGCAGATGCGTGAGTGCCCAGCATCGAGCATCATGTAAAGCCAGAAATGGATTTTGTTTCTGCTCAGAGCACATGAAACAGGACAGTCTTTGTACAGTTCCATGTTAAAAAGGAAATCGAGAGCTTGGAATTTGATTTATTATTGTCACATGTATTGGGATACAGTGAAAAGTATTGTTTCTTGCACGCTATACAGACAAAGCATACCGTTCATAGAGTACATAGGGGAGAAGGAAAGGGGAGGGTGCAGAATGTAGTGTTACAGTCATAGCTAGGGTGTAAAGAAAGATCAGCTTAATATTTGATTTGATTTATTATAATCCATTCAAAAGTCTGACAGCAGCAGGGAAGAAGCTGTTCTTGAGTCGGTTGGTACGTGATCTCAGACTTTTGTATCTTTTTCCCGACGGAAGAAGGTGGAAGAGAGAATGTCCGGGGTGTGTGGGGAGATCCTTAATTACGCCGGCTGCTTTTCCCGAGGCAGCGGGAAGTGTAGACAGAGTCAATGGATGGGAGGCTGGTTTGTGTGATGGACTGGGCTTCGTTCACGACCCTTTGTAGTTTCTTGTGGTCTTGGTCAGAGCAGGAGCCCATACCAAGCTGTGATACAACCAGAAAGAATGCTTTCTATGGTGCATCTGTAAAAGTTAGTGAGAAGTGTAGAGGACATGCCAAATTTCCTTGGTCTTCTGAGAAATTAGAGGAATACTCTGTCTACACTTCCCGCTGCCTCAGAAAAGCAGGCAGCATAATTAAGGACCCCACACACCCCGGACATTCTCTCTTTCACCTCCTTCCATCAGGAAAAAGACACAAAAGTCTGAGGTTACGTACCGACCGACTCAAGAACAGCTTCTTCCCTGCTGCTGTCAGACTTTTGAATGGACAATAATAAATCAAATCAAATATTAAGCTGATCTTTCTCTACACTGTGTAACTGCAACACTATATTCTACACCCTCTCCTTTCCTTCTCCCCTATGTACTCTATGAACGGTATGCTTTGTCTGTTAGGTGCGCAAGAAACAATACTTTTCACTGTATTCCAATACATGATAATAATAAATCAAATCAAATATTAAGTTGATCTTTCTCTACACTCTGTGGCTGTAACACTATATTCTGCACCCTCTCCTTTTCCTTCTCCCCTATGTACTCTATGAACGGTATGCTTTGTCTGTAGAAAGTAGAGGGAAGTAGAGGCTTTCTTAACTATCATGTCCTCATAGAGGGACGAGGACAGATTATTGGAGATCTGGACACCAGATTCTCTATCTCATTCCTGTCCTCTGTCTTGTCATTGTTTGAGATCCGACCCACTACAGTGATGTCATCAGCAAATCTGAAAACCGAATTGGAGGGGAATTTGGCCGCACAGTCAGAGGTGTATAAGGAGTATAGTAGGGGGCTGGGAACACAGCCTTGTGGGGCATCGGTGTTGAGGATGATTGTGGAGGAGGTGTTATTGCCTATCCTTACTGACTGCGGTCTGTGGGTGAGGAAGTTCAGGATCCAGTCCCAGACGGAGGAGCCGAGGCCCAGGCCACAGAGTTTGGAGATGAGTTTTGTGGGAATAATGGTGTTAAAGGCTGAGCTGTAGTCAATAAATAGGAGTCTGACATAGGTGTCCTTGTTATCTAGGTGTTCCACGTTTGAGTGTAGGGCCAGAGAGATGGTGTCTGCTGTGGGCCTATTGTGGCGGGAGGTGAACTGTAGTGGATCCAGGCAGTCCGGGAGGCTGGAATTGATTCTGCCATGATTAACTTTTCGAATCAGTTCATAATAATGGATGTCAGAGCCAGTGGATGATAGTCATTAAGATTAGATTTACATTACACTGAATATGGTGTCAACTTTTTTTTTATTCATTCATGGGACATGGGCCCCACTGGCTGGGCGAGTATTTATTGCCCATCCCTAGTTGTCCTCGGAGGGCAGTTGGGAGTCAACCACATTGCTGTGACTCTGAAGTCACATGTAGGCCAGACCGGGTAAGGATGGCAGATTTCCTTCCCTAAAAGGAACCAGATGGGTTTTTCTGACAATGGGTCATCAGTAGATTCTTAATTCTAGAGATTCTTTGTTAGATTAAATTCAAATTCCACCATCTGCCGTGGCGGGATTCGATCCCGGGTCCCCAGAACATTAGCTGAACTTCTGGATTAATAGTCTTGTGATAATACCACAGGGCCATCACCTCCCCCCTTTCCTTCAAAGGGCTCAGATTGGACAATTGATCTCCCGCTTCTGTCTGCCATCAGGGAAGCTGTGCTGATTCTGCTCGCATTAGCACTGAATGAAGACACATTTATCCCAGTGTTCCATGAACAGCATGTGTGACCCTAGGCCCTTGGCCTAGCTGAAAATCCGGGCGTCCATCTCCTCTGACCGGAAAGCAGGCTGGTTTCTAATTGGCGACTGATTATTTTTTTCACAGTGGCAGATCTAACTTCTCCATTGCCTTGGGAAATATTAACGTTTTTTAATTCTGGAGTAAGTAAAAGTGATAGTGAGGCGAGGAAAAAAGTTACCAAAAAGAGCTCGAACCATTGTTCTGTGAATGCCAGTGGGAAGAAGGTCAAATGTTGGCTGCCATTTTGTCCTGTTGGCATGGACCGATTTCACCCACAGTGGCACTGCTATTAGTGAGTTTTCCTTATGTTCCCAAGTGATTTGCAATACAGGGTGGCACAGTGGTGAGCCCCACTGCCTCACAGTACCAGGGACCCAAATCAAATGTGACCTTTTGTTGAACGTGGTCCATGAGGATAGGATTTTGATTTGATTTATTATTTGTAATAAGTCCACGGAGGCGAAAGTCCCGTCACCAAGTTACTTTATTTATACCGTACGTCTGTACATAGCCAGCTCTCCAGTTGCCCCCTGCTGAGTGCAGGCTGGGAGTCTGACATACCTGCTTTAAATAGGGAGCATGAGGCTCCCTGATTTAGCCATTAATTAGGACCCATCAGGCAGTTCATAAGCAAGCCAACCTCATTAGCCTGGCTGAAGTCATCACATATTCCCACATGTATTGGGATACAGGGAAAAGTATTATTTCTTGCACGCTACACAGACAAAGCCTACCGTTCATAGAGAAGGAAAGGAGAGGGTGCAGAATGTAGTGTTACAGTCATAGCTAGGGTGTAGAGAAAGATCAACTTAATGTGAGGTCGGTCCGTTCAAAAGTCTGACAGCAGCAGGGAAGAAGCTGTTCTTGAGTCAGTTGATACGTGACCTCAGTATCTTTTTCTTGATGGAAGAAGATGGAAGAGAGAATGTCCGGGGTGCGTGGGGTCCTTGTATACGCTGGCTGCTTTTCTGAGGAAGTGTAGACGGAGTCAATGGATGGGAAGCTGATTTGCATGATGGACTGGGCTACATTCACAACCCTTTGTAGTTCCTTGCATTCTTGGTCGACCATTTCCACTTCATCCCTGTTTACCTTCCAACAAGCGAAAGGGAGATAGAGAAGGAAAGACTGTGGCAATGAATGATGATCTCAGCTGGACAAAATCAAACTGGATTCGGTTATTTACAGCATAGGAAGGAAGTGAATACCAAGTGTTCACATTGAGGGCAGGCAGAGTGATGACATTTCATGGTGTGTCAGGGACACTGTTTTATTTCTTCCAATGATGATACTAATTGAAACCATATACAATTAATTTTCTGAAACGCTCATACATGCCCTCTGTTCTTCAGTCAGTGTCCAAGTCAATTCATCCTTGAAAAGGATCCAACAGCCACTTAAGTGCTTGCCCGCAGAGTTGGTAATCCCAAACCATTTTCTCAGCAGTATTCCAGTAAGTTGATGGCCCTGGAGATCAAGTATGAAAGATCTTAGACGCAGCGCAGCGTAACCTGAGGAGGCGATGCAGGCCTGTCTGGGAAATTATCAGCCTCCCTTGGACAAATCGCTTGGAACATATCATCACTCAGAAGACTAAGGATATCTGGCATGTCCGCAATGACTCTCACCAACTTTTACAGGTGCACCATAGAAAGCATCCTTTCTGGTTGTATCACAGCTTGGTATGGGCTCCTGCTCTGCCCAAGACTGCAAGAAACTACAAAGAGTCGTGAATGTAGCCCAATCCATCACACAAACCAGCCTCCCATCCATCAACTCCATCTACACTTCCTGCCACCTTGGGAAAGCAGCCGGCATCATTAAGAACCCCACACACCCCAGACGTTCTCTCTTCCACCTTCTTCTGTCGGAAAAAAGATACAAAAGTCTGAAGTCACATACTGACTGACTCAAGAACAGCTTCTTCCCTGCCGCTGTCAAACTTTTGAAAGGACTTACCTCACATTAATCTGATCTTTCTCTACACCTAGCTATGACTGTAACACTACATTCTGCACCCTCTCCTTTCCTTCTCCCCTATGTACTCTATGAATGGTATGCTTTGTCTGTATAGCATGCAAGAAACAATACTTTTCGCTGTATCCCAATACATGTGACAATAATAAATCAAACCTAATCTAAAAATGTTGTAATTCTAATGAGATTTTATTTTTTTTAAACATCATGTCAGGTAACTTGTAATGAAGTCATTTCCCACACAGGAGACATTACTCCCTGACCACAACTGTGGGCACTCTTCAGTGCCAATGCCCAGTGATGCCATTGCAAGATCTCCCCACAGGGAAGGTTCAGTTCCCCATGCCATCCTGTTTGTGCTGGTGAGAATATACAGACCTGAGGGATAATATACAGATTAAGATCAAAGAACAAAAAACAACACAGCACAGGAAACAGGCCCTTCGGCCCAATGAGCCCGCGCCGCCCATTAGTAGGGGAAACCTGGATAAGAGTCAGTGCAGGCTTGATGGGCCATACAGCCTCCTTCTGCACTGCAGGCATTCTATGATTATGTGACCTTCAGAGTGGACCAGTCTCTGATAAACTATCGGGTCATTTTCATTTGTGACATGAAGATATACACTATGGTAGCACAGGTGGGTGGCATGGTGGCACAGTGGTGCCACTGCTGCCTCACAGCGCCAGGGACCTGGGTTCGATTCCCGGCTTGGGGTCACTGTCTGTGTGGAGTCTGCACATTCTCCCCGTGTCTGCGTGGGTTTCCTCTGCGTGCTCCAGTTTCCTCCCACAGTCTGAAAGCCATGCTGGTTAGTCGCATTGACCTGAAGGGGCGCCAGAGTGTCGCGACTTGGGGAATTTCTCAGTAACTTCATTGCCTTACTTGTGACAAATAAAAATAAACTGTGCTTATACTTTCTTTCAATGCAATGAAACACTTTGGCAAACATTGCTTCCTGACTTCAAGCCTGATCGGACATAGAACATCGAACCCTACAGTGCAGAAATAGGCTCTTCGGCCCATCGAGTCTGCACTGACCACAATCCCACCCGGGCCCTACCCCCATATCGCTACACATTTACCCACTAATCCTCTAACCTACGCATCCCAGGACGCTAAGTGGCAATTTTAGCATGGCCAATCAACCTAACCTGCACATCTTTGGACTATGGGAGGAAACCGGAGCACCCGGAAGAAACCCACGCAGACACGAGGAGAACATGCAATGGGCAATCCCATTCTCCGCGATCAAATATCCAATCAGCTCCCAGAGAAATTTCACTTTAAATAGTGAAAGCAAAGCGAACAGCTCAGCCCTGCTAAATTCGGGTGCCTGATAGAGGAAGAATGACCCGAGGGCATCCTTTTAGCTTATTAAGAGTAGGTGCTGCTGAATCCTATATTCATTTCAACTGAGGGGGAGATGTGGCTTCTTTTGGAGAACATTGCTGGCAGTTTCCAGGGCAACTCTTCCGCCCCTCCATCCAGCTTCTGAAATATAATGAACAAAAGCAAGTTTTACTCGACAGCACGATACCAGATAAAGCCATTTTTCTCTGTCAACCTTTGGCAAAAAGTTGACGAGTTCTTCAAATTTTCCAGTGTGGTGCTGCATGATGTCAAATAGGCGCATTGTGCACAGGCTTAAAAATTCTCCTACAGTACCATGTCCGTGCATTAATATAACAGAGGCCTGATGGAAAGTCCAGCTCATTCCGCTTCCAGCTCGTTCCAACATTCAAACATTCAAACTGCGCTTTGTCGCAGTGACATTCCTTTCAGTGCTGCTGTCCTTTTAGCTGCCATTTCTTCACAGAAAAAGTGGGAGTTTCCTCCGGGTGCTCCGGTTTCCTTCCACAGTCCAAAGGTGTGCAGGTTAGGTGGATTGGCCATGCTAAATTGTCCCATAGTGTCCAAAGATGTGCTGGTTAGGTGGATTGGCCATACTAAATTGCCCCTTAGTGTCCAAAGATGTGCTGGTTAGGGTGGATTGGCCATGCTAAATTGCCCCTTAGTGTCCAAAGATGTGCTGGTTAGGGTGGATTGGCCATGCTAAATTGCCCCTTAGTGCCCAAAGATGTGCTGGTTAGGTGGATTGGCCATACTAAATTGCCCCTTGGTGTCCAAAGATGTGCTGGTAGGTGGATTGGCCATGCTAAATTGTCCCTCAGTTTCCAAAGATGTGTAGGTTAGGTGGATTGGCCATGCTAAATTGCCCCTTAGTGTCCAAAGATGTGTAGGTTAGGTGGATTGGCCATGCTAAATTGCCCCTTAGTGTCCAAAGATGTGTAGGTTAGGTGGATTGGCCATGCTAAATTGCCTCTTAGTGTCCAAAGATGTGTAGGTTAGGTGGATTGGCCATGCTAAATTGCCCCTTAGTGTCCAAAGATGTGTAGGTTAGGTGGATTGGCCAGGCTAAATTGCCCCTTAGTGTCCAAAGATGTGTAGGTTAGGTGGATTGGCCATGCTAAATTGTCCCTTAGTGTGAGGGGGATTAGCAGGGTAAATATGTGGGGTTATGGGAATGGGGCCTGGGTGGGATTGTGGTCAGTGCAGACTCCATGGGCCGAATGGCCTCCTTCCGCACTGTAGGGATTCTCTGAACTATGCACCCAACCCTCCAAACTTCTATTCAGTGATGTCCTTTGCTTTGATTCACAAATCTTCAGGTACCTCACAAAAAATGATTTTTTAAGAAATTCATTAGTGGGACATGGGCATCGCTGGCTGGGCCAGCATTTATTGCCCATCCTTAGTTGCCCAAGGGCAGTTGAGAGTCAACCACGTTGCTGTGGCTCTGGAGTCTCACGTAGTCCAGACTGGGTAAGGACAGCAGATTTCCTTCCCTAAAGGGCATTAATGAACCAGATGGGTTTTTCCGACCATGGTTTAATGGTCGTCAGTAAATTCCTAATTCCAGATTTTATTGAGTTGAATTTAAATTCCACCATCTGCTATGGTGGGATTTGATCCCAGGTCCTCCAGAACATTAGCTGAGTTCCCGGATTAACTAGTCTAGTGATAATACCACTAGGCCATCACCTCCCCAATGCAGGGAAGTAAGCAGACAATCGCTTTCTGTAAGTTTGGATAAATTTATTATTTGGGTAAATTTTCCAGTCAAGCCCGATGCAGGAATCACCATCGGTGGGGCTGAGAATTTAAAGGGCCGATGACCTCAGGCAGGAAATTTCAGTCTCGGGGCAGGCAAAATGCTAGCTGTTGTTTCAATGGTTATAGAATCATAGAATTCCTCCAGTGCAGAAGGAGGCCATTCAGCCCATTGAGCCTACACCAACCACAGTCCCAATTCCCCTAACTCCACACATTTACCCTGTAAATCCCCAGCAATTAAGCACAGCCAATCCATCTGACCCCACATATTTTTCGACACTGAGGGGCAATTTAGCATGGCCAATCCATCTAACCTGCACATCTTTGGACACTAAGGGGCAATTTAGCATGGCCAATCCACCTAACCCGCACATCTTTGGAGTGTGGGAGAAAACCGGAGCACCTGAAGCTAAACCCACGCAGACACGGGGAGAATGTGCAGACTTCGCACAGACAGTGACCCAAGCTGGGAATCGAACCTGGGTTCCTGGCACTGTGAGGCAGCAGTGCTAACCACTGTGCCACTGTGCCACCTATTTTTCAGTATTTTATCTTTTGCAACTTGTATTATTCTGTTCTGGTTACCTGAGTTTATTAATGTAATGCTAGCTAGAGGGAAGTCTGAGGTTAAGTACCAACCGACTCAAGAATAGCTTCTTCCCTGCTGCTGTCAGGGATCTACCATGTATTAAGTTGATCTTTCTCTACACCCTAGCTATGACTGTAACACTATATTCTGCACTCTCTCCTTTCCTTCTCTCCTATGTTTAAAGGGGCAAACTAGCATGGCCAATCCACCTAACCTACACATCTTTGGACACTAAGGGGCAATTTAGCCTGGTCAATCCACCTAACCTGCACATCTTTGGACACTAAGGGACAATTTAGCATGGCCAATCCACCCTAACCTACACATCTTTGGACACTAAGGGGCAATTTAGCCTGGCCAACCCACCTAACCTGCACATCTTTGGACACTAAGGGGCAATTTAGCCTGGCCAATCCACCTAACCTGCACATCTTTGGACACTAAGGGACAATTTAGCATGGCCAATCCACCTAACCTACACATCTTTGGACACTAAGGGACAATTTAGCATGGCCGATCCACCCTAACCTACACATCTTTGGACACTAAGGGGCAATTTAGCCTGGCCAATCCACCTAACCTACACATCTTTGGACACTAAGGGGCAATTTAGCATGGCCAATCCACCTAACCTACACATCTTTGGACACTAAGAGGCAATTTAGCATAGCCAATCCACCTTAACCTACACATCTTTGGACACTAAGGGACAATTTAGCGTGGCCAATCCATCTAACCTACACATCTTTGGCCACTAAGACGCAATTTAGCATGGCCAATCCACCTAACTTGCACATCTTTGGACACTAAGGGGCAATTTAGCATGGCCAGTCCATCTAACCTACACATCTTTGGTCACTAAGAGGCAGTTTAGCATGGCCAATCCACCTAACCTGCACATCTTTGGACATTTATTGCATTAAACACCAGTAAAGCATGCTTGGCGTTGTTACTCTTGCTAAAACATGGCAGCTAACCTGTGCACAGCTAGATCCCACAAATAGCAATGTGATAAATGACCATGCACTTTGTTTTTGTGACCTTGGTTAAGATACAAATGCTGGCCAGGGCACCAAGGGCAACATCCTTGCCCAAGTTCGGACAGTGACATGGGAAATCATGTCCATCCGAGAGGGCAGACAGGGCCTTGGGTTAAACGTCCTACTTGAAAGGTGGTACCTCCAACTGTACCATGCCCATTCTGTACTGCGGTGGCGTGCCAACTTGGGTTATGTTCTCTCAAGTCCCTGGAGTGGGATTTGAAGCCATGGCCTTCTGACACACACTGAATGAAGGAAGGGAACGATGGAGCAGGTTACCCCTGTAAATCCGCTTCTTCTAGCTTTTCTACAGCATGTGCTCACGCCTAGTTCTCTATATCGCTGCCCTGGCAACTATGTGTGGGCAATTGTTTCAAACCCACGATTGCAACTTCAGGTTTCCAGTGAGCGCCCTGTGGAGGCAGGTCCACACTAACCTGTAATGGGAAAACTGCTTTGCTGGACTATACAAGATGGCCGACTGCCAGAAAAGCTAGCAGCTGCTCACAGTTGCCATTAGCAACACAAGGCGTTCTCTCCACCCTGATGAGACCGTAGCTGGACATCATTGGAAACTTTGGAAGTTAAACGTGATAGTGAGCGATAAGTGTGGAAGAAAGTCAAAAGATTGGAGCGAATGTGGTTATTGGTAAAAAAGAAGTTGACGGCCAAAGTTTAATTAGAAAAGAAGGAGAAGAGCTCCCACGTGGCCTGGGGTCGTGATAGACAGTAAGATCAGATTTCATGGCTCACGATTAATTTTGAGCTGTCAGAACCTGCCTCAATTGACAGGATATAAACCAAGCAACCAGCTTGCTTCTACTCATCACCCACCCACCAGTAAAATCGCCACCATAGTCCATGTCAGCTGATTTTGCTTGGGGCAGCAGAAGGCCCTTTGGGCTGGACGAGGGTAAAGACATCACCGGGGGCTCCCACTGCAGGTGAAGATCTGCACTGCACCCTTCAATGAATTGAATTTACTTATTACTGTCGCATGTATTAGGATACAGTGAAAAGTATTGTTTCTTGTGCGTTATACGGACAAAGCATACCGTTCATAGAGTACATAGGGGAGAAGGAAAGGGGAGGGTGCAGAATGTAGTGTTACAGTCACAGATAGGATGTAGAGAAAGATCAACTTAATATTTGATTTATTGTTGTCACATGTACTGGGATACAGTGAAAAGTATTGTTTCTTGCGCTGTACAGACAAAACATACTGTTCATCGAGTACTTAGGAGAGAAGGAAAGGAGTGGGTGCAGAATATAGTGTTACAGTCACAGCTAGGGTGTAGAGAAAGATCAACTTAATATAAGGTAGGTCCATTCAAAAGTCTGATGGCAGCAGGGAAGAAGCTGCTTTGTTGGTTGATATGTGACCTCAGACTTTTGTATCTTTTTCCCAATGGAAGAAGGTGGAAGAGAGAATGTCCGGTGTGTGTGGGGCCCTTAATTATGCTGGCTGCTTTTCCAAGGTGGTGGGAAAGGTAGACAGAGTCAATGGATGGGAGGCTGGTTTGTGTGATGGATTGGGCTACATTCACAACCTTTTGTAGTTCCTTGTGGTCTTGGGCAGAGCAGGAGCCCGTACCAAGCTGTGATACAACCAGAAAGAAAAACAGAAAATGCTGGAAAATCTCTGCAGGTCTGACAGCATCTGTGGAGAGATAACAGAGCCCTGTGTTTCATGTCTGGATGACCTTTTGTCAAATGCTGTCTGAGATTTTCCAGCATTTTCTGTTTTTGGTTCAGATTCCAGCATCCGCAGTAAGAACATAAGAACATAAGAACATAAGAAATAGGAGCAGGAGTAGGCCATCTAGCCCTTCGAGCCTGCCCCGCCATTCAATAAGATCATGGCTGATCTGTTGTGGCTCAGTTCCACTTTCCCGCCCTCTCCCCATAACCCTTAATCCCCTCGCTTATCAAAAACTCATCAACCCGCATCTTAAAAATATTTAGCGAGGCAGCCTCCACCACTTCAACGGGCAGAGAATTCCAGAGATTCACCACCCTTTGAGTGAAGAAGTTCCTCCTCAACTCCGTTCTAAACCGCCTCCCCTTTATCTTGAGGCTGTGCCCCCTAGTCCTACTGTCTTTTTTGAGCGGGAAGAGTCTCTCCACCTCTATCCTATCCATCCCATTCATCATCTTATACGTCTCAATGAGATCTCCCCTCATTCTTCTAAACTCTAACGAGTACAAGCCTAGTTTATTCAGCCTCTCCTCATAGCTCAATCCCCTCAACTCCGGTATCAGCCTAGTAAACCTCCTCTGCACTCCCTCCAGGGCCAAAATATCCTTGCGCAGGTGCGGCGCCCAAAACTGCACACAGTACTCCAGCTGCGGCCTCACCAATGCCCTATACAGCTGCAGCAAGACCTCCCTACTTTTATATTCAATCCCCCTCGCTATGAAGGCCAGCATCCCATTCGCCTTCCTGACCACCTGCTGCACCTGCAAGCTGGGTTTTTGCGACTCATGCACAAGGACCCCGAGGTCCCTCTGCACCGTCGCCTGCTGCAGTTTTTCGCCACGTAAGTAATAGTCCTTCCTACCATTCTTCCTACCAAAGTGGACCACCTCACACTTGCCAACATTAAATTCCTTTTGCCATTTCCTGGCCCATTCGCCCAGCCTATCTAGATCCTTCTGCAGACTCTCCACACCCTCCGCACAATTTGCCTTTCCCCCAATCTTGGTGTCACCAGCAAATTTCGACACCCTGCACTCGGTTCCCTCCTCCAGATCATCTATATAAATAACTAGTTTTTTTTCCATCCAGAAAGGGTGCTTCTATGGTGCATCGATTGGTGAGGGTTGTAGCGGACATGCCGAACTTCCTTAGCCTGCTGAGAAAGTAGAGGCCGGTGGGGTTTCTTAATAGTGGGGAATACAATGGATTAATACGGGCGGTGTGAAGGATAAAATGTCGCGAAAGCAAAAATGATCAAGATAAATCGCAGGGCAATGTGACTCCAGACTTCAGGCAATTGTGTCCCAGTCCCACATGAACCCACACAATGGGGACAATCTGATAGAATTGTGGAAAGTCAAAGGAGTTCCCTTTGGAGTGCGTCAGAGTCATTCCTTCCCATTGTACATTGTAACGCGATGGAAATAAATTATACAGTTCTGCACAGAACCTCCATTCTTCTCGCTCCTTTCGAAACCATGCATGGTTCTTTCCCTTTTCACAATAGGCCCCTTGTCCTGCACTGTATAGTCCGCAGCAAGTTTATCTGAATGTATGCCGAGGGCCAGGTTCTGTGACTTGCAGAATTGGCAACAACAAAGCAAGGATCGTGTCATGGAGGCCCACTTATCAGCAATAATGGCCAAACATGCATGCTTGGCTTCCATTTCGCATCCCAAGATCCTAATCGGGAATGGAATGGGCTGAGTTCTGAATGTTTCCGATGAATGTTCTCTTTTATTGTGTTTAATCGCAGTGGTGTAATTATTAATGATTGATGAGAAGTGACATGCTAGTCCCTTTCTCCCTCTCACACCAAGTCGGATCCTCCCCGCTCCCCCCCTACACGTTGAACCACAAAGGGGCTTAGGTCGCTGCCCATTCTTCTTTAGATGGACAAAGAAGCTTTCTAAAATTCTCGGGGAAGCCCATTTCCCTTGGATGGTGAAACAAGATTTACAACTGCCGGAAAAAAATGACAGGAAAGGTATTGAGGTTCAGGATACATTAATGGCTTTAAAAAAATCACAATTAGACGGACAAAGAAGCTTTCTAAAATTCTCGGGGAAGCCCGTTTTCCTTAGTGTCCAAAGATGTGCAGGTTACGTGGATTGGCCATGTTAAATTGCCCCTTAGTGTCCAAAAATATGCTGGTTAGGTGGATTGGCCATGCTAAATTGCCCCTTAGTGTCCAAAGATGTGCAGGTTAGGGTGGATTGGCCATGTTAAATTGCCCCTTAGTGTCCAAAGATGTGCAGGTTAGGGTGGATTGGCCATGCTAAATTGCCCCTTAGTGTCCAAAGATGTGCAGGTTAGGTGGATTGGCCATGTTAAATTGCCCCTTAGTATCCAAAAATATGCTGGTTAGATGGATTGGCCATGCTAAATTGCCCCTTAGTGTCCAAAGATGTGTAGGTTCGGTGGATTGGCCATGCTAAATTGCCCCTTAGTGTCCAAAGATGTGCAGGTTAGGTGGATTGGCCATGCTAAATTGTCCCTTAGTGTCCAAAGATGTGCAGGTTAGGTGGATTGGCCATGCTAAATTGTCCCTTAGTGTCCAAAGATGCGTAGGTTAGGTGGATTGGCCATGCTAAATTGTCCCTTAGTGTCCAAAGATGTGCAGGTTAGGTGGATTGGCCATGCTAAATTGTCCCTTAGTGTCCAAAGATGCGTAGGTTAGGTGGATTGGCCGTGCTAAATTGTCCCTTAGTGTCCAGAGATGTGTAGGTTAGGTGGATTGGCCATGCTAAATTGTGCCTTAGTGTCCCGGGTTATGTGGGTTAGAGGGATTAACAGGGGAAAGCGACGGTGCAGAGGGACCTCGGGGTCCTTGTGCATGAGTCGCAAAAACCCAGCTTGCAGGTGCAGCAGGTGGTCAGGAAGGCGAATGGGATGCTGGCCTTCATAGCGAGGGGGATTGAATATAAAAGTAGGGAGGTCTTGCTGCAGCTGTATAGGGCATTGGTGAGGCCGCAGCTGGAGTACTGTGTGCAGTTTTGGGCGCCGCACCTGCGCAAGGATATTTTGGCCCTGGAGGGAGTGCAGAGGAGGTTTACTAGGCTGATACCGGAGTTGAGGGGATTGAGCTATGAGGAGAGGCTGAATAAACTAGGCTTGTACTCGTTAGAGTTTAGAAGAATGAGGGGAGATCTCATTGAGACGTATAAGATGATGAATGGGATGGATAGGATAGAGGTGGAGAGACTCTTCCCGCTCAAAAAAGACAGTAGGACTAGGGGGCACAGCCTCAAGATAAAGGGGAGGCGGTTTAGAACGGAGTTGAGGAGGAACTTCTTCACTCAAAGGGTGGTGAATCTCTGGAATTCTCTGCCCGTTGAAGTGGTGGAGGCTGCCTCGCTAAATATTTTTAAGAAGCGGGTTGATGGGTTCTTGATAAGAGAGGGGATTAAGGGTTATGGGGAGAGGGCGGGAAAGTGGAACTGAGCCACGACAGATCAGCCATGATCTTATTGAATGGCGGGGCAGGCTCGAAGGGCTAGATGGCCTACTCCTGCTCCTATTTCTTATGTTCTTATGTTCTTATGAAATATGTGGGAATAGGGTATGGGTGATTTGCAGACTCAATGGGCCGAATGGCCTCCTTCTGCACTGTAGGGATTCCACGAACCTAACCTATGATTCTATGATTCTATAATTCTAAAAGTCAAATGATGGCCGTGAAAATATCATCGATTGTTGCATAAACCCATCCGGTTCATTCACGCGCCTTTCCGGAAGGAAATCTGATGTCCTGGCCCAAACTACGTAACTTCAGCTCAACAGCTATGTGGACCCAATCGAGCCACTCAGTTGAAAGGCAATTCGAGATGGGCAATAAATGCTGCGACAGCCAATGATGCCCACATCTCACGAATAAAAAAAACATGTTGCTATCACTCAGTAATGATTTAGGCAAGTGTCACTTTCAGGGCTGCGTAACATCTGATTAGACTTGTGTTAGTGAGCTCGACAGCCTGACTGATTTACAATGCAGGGAGCCCATTAAAGAAAAATGTATTACCCTGTCATCGTCTCAGTTTTACTGCTGTAGCATTATCAGATTCCAGTCCAGCACACTGGGAGATAGAACATACAGTCCTTGCATCGGAAAGATGCTGATAGAGCAGCTTATAGTGAAATAGGGAGCTGCAATAAAAGGAATCATGTGGCTACTAGATTCCTTAGTCAAGGGCAATGGCCTGGGGCTAATATGTATTTTAAGTAAAGATAAAGTTGTTTTGGAACTTATTGGATCAATCTCACAGGCAATCCTGTGTACCAGAGAGTATTATGTTCTCATGCGTTGATCATTCATTGAGGTGATGGTCTAGTGGTATTATCGCTGGACTATTAATCCAGAAACTCAGCTAATGTTCTGGGGGACTCGGGTTCGAATGCCTGCCATGGCAGATGGTGGAATTTGAATTAAAAACTATCTGGAATTAAGAATCTACTGATGACCCATTGTCAGAAAAACCCATTTGCTTCCCTTTTGGGAAGGAAATCTGCCGTCCTTACCCTGGTCTGGCCTACATGTGACTCCAGAGCCACAGCAACGTTTTTGACTCTCAACTAACCTCTAAGGGTAACTAGGGATGGGCAATAAATGCTGGTCTAGCCAGTGATGCCAATGTCCCACAAATGAATTTAAAAAAGCTGTGTAACTTGTTAATATTACATTCCTGTCTGCACAATATTTAGGCAGGTAGTTCATACAACCCTCACTGGGCTGCAAACAGGTTAGCAACTAAACCTGGCAATTTGTACTATTCTACCCTGAGTTACACTTGTGGGCAGCATGGTGGCACTGCTGCCTCACAGATCCAAAGTCCTGGGTTCGATTCCGGCCTCAGGTCCCTGTCTGTGTGGAGGTTGCATGCTCTCCCTGTGTCTGTGTGGGTTTGCTCTGGTTTCCTCTCACAGTCCAAAGACGTGCTGGTTAGGTGGATTAGCCATGCTCAAAAGACTCCTTATTGCCCAAAGATGTGCAGATTAGATGGATTTGCCGTGCTAAGTTGCCCCTTAGAGTCCAAAGATGTGTAGGTTAGGTGGATTGGTCATGCTAAATTTCTCCTTCGTGTCCAAAGATGTGCAGGTTAGGTGGATTGGCCATGCTAAATTGTCCCTTAGTGTCCAAAGATGTGTAGGTTAGGTTGGCTGGCTGTACCCCTTAAATGTCAGGGGGGATTAGCAGAGGAAATGCATGGTATTACGGAGATAGGGCCTGGGTGGGATTGTTGACAGTGCAGACTCGATGGGTTGAATGGCCTCTGTCTGCACTGTAGGATTCTCCAGCTTGATACTTGAATCTGTGACTCAGTTACACAACCCAGGCTGCAGTCAAATGCTTGAGAACCAAAGTCAAGGCTGATGCTTTGGGAGTGCTTGCACTGTCGGAGGTGCTGGCGTTTGGCTGTGACGCTAAACCACTTTGAGATGTCAGACAGTCGGGTAAAGCACTATATAAATGCAACTGTTTCTTCCCTGATTTACTCGCATGGCCATGCCTTTGAACACAAGACATTCTCGAGGAATAAGTCCACTGCTGCATTGGAAGCAAAGACATGATCAGAACAACTCATATAGAAAATCTGAGAAGTGTCACATTTTGGGTGTCACACATCCATGGAAGCAAAAATTGTGACCCACTGAAATATATTGAGGGATAGCACGATGGCACAGTGGTTAGCACTGTTGTCTCACAGCGCCAGGGACACGGGTTCGATTCCCGGCTTGGGTCACTGTTTGTGCAGAGTTTGCACATTCTCCCCATGTCTGCATGGGTTTCCGCCGGGTGCTCTGGTTTCCTCCCACAATCCAAAAGACGTGCTGGTTAGGTGCGTTGTCTGTGCTCAATTCTCCCTCGGTGTACCCGAACAGCAGTGTGGCGACTCAGGGATTTTCACAGTAACTTCATTGCAGTGTTAATGTAAGCCAACTTATGACACTAATAAATAAGCTTTAAACTTAAAATTTCAAATATTCACCTGTCTGTGACATAGAAACATAGAAACTAGAAACAGGAGGAGGCCATTCGGCCCTTCGAGCCTGCTTCACCATTCATTGCCATCGTGGCTGATCGTCCAACTCAGTAGCCTGATCCCCCCATGTCCCTCGGTCCCTTTAGCCCCAAGAGCGATATCTAATTTCTTCTTGAAATCACACAACGTTTTGGCCTCAACTACTTTCTGTGGGAGTGAATTCCACACATTCACCACCCTCTGGGTGAAGAAATTCCTCCTCACCTCAGTTCTAAAAGGTTTAAAGTTTATTTATTAGTTTCACAAGTAGGCTTACGTTAACACTGCAATGAAGTTACTGTGAAATTCCCCTAGTCACCACACTCCAGCGCCTGTTCGGGTCAATGCACCCTAACCAGCACATCTTTCAGACTGTGGGAGGAAACTGGAGCATCCGGAAGGAAACCCACATGGACATGGGGAGAATGTGCGAACTCCACACAGACAGTGACCCAAGCTGGGTATTGAACCCTGGTCCCTGGTGCTGTGAGGCAGCAGTGCTAACCACTGTGCTACCATGCCACCCCCTTATCCTCAAACTATGACCCCCTAGTTCTGGACTCCCCCCACCATCGGGAACATTCTTTCTGAATCTACCCTGTCTAACCCTGTTAGATTTTTTTAAAGTTTCATTTTATAAGTTTCAGAAGTGACGTTACAAATTGATGAACTGTGAGGGAATCCGGAGTAACAAACAAGGAATGAAGCAACACTTATCTCTAGTCAGATGGGAGAGCTGGTTTAGAAAGCTTGTTGGACACTGGCTGTCAATGAAATTTGGTTCAAACGTGGCCTTTGCAGGTGTTTAGGTGCCTGATTGGCTCCCTTAACTTGCTCTTAAGTATTTCATAACATATAGAAGCAGAATCAGGCCATTCAGCCCATCGAGTCCACTCCGCCATGGCTGATATGCTCCTCATCCCCATTTTCCTGCCTTCTCCCCATTACCCTTCAACCCATTAAAAATCTGTCTAACTCCTCCTTAAATGTACTCACTGTCCCGGCATCCACTGCACTTTGGGGTAGCGAATTCCACAGATTCACAACCCTTTGGGAGAAGTAGTTTCTCCTCAACTCTGTTTTAAATTTGCTGTCCCTTATCCTATGACCTCTCGTCCTAGAATGTCCCACAAGAGGAAACATCCGCTCCACATCTACTTTATCCAGACCTTTTATCATCTTGTAAACCTCAATTAGATCTACCCTCATTCTTCTAAATTCCAGAGAGTGTCAGCCTGAAGTGTTCAATCTCTCTTCATACAACAAACCCCTCATCTCTGGAATCAATCTAGTGAACCTCCTCTGAACTGCCTCCAATGTCATTACATGCAAGAAATAAACAAATCAAATCGAAAACAAGGGATAATTTTGCATGCCCCATCCACCTAACCTGCACATCTTTGGACACTAAGGGGTAATTTAGCATGGCCAATCCACCTAACCTGCACATCTTTGGACACTAAGGGGTAATTTACCATGGCCAATCCACCTAACCTGCACATCTTTGGACACTAAGGGGTAATTTACCATGGCCAATCCACCTAACCTGCGCATCTTTGGACACTAAGTGACAGTTTAGCACGGCCAATCCACCTAACCTGCACATCTTTGGAGTGTGGGAGGAAACTGGAGCACCCGGCAGAAACTCATGCTGACACAGGGAGAACGTGCAGACTCCCCACAAACAGTGACCCCAGCCGGGAATCGAACCTGGGTCCCTGACGCTGTGAGGCTGCAGTGCTAACCATTGTGCCACCGTGCTGTTCACATGTTAATAACCTTTTATGCATGAGCAACTTTTAACGTTCTTAAACAATTGATTTATCTCCTTCTGAACTTTGTTTCTCTTATGTTTTTGACAGTAAGTTTTCTGGCACAGTTTCATTAAGGGTTAAACAAATGACTGACTTTGAGATAACAGTTCTGACGAATGACTGACATGAGTGGGTCTGACAATCTTCCCCTACCTGATCAGTGCAAGCATGAATAATTTAGCATTTTTCTGCTCAATGCACATCATGGCCTTTGCATCAAAGTGCTGTGTGTGTATCACAGGCTCAATATAATGAGGATGACATCCTGCATTGAGCTGCAGTGAAGCTAAAGTTTGTTCATTCACAGTTCTCTCCACTACTCCTCTGGAAGGGGTGAGGTTTTCTGGAGGTTAATCCCTGAGTGCTGATCATCCCCCCCGTACCTCATCCAAATGCTTCACTTCATGTTCAAACCTGGAAAGTGAGTGTCAGTAAACTATTTGATCACAGTGGGATTCACATCTGAGTCCGACTTGTGTGTGGGCGTGTGCACTTGGGCATGTGAATGTGAGTCAGTGTGTGTGAGCGTGAGTGTGAGTGTGTGTGCGCGTCTGCGTGTGTGTTTGTGAATGTGAGTGAGTGTGTGTGTGTGTGTGAGTGAGAGAGTGTGTGTGAGAGAGAGTGTGTGAGTGTGTGTGTGTGGGGGAGTCTGTGTGTGAGAGAGAGAGTGTGTGTGTGTGTGTGAGAGACAGTGTGTGTGTGAGAGAGAGAGAGAGTGTGTGTGAGAGAGTGTGTGAGAGAGAGAGTGTGTGTGTGAGAGAGAGTGTGTGTGTGAGAGAGAGTGTGTGTGTGTGTAAGAGTGTGTATGAGAGAGAGAGTGTGTTTGAATGTGTGTGTGTGTGTAGTGGGCATGTCCATACTATGTGTAATTATTTATGTATGTGTACATGTGTGCAGATATGTGTTCGTTTGTGTGTGTATGTGAGTTTTTGATTTGATTTGATTTATTATTGTCATGTGTATTGGGATATGGTGAAAAGTATTGCCTCTTGCATACTATACAGACAAAGCATACCGTTCGTAGAGAAGGAAAGGAGAGGGTGCAGAATGTAGTGTTACAGTCATAGCGAGGGTGTAGAGAAAGATCAGCTTAATATAAGGTAGGCCCATTCAAAAGTCTGACAGCAGCAGAGAAGAAGCTGTTCTTGAGTCGGTCGGTACGTGACCTCAGACTTTCGTATCTTTTTCCCAAAGAAGGTGGAAGAGAGAATGTCTGGGGTGTGTGGGGTCCTTAATTATGCCGGCTGCTTTCCCCAAGGCAGCAGGAAGTGTAGACAGAGTCAGCGGATGGGAGGCTGGTTTGCGTGATGAATTGGGCTACATTCACATTTCTTTGGAGTGTGTATGTATGTATGCATGTGTGTGCACATATGTGAGTGGACATGTCCACAGTTGTGTACATATGTGCGGGTTAGGTTAATTGGCCATGGTAAATTGATCCTAGTCTCAGGAGACTAGGAGGGTAAATATGGCAGGATATGGGGATCGGGCCTGGTTGGGATTGTGATTGGTACAGACTCGATGGGCCGATGGCCTCCTTCTGCACTGTAGGGATTCTATGATGAGTTGTGCTCATGCGTGTATTTGTGTGTGCATGTGTAGCATGTGTGGACATATGTGTGTACGTTCATGTGTGTGCGTGTTCATGTATGCAGGTGTGTTCATACATTGAGGTAATGCATTTTGGAAGGTCTAATACAGATAGGAAATATACAGTAAATGGCAGAACCCTGAAGAGTATTGATAGGCAGAGGGATCTGGGTGTACAGGTACACAGGTCACTGAAAGTGGCAACGCAGGTGGAGAAGGTAGTCAAGAAGGCATACGGCATGCTTGCCTTCATTGGCCGGGGCATTGAGTTTAAACATTAGCAAGTCATGTTGCAGCTTTATAGAACCTTAGGCCGCACTTGGAATATAGTGTTCAATTCTGGTCGCCACACTACCAGAAGGCTGTGGAGGCTTTGGAGAGGGTACAGAAAAGATTTACCAGGATGTTGCCTGGTATGGAGGGCATTAGCTATGAGGAGAGGTTGGAGAAACTTGGTTTGTTCTCACTAGAGGTTGAGGAGAGACCTGATAGAAGTCTACAAGATTATGAGAGGCATGGACAGAGTGGATAGTCAGAAGCTTTTTCCCAGGGTGGAAGAGTCAGATACTAGGGGGAAAAGGTTTAAGGTGTGAGGGGCAAAGGAGATGTACGAGGCAGATTTTTTACACAGAGGGTGGCGGGTGCCTGGAACTCATTGCCAGGGGAGGTAGTGGAAGTGGATACATTAGTGAGTTTTAAGGGGCGTCTTGACCAGTACATGAATAGGATGGGAATAGAGGGATATGGTCCCTGGAAGAGTAGGGGGTTTTAGTTCAGTCGGGCAGCAGGGTCGGTGCAGGCTTGGAGGGCCTGTTCCTGTGCTGGAATTTTCCTTGTTCTTTATTACAGCAATCAGGAATGAATTCCATGTCTGTTTCTATCTGCACTGTCAATCCTCGGGGTCCTCAGATCACTTTCAGGAAGCTTACTGCTGGCTTGTTTGGAATCAGCACGTGTGAGAGTCTGGGGAGCTTGTATCTTTCCCCACTTGATAATCATACACAATGTCATTCCCGTTCTCATTGTTAGTTTTAGGCATGTGGTAATGGATGCCAACATGGCACTTCCTCTGCAAATCCCTCCCCTAAACCTCTCCGCATCAACGTACCTCTGTCCTCATTCGAGTGCCTCCTGCTCCAATATCTCCTTTTGTGGCAAATTGTCACAGAATCATCGAATCCTGGCAATGAGGAAACCGGAGCATCCGGAGGAGAACGTGCAATCTCCGCACAGACGGTGACCCAAGCTGGGAATCGAACCCGGGTCCCTGGCGCTGCGGGGGCAGCAGTGCCAGCCACTTTGCCAAAGGCACCTTGTATCCAAATGGATTCAAGGCCAAACTCTGCGTCTAAAATGGCCCCGTTCTCCACCCCCCCCAAATCTCCCCCCAACCACCCGCCCAATCATCTCTTCCACGAGGCGGTGTCTATCTGTGCCAAAGGTGAAGGCTGCTGGTTACTGATATCTCTGTTGATGAAAAGTCCGATGTGGGACACAGATGCCATCTTTGCCCAATCATTCATTGCCTGTCAGGTGCCCACTGTATATGTGATTGTCAGCGCTGGCGAAACAGCTGCTTGAATACTTGTCTTCATGCTTGATGGGTAAGCAGGTTCGAGGGATTTGCTGTATCCAGCAAACAATTAATCCCTATAAATAGGTACAGGCAAGCAGTGGTATTCAATGAGCGATAGAGCGAGAGCAATCACAAGTCTGAGTTACCCTTTGAGCGCTGAATCCCCCTCAAAACTACAGCTACAACACACTGCATTTCGATGGCACCTTTGACATGCCAGAAACCTCCCCAGGAGCTCCCCGGAAACATTATAGAGCTGTTTTGGGCGGCACAGTGGCACAGTAGTTAGCGCTACTGTCTCACAGAGCCAGGGGCCCAGGTTCAATTCCGGCCTCGAGTCACTGTGTGGAGTTTGCACGTTCTCCCCGTGTCTGCATGGGTTTCCTCCGGGTGCCCCAGTTTCCTCCCACAGTCCAAAGATGTGTAGGTTAAATGGATTGGCCATGCTAAATTGCCACTTAGTGTCCAAAGATGTGTAGGTTAGGGTGGATTGGCCATGCTAAATTGCCACTTAGTGTCCAAAGATGTGTAGGTTAGGTGGATTGGTCATGCTAAATTGTCCCTTAGTGTCCAAAGACATGCTGGTTAGATGGATTGGCCATGCTAAATCCTTGCCTCCTCCCCCCACATGTACTCTATGAACGGTGTGCTTTGTCTGAATAGCACGCAAGAAACAATACTTTTCACTGTATCCCAATACATGTGACAATAATAAATCAAATCAAATATTAAGTTGATCTTTGTTACACCCTAGCTATGACTGTAACACTATATTCTGCATTCTCTCCTTTCCTTCTCTATGCTTTGTCTGAATAGCCCGCACAAAACAATACTTTTCACTATATCCCAATACATGTGACAATAATAAATCAAATCAACTGATAGTTCAACAGAACAGAAAAGCCATTTGTTCCCCACCACCAATACCACCCCCCTCCCCACCCACCCCTGCCCCCGTGGGTAAATGTGAGGTGGCGCATGCTTTTCTATGCAATATACAACTGGCAGGTCAGACACTTGAGTAGCATAGAGATCCAGGAGCTGCTAACCTGCCCACCAACACTGTCCCGACCACACAAGGGCCACACACACAGGCCATCGCAGCAATGGCAAGACCCAGGGCCTAGGATTGACTTGGGGCGCCTCTGTTAATAATGGACAGATGGAATGTCGTGCAAACACAATGAACACTTGTCCACCACCACCAGCCATATCCTCCTTGCCCAGATATTGGGCTTACCACCAAGATCTTACCTGGGATCTGAACCGCACTCAGCAAGAAGGGAAGAGGCTTGCTTCGACACAGTGATTTGCCTGTAGGAACATGGGAATTAGGAGCAGAGGTTGGCGAATCCAGCCCTTCGAGCCTGCTCCACCATTCAATCAGATCATGGCTGATCTCTCCCTGCTCTCAAATCCACCTCCCCCACCTGTTCCCCTTATCCCTTTTCCTACTGGAATTATATCTACCTCCTTCCTGAAGCCAGTTAATGATTCAGATTCCACCATGCTATGGGGCAGCGAGTTCCACAAATTCACCCCCCTCTGTGAGAAGTAGTTCCTCCTCATCTCAGTGTTAAATCTCGACCTATACCCTGTGATCTCTTGTTCGAGATTGCCCCACAACAGGAAACATTTGTTCCACATTTACTTTACCAATCCCATATCCCTCGATCAGATTCCCCTCATCCTTCTAAACTCCAGCATGTACAAACCCCCAACTGTTTAACCTCTCCTCATACGCCAACTCTTTCATCCCCGGAATCAATCTGGTGAACCTCCTCCGAACCGCCTCCAATGTCACTGCATCCTTCCTCAAATAAGGAGACCAGATTTGGGGGGGAATTTTCCTGTCCCGTACAGGAATCGTCGTGGGGGAGACATGCAAAGGTGGGATTTTCCAGTTTTGGGGCCAGCGCGGATGGAAAATCCCACCTGTCATCTCACCAACAGACAATTGCAACAAGACTTGTCAAGTTTTATGCCCTTTTAAGGCATCTGCCAACACCCTCACCCTCTGGTAAGTGGGGCTGAGGTTCAGTGCCCTTCAAGGGGGCAACTCAGAAACCCGTCTTGCCCACTCAATCCGAGCTGCACCTGTTACTTGTTGGCATGTGTCTTTAAATAGCACTCACAATGTGACCAACGTCAACCAGGGCCAAAATTATTGTACCACTGGCACACTATCAAGTGCTTGACACAGGATTAAATATAGCTACATTTTCTGAGATTACATTTCACTGGCTCCGTTCCATACCAAGTCCCAGCAATTTTGTTTCATACAAAACATTAACTCACACACGTCCCAACAATTGCCCTTGCAATGCCTGCTTGATAGAAATGTCAGCTTTATTTTGAAGAGTTTCCCTCCAAGCTGGGTCCAATGCTGCACACTTCAGCGCTCCCCTAATTATAGGATGCTACAAGCCTACCCAGAGCACGATAGCACAACACGCGTGTCCCCGGAGCTGCTGACCGTCACACCAGTTGTCACAAGGCTGCACAAATCTCTTGCAAATTGGGGCAGGCGATACCTTCTGCTGCCTCGTAAGATGTGCAGGTTAGATGGATTGGCCATGCTAAATTGCCCCTTAGTGTCTAAAGATGTGTAGGTTAGGTGGATTGGCCATGCTAAATTGTCCCTTAGTGTCCAAAGATGTGCAGGTTAGGGTGGATTGACCATGCTAAATTGCCCCTTAGTGTCTAAAGATGTGTAGGTTAGGGTGGATTGGCCATTGACTAAGGGGCAATTTAGCATGGCCAATCCACCTAACCTGCACATCTTTGGACACTAAGGGACAATTTAGCATGGCCAATCCATCTAACCTGCACATCTTTGGACACTAAGGGACAATTTAGCATGTCAATCCCCTTAACCTACATATCTTTAGACACTAAGGGGCAATTTAGCATGGCCAATCCATCTAATCTACACATCTTTCAGGCTGTGGGAGGAAACGGGAGCGCCCGGAGGAAACCCAAACGGACACGGGGAGAATGTGCAGACTCCACCCAGACAGTGACCCAAGCCGGGAATCAAACGCTGATGTCTGGTGCTGTGAGGCAGCAGTGCTAACCGCCGTGCTCTTGTGGAATATAAACACCAGCATGGAGCAGCTGGGCCGAATGGCCTGTTCTGGCGCTGTAAATACTTTGTAATTGACCACTGGATGAGGAGCGAAAGAAATTTTACCGATGGGATTTATACTTATCCCTGTCTGCATTACCATGGTTACATTGAGTCTCTCTGACAGATAAATCATTGCTGAAGGGATTGGCTCCCAAAGGTCCCCTGGCAGGAGACAATGAAGTGGAAAGCAGAAATGATTTGTGAAGCACTCTGCTGTTTTGACAGAAAACATTAACAGATGCACACAATCCATGTACAGTCACCATGAAAATCCGAAGGTTGGAAGGCATGCTTACGGGTCACTAATTTTGGCGACTAGTTTTTATCCCAATTCGTAGCAACTGTAGTCCCTGGAGTTAAAGCAACAGGCCTCACAGTCTCTTTAAGTGCGTGGACATTAATAGGCGTGACTTTCCAGCCTCATTTACCCTGAAACTGTAAAATCCCACCTTGAGGTCAACAGACCTCTCTGCAGTCCGCCCCTCGCCCGCTCCGATTCCCGTGGTGGGCAGGACAGGAAAGTTCCGGCTTATGCCTTTCTAGGTTTGATTTTTTTAAAAATTCATTTGTGGGACATGGGTGTTGATGGCTGAGCCAGCATTTATTGCCCATCCCTAGTTACCTGAGGATAGTTGAGAATCAACCACGTTGCTGTGGCTCTGGAGTCACACACTCACCTGAGGAAGGGGCAGTGCTCCGAAAGCTAGTGGATTTTGCTACCAAATAAACCTTAATGTTGTGAGACTTCTTATTGTGTCACATGTAGGGTAAGGACGGCAGATTTCCTTCCCTAAAGAACATTAGTGAACCAGATGGGTTTTTCCTGACAATGGTTTCATCAGTAGATTCTTAATTCCAGACATTTTTTATTGAATTTAAATTCCACTATCTGCTGTGGCAGGATTCGAACCCGGGTCCCCCAGAACATTAGCTGAGTTTCTAGATTAATGGTCTAGCGATAATACCACTAGGCCATCGCCTCTCCAATTAATAATGATCTTAATGACCTTCACCACCCTATTGACAAGGTGTATGATCTCTATCCACAAGGGCAGATGTCAATCCAGATGTCACAGGTCATTGTGTGCATGTCCTCCTCGTGATAACCTCAAATTCTAACCTGGAATCAATTCCTCCTGATTAATGGAAAATTGATAACTCTTCCTATCTAAAGTTTATTTGTTCATGTCACAAGTACGCTTACATTAACACTGCAATACAGTTACTGTGAAAATCCCCCAGTCGCCACACTCTAGTGCCTGTTTGGGTACACTGAGGGAGAATTTAGCATGGCCAATACACCTAACCTACACATCTTTGGACACTAAGGGACAATTTAGCATGGCCAATCCACCTAACCTACACATCTTTGGACACTGAGGACAATTTAGCATGGCTAATCCACCCTAACCTACACATTTTCGGACTGTGGGAGGAAACCCACACAGACACAGGGAGAACGTACAAACTCTACACAAACAGTCACCTGAGGCTGGGAATTAAACTCAGGTCCCTGGCGCTGTGAGGCAGCAGTGCCACCATGTTTGCTGCCACCCACTTGAATCAGCCCCCCTTGGGGTGTGATGAACCTCAGGCACTCAGTAAAGTCCACACTCTCACTGCACCCGTACTCTGGACACCATGAATGCTGCACATGTCAGGTTGTAATCAAAGGAAAATTATATTCAAAATAAAACCTTATCAATTACAAGTCTTTATTTATGGCTGCCAGTTGTGGTGCAGTTGGTAGCAATCTCACCTTCGAGTCACAAGGTTGTGGGTTCATGTCCCACTCCAGAAACCTGAGTGCAGAATCTAGACTGACTCTCCAATGTGGGAATACAGTCAATCGGAGGTTCTGACTTCATGATGAGAGGTTAAATCAAGGTTCCCTTCAAGCTACGAGGGTCCCATGACACTGTTAATTCGTCCTGTTAATTTGATATACACAAAAGTGTATAAATACATCTTCCTTCAGATGACCCAGCACTGTTCAACCCCTGCAGTTAAAGGAGAGAACACTAGGGGGCGAATCTTCCATCCCGCCTGCCCGGAAGCAGAGCAGGCAAGGGGCAGATCATGGAATGGTCTGTTGACCGCGGGCGGATGAGGCTGGAAAATCCTGTCCCAAATACCTGACAAGTGAAATACTGCAGCTGCTGAAAATCTGAAATAAAAACAGAGAAAGTGCTCAGCAGGTCTGGCAGCGTCTGTGGAGAGAGGATAGAGCCAACGCTTCGAGTCTGGATGACTCTTCCTCAGAACTTAAGAGAGGGAGAAACGGGATGAATTTTATACTGTATCAGAGGGGATGGAGCAAGATAGAAGGTCAGGAATGGGGGGAGCGAAGGAAAGATTTGACAGAGATTTGATTCTATTTATTATTGTCACATGTATTGGGATACAGTGAAAAATATTGTTTCTTGCGCTATACAGACAAAGCATACCATTCATAGAGAAGGAAAGGAGAGGGTGCAGAAGGTAGTGTTACAGTTACAAATAGGATGCAGAGAAAGATCAGCTTAATATAAGATTGGTCCATTCAAAAGTCTGACAGCAGCAGGGAAGAAGCTGTTCTTGAGTCGGTTGGTACGTAACCTCAGACTTTGTATCTTTTCTCCGACAGAAGAAGGTGGAAGAGAGAATGTCCGGGGTGTGTGGGGTCCTTAATTATACCGGCTGCTTTTCCGGGGTGGTGGGAAAGGTAGACAGAGTCAATGGATGGGAGGCTGGTTTACATGATGGACTGGGCTACATTCACAACCCTTTGTAGTTCCTTTTGTAGTTCCTTGCAGTCTTGGGCAGAGCAGGAGCCCAGACCAAGCTGTGATACAACCAGAAAGAATGCTTTCTATGGGGCATCTGTAAAAGTTGGTGAGAGTCGTAGCGGACAAGCCAAATTTCCTTCGTCTTCTGAGAAAGTAGAGGCGTTGGTGGGGCTTTCTTAACTATAGTGTCAGCATGGGGGGGACCGGGACAGGTTGTTGGTGATCGGGACACCTAGAAACCTGAAGCTCTCGACCCTTTCTACTTCATCCCCGTTGATGTAGACAGGGGCATGTTCTCCACTATGCTTCCTGAAGTCAATGACTAGCAATGATGTTGGCTGGAATTCTCCCACCATTCATGGCAGTGGGACTCTCTTGGTTCCACTGGCAGCGCACCCCCACCCACGTGGGGTAAAGTCAATGGGGATCCCCACTGAGAGCGGCGGGGACCAGAGAATCCCACCGCTAGCAAACAACGTGGCACCTCCCATTGGTGGGAGACGCGTGGCCTGGGGGGAGGGTAGTGGGGGGGGCTGGAGAGTCCCACCCGTCATGGGTAAGACAAAATGGAGAGTTAAAGACTAAAGATGGTGATATAAATGATAGGGAGTGGGATAACTTGATCTTGGGATGGGACATAGCTTGGCACAACATCGAGGGCCGAAGGGCCTGTACTGTGCTGTACCGTTCTATGTTCTAGGAAGGCAGGATGTGTAAATAGCAGAACAAGGGTCAGCGCACTGCCAAACTAAAGAACTGGAAACAAAACTCTGCCCTGAGCCCCTATCCAATTCCACTCTCACCAATCACCTTGACATTGTAATCTTTCTAAAAAAAACACATCGATAAAAGCCCTTCTAAGGGTAGAAATAAACGGATCGCAAGTTTGAATGAGAGCAAGGAAAAGAGGGAGAAAATAACTCAAATGCAAGTGACAAATGGTGCCTTCTCCAGAATAAGTCACCTGTCATTTAGGTTTTATTGGCCGGCTCTTGGCTTGATCTTATGGAGACTGAAATTCTAGGTGTCAGCACGACACTCATTTCCGGCGTGCAAACTGCACGCGGCAAGTTGTGATCAAAGGAAAATTGCATCCAAAATAAAGCCTTATCAGTTACAAGCCTTTATCCCTGCCACGCTTCGAAAGGGCTATCTGATTGCGTGCAAATATTTTCTCCTTCCCAATTTAGCCACAGTCCACCATCCCTGCTGGACTCTCCAGAATGTGTTACATGCCCATGTCTCATTTCTGTCCCTTCTCAAGCAAACCATTACCATCACATGTATTACCATCAGCGGTTCAGAAATGAGACTTGCTCAAAGGACCCTGACAAACAACTGGGTGGTTAAGCTTTTTTTAAAAAATTTATTTGTTAATCACAAGTAGGCTTACATTAACACAGCAATGAAGTTACTGTGAAAATCCCCTCTTTGGGTACACTGAGGGAGAATTTAGCATGGCCAACGCATCTAACCTTTCAGACTGGGGGAGGAAACCAGAGCATCCGGAGGAAGCCCATGCAGACACGGGGAGAATGTGCAGGCTCCACACAGACAGTGACCCAAGCCGGGAATCGAACCCAGGTCCCTGGCGCTGTGAGGCAGCAGTGCTAACCACTGTGCCACTGCACCACCCAATTGCATCTCTACAAGACATTGGTAAGGCCACGTTTGGAGCACTGCGGACAATTTTGGTCACCATACTGTAAGAAAGGTAGATTCAGAAAGAATGTTCCCGATGGTGGGGGGAGTCCAGAACTAGGGGTCATAGTTTGAGGATAAGGGGTAAACCTTTTAGGACTGAGGTGAGGAGAAATTTCTTCACCCAGAGGGTGGTGAATGTGTGGAATTCACTCCCACAGAAAGTAGTTGAGGCCAAAACATTGTGTGATTTCGAGAAGAAATTAGATATCGCTCTTGGGCTAAAGGGGTCGAGGGATACAGGGGGGAGGGGGGATCAGGATATTGAATTTGATGATCAGCCATGATCAAAATGAATGGAGGAGCAGGCTCGAAGGGCCGAATGGCCTCCTCCTGCTTCTAGTTTCTGTGTTCCTAAACTGGAAAGAGTGAAAAAAAAAGATTTACAAGAATGTTAGCGGGACTGGAAGGTGTGAATTGTAAGGAGAGGCTGGATAGGCTGGGATTTTTTTCCCTGGAGTGTTGGAGGATGAGGGGTGACCTTACAGAGGTTTATAAAATCATGAGGGGCATCGATCAGCCAAGGTCTTTTCCCCGTGGTCGGGGAGTCCAAAACTAGAGGGTGTAGGTTGAAGGTAAGAGGGGAAAGGAGACCTGAGGGGCAACTTTTTCACACAGGGGGTGGTGTGTGTGTGGAATGAGCTGTCAGAGGAGGTGGTGAGGCGGGTACAGTGACAACACTTAAAGGACATTTGGGCAGGTACATGGATAGGAAAGGTTTTTGATTTGATTTGATTTATTATTGTCAGATGTATTAACACAGTGAAAGTTATTGTTTTTTGACATTCCCTCTTCCACCTTCTTCCGTTGGGAAAAAGAAAAGTCTGAGGTCACATAGCAAATGACTCAAGAACAGCTTCTTCCCTGCTGCTGTCGGACTTTTGAATGGACCTACCTTATATTAAGTTGATCTTTCTCTACACCCTAGCTATGACTGTAATACTACATTCTGCACCCTCTCCTTTCCTTCTCCCCTATGTACTCTATGAACAGTATGCTTTGTCTGTATAGTGCACAACAAAAAATACTTTTCACTGTATCCCAATACATGTGACAATAATAAATCAAATCAAATCAAATATCTCTAAGTTATGGGTTATTTCCATGCTACTGGCAGCAATTAAATTGATGTCTTTCAATCCCAGCAGAGTAAATTGTGAGGCTGAACTCAGTAAATTTGGCCATGTGTAATCAAATCATGAGTGTTTTACAGAACAGAAAGAGGCCCTTCGCCCCATTGGGTCTACACCGACCACTTGTGTCACCTGTATAAGAGCAGCAGTTAAATGAACCAGCCTGTTAAAAATCCAACTGGTTAACTGGTATTCGTCACGGGAGGGAGTCTGCCACGCTTACCATGTCAGATCTACTCGTGACTCATCGACGTCCGAGGTGACCTGTTGCTTAGTTGGAAGCAAAGTATGTTACGAAGGCACAGTGGTTAGCATTGCTGACTCGCAGCACCAGGGACCCAGGTTCAATTCGATCCTTGGGTCACTGTCAGTGTGGAGTTTGCACCTTCTCTCCGTGTCTGCATGGGTTTCCTCCCGGTGCTCTGGTTTCCTCCTAGGCTCTAAAGATGTGCAGGTTCGGTGGATTGGCCATGATAAATTGCCCCTTAGTGTCCAAAGATGTGCAGGTTAGATGGACTGGCCATGCTAAGTTGCCCCTTAGTGTCCAAAGATGTGGAGGTTAGGTGGACTGGTCATGCTAAATTGCCCCTTAGTGTCCAAAGATGTGTAGGTTAGGGTGGATTGGCCAAGCTAAGTTGCCCCTTAGTGTCCAAAGATGGGTAGGTTAAGTGGATTGACCATGCTAAATTGCCCCTTAGTGTCCAAAGATGTGCAGGTTCGGTGGATTGGCCAAGCTAAGTTGCCCCTTAGTGTCCAAAGATGGGTAGGTTAAGTGGATTGACCATGCTAAATTGCCCCTTAGTGTCCAAAGATGTGTAGGTTAGGTGGATTGACCATGCTAAATTGCCCCTTAGTGTCCAAAGATGTGCAGGTTCGGTGGATTGGCCAAGCTAAGTTGCCCCTTAGTGTCCAAAGATGTGCAGGTTAGATGGACTGGCCATGCTAAATTGTCCCTTCGTGTCAAAAGATGTGTAGATTAGGTGGATTGGCCGTGCTAAATTGTCCATTAGTGTCCAAAGATGTGTAGGTTAGGGTGGATTGGCCATGCTAAATTGTCCCTTAGTGTCCAAAGATGTGCAGGTAGGTGGATTGACCATGCTAAATTGTCCCTTAGTGTCCAAAGATGTGTAGGTTAGGTGGATTAGTCATGCTAAATTGCCCCTTTGTGTCCAAAGATGTGCAGGTTAGGTGGATTGACCATGCTAAATTGCCCCTTAGTGTCCAAAGACGTGTAGGTTAGGTGGATTGGCCATGCTAAATTGTCCCTTAGTGTCCAAAGATGTGCAGGTTCGGTGGATTGGCCAAGCTAAGTTGCCCCTTAGTGTCCAAAGATGGGTAGATTAAGTGGATTGACCATGCTAAATTGTCCCTTAGTGTCCAAAGATGTGCAGGTTAGGTGGATTGGCCAAGCTAAGTTGCCCCTTAGTGTCCAAAGATGTGTAGGTTAGGTGGATTGGCCATGCTAAATTGTCCCTTAGTGTCCAAAGATGTGCAGGTTAGGTGGATTGGCCATGCTAAATTGTCCCTTCGTGTCAAAAGATGTGTAGATTAGGTGGATTGGCCATGCTAAATTGTCCCTTAGTGTCCAAAGATGGGTAGGTTAGGTGGATTGGCCATACTAAATTGCCCTTTAGTGTCAGGTGGATTTGTAGGGTAAATATATAGGGTTACGAGGATAGGGCCTGAGCGGGATTGTGGTCGGTGCAGACTCGATGGGCCGAATGGCCTCCTTCTGCACTGTAGGGATTCTATGATTCTCTATGCATCAAATGCATGCAAGTTAATGAGAAAATTGGACGTGCCCAGTGCTGGGGCCTTGCATTATATCCGGATAAAGCGTTGGCAGTTTGAGCCTGGCACCGTTGTAATTACTGGTTATAGCTTATCTGCCAAAGCTTCGTGGCTTCCCATCTCTATTCCTGTCAGATCTTTTGGGAATGCCCACCCCGAACGTGGTGAGATATATTTGGGCAAGATTGACGTGCTCGACTGCCAGCCCCATGGAACTTTCTGGTTTCATGTCAGGGGATGTTTCCTAAAGTTGTTGGTCAATATTTGCCAGTGTGTGGGTGTGCCAGGCCTCTGCCTCCTAGGTAAGATGGTAAAGGTCTGTCATCTCAGGCACATGCAAACCATTCCATGCCATTCACTCAAAGAGAAGCAGGGGAGTTCTTGACATGGAGCTAGCTCCTCACGTCACGTGATGCCATCTGTAGCCAGTCAGAGGGTTAAACAGGCCGCAGGGTTCCAGACGATGGATTACAGAACTTTTTTCCCCGGGTGATTTGAAAACACGGGCTTTGGCTGTGAAGTCAAGCTGGCAGCACTGCACATTGTCACCACTGGGGGGCGCCGGTCCTTAGCCTTCATTCCCTTCCATTTGTGCCACCTGATTGGTGCCTCAGTGTTTGGAGTTTGAGTATTTTTGCAATGGAAACTGTCACAGAGGCTGGCCTTTCGATCGCTGTGCCCATGGTGGCTAGAACTCTCTTCTAAAACTGTGCGGATGTGCTAACTGCCTGCCCTCAGAAGGTTATAAACCTTTCACTTGGACTTTATCTTTAAACCCTGTCCTCGTACTGTATCTTTAAACCTTTCCCTTGGACCGTACCTTTAAACCCTTCCCTCGGACTGTACCTTTAAACCCTACCCTCGGACTGTACCTTTAAACCCTTCCCTCGGACTGTACCTTTAAACCCTACCCTCGGACTGTACCTTTAAACCCTACCCTCGGACTGTACCTTTAAACCCTACCCTCGGACTGTACCTTTCAACCCTTCCCTCAGACTGTACCTTTAAACCCTTCCCTTGGACTGTACCTTTAAATCCTTCCCTTGGATTGTGCATTTAAGCCTTTCCCGCAGACTATACCTTTAAACCCTTCCCTCGGACTGTACCTTTAAACCCTTCCCTTGGATTGTACCTTTAAATCCTTCCCTCGGACTGTACCTTTAAACCCTTCCCTTGGATTGTACCTTTAAACCCGTCCCTCGGACTGTACCTTTAAACCCTTCCCTTGGCCTGTACCTTTCAACCCTTCCCTCAGACTGTACCTTTAAACTCTTCCCTTGGACTGTACCTTTAAATCCTTCCCTTGGATTGTGCATTTAAGCCTTTCCCGCAGACTATACCTTTAAACCCTTCCCTCGGACTGTACCTTTAAACCCTTCCCTTGGATTGTACCTTTAAATCCTTCCCTCGGACTGTACCTTTAAACCCTTCCCTTGGATTGTACCTTTAAACCCGTCCCTCGGACTGTACCTTTAAACCCTTCCCTTGGCCTGTACCTTTAAATCCTTCCCTCGGACTGTGCATTTAAGCCTTTCCCTCAGACTGCACCTTTAAACCTTTCCCTTGGTCTGTACCTTCCTGAGGAATTTATCTTTAAACCCTTCCTGAGGACTGTATCTTTAAACTCTTCCTGAGGACTGTACCTTTAAATCTTTCCCTTGGACTATGCCTTTAAATCCCTCCCTTCCAGCTGAAGTTATCCACAACACACCAGCACATAGCTCTCGAATTCCTGACACGCGATGTTGGAAGTGATTAACCATGACAATGTGAAGTGGAGGCGAACTATCAGGACCCCTTTTTAAAAGTTCATTTTAACCCCTTACTGCCTTTTCTGTTCCCAGACCCATTCTCCGGGTGAATTCTCCTCCACACTCCATCATCCTCTTCTCGCGCAGTCGCTGCCTCTTGCTGGGCTCAATCCTTCTCTGCTCCAGGATTTTACCCAGATTGCCTTGCTTCATGTGTCAGCATTGACGGTGAGTGGGCTATTGACCTCTCTTCGAAAGACCATGAATTTTTCCAGCATGAGTCACCGGTTAGTGACCAGGGCGACGCTACACAGCCACCGTGCATTAGATTTTGTCTGGCTTGTTAACACAATTCTTTCCCGATGTATCACAGCTTGGTACGGGCTCCAGCCAAGATCGCAAGAAATTACAAAAGGTCGTGAATGTAGCCCAGTCCATCACGCAAACCAGCCTCCCATCCACTGACTCCATCTACACTTCCCGCTGCCTCGGGAAAGCATAATCAAGGACCCCAAGAGGCAACACAGATATGGGGAGAATGTGCCGACTCTGCACAGACAGGGACCTGGGGTCCCTGATGCTGTGAATTCGCACTGCTGCCTCACAGCGTCAGGGACCCCGGGTTTGATTCCTGGCTTGTGCCACTGTCTGTGCAGAGCCGGCACATTCTTCCTGTGTCTGTGTGGGTTTCCTCTGACTGTACCTTTAAATCCTTCCCTCAGAGTATACCTTTAAACCCTTCCCTTGGGTTTCCTCCCGCAGTCTGAAAGACGTGCTGGTTAGGGTGCATTGGCCATGTTAAATTCTCCCTCAGTGTAACCCGAACAGGAGTGTGGAAACTAGGGGGTTTTCACAGTAACTGCACTGCAGTGTTAATGTAAGCCTACTTGTGACACAAATAAATAAACTTTGAAAAAAAAACACACCCCAGACATTCTCTCTTCCACCTTCTTCCTTCAGGAAAAAGTCTGAGGTCATGTACTAACCGACTCAAGAACAGCTTCTTCCCTGCTGCTGTCAGACTTTTGAATGGACCTACGATAGATTAAGTTGATCTTTCTCTACACTCTCGCTGTGACTGTAACACTACATTCTGCACTCTCTCCTTTCCTTCTCTATGAACGGTATGCTTTGTCTGTATAACGTGCAAGAAACAATACTTTTCATTGTATCCCAATTCATGTGATAATAATAAATCAAATATTAAGTTGATCTTTCGCTACACCCTATCTGTAACTGTAACACTACTGACCAAAACTGCTCACAGTACTCCAAACACAGCTAACCAAGGGTTTGTATAGCTGCAACATGATATCCCAACTCTTGTACTCAATGCTCCGGCCAATGAAAGCAAGTATGCTGTATGCTTTCTTGACCATCTGTGTTGCTACTTTCAGGGATCCGTGGATCTGTACACCCAGATCCCTCTGTATGTTAATGTTCCTCAGGGTTCTGCCATTTACAGTATAATTCACACCTAAATTTGACCCTCCAAAATGCGTCACCTCATGTTTATCCGGATTAAACTCCATCTGCCATTTCTCTGCCCAAGTTTCCAATCTATCTATATCCTGCTGTTTTAAAGTTCATTTATGAGTGTCACAAGTAGGCTTACATTAACACTGCAATGAAGTTACTGTGAAAATCCCCCAGTCGTCAATCTCCGGCGCCTGTTCAGGTACACTGAGGGAGAATTTAGCACGGCCAATCCACCCTAACCCACACATCTTTGGACTGTGGGAGGAAACCCACGCAGACACGGGGAGAACATGCAGACTCCACACAGACAGTGACCCGAGCTGGGATTTGAACCCGGTCCCCGGTGCTGTGAGGCAGCAGCGCTAACCATTGTGGCACCGTGCTACCGTATATGACTGTGGGAGGAAACCGGAGCACCCGGAGGAAACCCACGCAGACATGGGGAGAATGTGCAAATTCCACACAGACAGTGACCCAAGGCCAGGAATCGAACTTGGGTCCCTGGCGCTGAGAGGCAGCAGTGCCAACCACTGTGCCCCCCTGCTGTATCCTTTGACAATCCTTCCCACTCTCTGCGACTCTGCCAAACAGCTACAGATGATGTGATATTGGCAGCTCAAGCGATGCAGAAGAGGCGGGAGGCTCGACAGTGCTAAATTGTCCACTTTTTCATGATGTGTTGCACATTCCAGCAAATCTTGGCCACAGCGAGGCTTATTTGAAGTGACTCCAAACTGAGCCAGAACACTATAAAGCTACCTTCTGAAGCACAGCAGTTACTGTGATTGCAGAAGTGCCCTGAGGAGATGTATGAATCACTCTGGCAGCAGTGACTGGAAAACAGGAGTAGATCGCAGTGCCCACCCTGATAGGATTCACTGGGCAGCGGCCAACTGCATGGTTCTGTGTGAAGATCAGTCATCAGCATGAAAAGGGAGACACAGATGAATTCTAAACTGCTCGGAGCGATGGAACAACCTCAAAAGTCTCTCCGTAATCGCCCCTTTGTCTGTTTTGATAGCGTTCTCCAAGGCGGCCTTCAACACACAATTGCCGAGCAGAAACTAGTTCCACACACATGAGGACGGCCTCAACCAGGATCTTGGGTTCATGTCACACTATCTGTAACCCCCATGCCTTGCCTGGGCTTGCAACATCTCACTAACTGTCCTGTCTGGAGACAATACACATCTCTTTAACCTGTGCTTAATGCTCTCTCCACTCTGTACCTTTAAAGACTTGATTACCTTTGATTTGACACTTGTATTGGGATACAGTGAAAAGTATTGTTTCTCGCGTGCTATACAGACAAAGCATACCATTCATAGAGAAGGAAAGGAGAGAGTGCAGAATGTAGTGTTACAGTCATAGCTAGGGTGTAGAGGAAGATCAACTTAATGTGAGGTAGGTCCATTCAAAAGTCTGACAGCAGCAGGGAAGAAACTGTTCTTGAGTCAGTCGGTACGTGACCTCAGACTTTTGTACCTTTTTCCCAACGGAAGAAGGTGGAAGAGAGAATGTCCGGGGTGCGTGGGGTCCTTAATTATACTGGCTGCTTTTCTGAGGCAGCGGGAAGTGTAGATGGAGTCAATGGATGGGAGGCTGGTTTGTGTGATGGATTGGGCTACATTCACAACTCTTTGTAGTTTCTTGCAGTCTTGGGCAGAGCAGGAGCCCATACCAAGCTGTGATACAACCAGAAAGAATGCTTTCTATGGGGCATCTGTAAAAGTTGGTGAGAGCCGTAGAGGACATGCCAAATTTCCTTAGTCTTCTGAAAAAGTAGAGGCATTTCTCAACCATAGCGTCAGCATGGGGGGATCAGGACAGGTTGTTGGTGATCTGGAAACCTCAAAACCTGAAGCTCTTGACCATTTCTACTTCGTTCCCGTTGATGTAGACAGGGGCATGTTCTCCGCTACACTTCCTGAAATTGATTACATAAAGACTCACATTCCAACCATTATCTTGCAATTGTATCACTGTCTATATATGCCGTGTTTGTGAACCCAACTCTCCTCTCACCTGATGAAGGAGCAGTGCTCCGAAAGCTCGTGATTCCAAATAAACCTGTTGGACTTTAACCTGGTGTTATGGGACTTCTTACTGTGCCCAGCCCAGTCCAACGCCGGCATCTCCCCATCATGTTTTGATAACTGTGTGGATGGAAGGCCATCTCACTGCCTTGAAATCCTCAAATTAGAGGAACACAGAGATCTGAGATGGTTGTAGGAAGTGACAGAGATAGGGAGAGGTGTAGGGGCTGGAGTAGGTTACAGAGATAGGGAGGGGTGTAGGGGCTGGAGTAGGTTACAGAGATTGGGAGGGGTGTAGGGGCTGGATGAGGTTACAGAGATAGGGAGGGGGTGTAGGGACTGGAGGAGGTTACAGAGATAGGGAGGGGGTGTAGGGACTGGAGGAGGTTACAGAGATAGGGAGGGGTGTAGGGGACTGGAGAAGGTTACAGAGATAGGGAGGGGGTGTAGGGGGCTGGAGGAGGTTACAGAGATAGGGAGGGGGTGTAGGGGCTGGATGAGGTTACAGAGATAGGGAGGGGGTGTAGGGACTGGAGAAGGTTACAGAGATAGGGAGGGGTGTAGGGGCTGGATGAGGTTACAGAAATAGGGAGGAGTGTAGGGGCTGGAAGAGGTTACAGAGATAGGGAGGGGTGTAGGGGCTGGAGGAGGTTACAGAGATAGGGAGGGGGTGTAGGGGCTGGAAGAGGTTACAGAGATAGGGAGGGGGTGTAGGGGATAGAGGGGGTTACAGAGATGGGGAGGGGTGCAGAGATAGGGAGGTTACAGAGATTGGGGGGGTTGCCTGTTGGAGTTTAACTGGTGTTGTGAGACTTCTTACTGTCCCAGGATGCACAGGTTAGGGTGGATTGGCCATGCTAAATTGTCCCTTAGTGTCCAAAGATGTGTAGGTTAGGGTGGATTGGCCATGCTAAATTGTCCCTTAGTGTCCAAAGATGTGTAGGTTAGGGTGGATTGGCCGTGCTAAATTGTCCCTTAGTGTCCAAAGATGTGTAGGTTAGGGTGGATTGGCCATGCTAAATTGTCCCTTAGTGTCCAAAGATGTGCAGTGTTAGGGGGATTGGCCATGCTAAATTGCCCTTTCGCGTCCTGAGATGGTTCGAATGATTAGCTGTTGGGATCAGTTATGGGGATAGGTCTGTCAGATAGTCGGTGCAAATTCGATGAGCTGAATAGTCCCTTTCTGTACTGTAGGGATTCCATTCTATGTCAGCGGCGGAACCAGAATATCCGACTGCCAGCCAATGGTGTGCTGCCTCCACTCCCGTGGGTGAGGTATGGAAAATCCTGTACGTTAACTGTTTCTCTCTCTCGCTCTCTATTTTTCATTGTATTCTGCTGTTATAGTACAAGACTGTTTCTTGTGTTGCATTTTCAACTGGAATGAGGAATGACTATCGGGCTGTTAATAATGTCAGACTTGTCCAGATTCGTACACCGACATCTGTTTCCCTCTCGTTTGTGATATGGAAACACTTAAATCGCTTTACAAACGCAACTAGTCTCCAACCATGCATGTCTGGGAAGGGCAAAAGCAACATTGGCACAGGCTCCTGGGCCCAGCTTCCCACGCAGCCATTCAAACACGCCCAGGACTCAGGAAAATGAGTTCCAAGCAAGGATCAGTTCCTTCACAAATTGAGCCGGATGTTCCATTCCCAACTAGTTCGGTCCTGGTCCGCCGGCCTAGATCGGTACAAATTATCAGTGGGGCCTTGCTGGAACTGTAAACCATCATTGCCTTTTAACACGATGGTGATCAGAGAGAGAAAAACAGAAGATTGACCATAACCGCCCTTTTTTGTGCATAAGATATCAGAGTCTGCATTTCCTGTAAGGGTCAACCTCACTTCCTGTCACACTCCACCGACACGTGTCAATAAAGCTGAGGGGGATTGGCTAAATTTACATTTTTGAAAAGGTTCAGTCACCCCGGGTTGTGGGAGAGCCTCTTCAGTCCAAGATGGACTCTATTTGACCACAGCACCTGAAGGAGAGGACATTTCCAGAATCTTCTTCTTCAGAATCAGATTCTCTTATTGTCCCTGACATTAACACTGCTGCCTCACAGTGTCAAGGAACCAGTTTCAATTCTGGCTTCGGGTTCACTGTCTGTGTGGAGTTTGCATGTTCTCCACGTGTCTGTGTGGGCTTCCTCCCACAGTCCAAAGATGTGTAAATTAGGTGGATTTCCTTTGCTAAATTGTCCCTTAGTGTCCAAAGATGTGCAGGTTAGGGTGGATTGGCCATGCTAAGTTGCCCCTTAGCGTCCAAAGATGTGTAGGTTAGGGTGGATTGGCCATGCTAAATTGTCCCTTAGTGTCCAAAGATGTGTAGGTTCGGTGGATTGGCCATGCTAAATTGTCCCTTAGTGTCCAAAGATGTGTAGGTTAGGGTGGATTGGCCATGCTAAATTGTCCCTTAGTGTCCAAAGATGTGTAGGTTAGGGTGGATTGGCCATGCTAAATTGTCCCTTAGTGTCCAAAGATGTGTAGGTTCGGTGGATTGGCCATGCTAAATTGTCCCTTAGTGTCCAAAGATGTGCAGGTTAGGGTGGATTGGCCATGCTAAGTTGCCCCTTAGCGTCCAAAGATGTGTAGGTTAGGGTGGATTGGCCATGCTAAATTGTCCCTTAGTGTCCAAAGATGTGTAGGTTCGGTGGATTGGCCATGCTAAATTGTCCCTTAGTGTCCAAAGATGTGTAGGTTAGGGTGGATTGGCCATGCTAAATTGCCCCTTAGTGTCCAAAGATGTATAGTAATGTGTAATTCCAAATTAAGGACACAAATCAGTCAGTCAATGCCAGGAAGAATTGCCATGGGCAACACACCTTCCAGCCTGAAAATTTCCTTCCCAGTAAACGCTCTTTCATAGAATCAGATTAATTAGTTAACAGCAGCGGGGTTATTTGTCCCAGAGACAAGATAAACGATGTGTGCGACCAATTTACTGTGATGATGCAATGAGAAGCTGAATCCTTTCACTCATTTTCTTTGGGAAAGCAATATCATTGCAGGATGATTTACAGGAATAACTGCAAACGTTGTTCGCTGTTAAATTGTAGCTAACTCTGGGCTACCGGATGTCAAGCACATTAAAAAAGACGTGTCTGACATTTATCGCGTGCCTGGAAGTTAAATCTGAGCACCAACAAATCCCTGAACTACAGAAAAAGGCCATTCAGCCCATCAAGTCTGCGCTGAATCTCTGAAAGAACATCTTACCCAGCTCCACGCCCACTGCCCTATCCCAATCACCTCCTGCATTTACCATGGTCAATCTGCCTAACCTACCCAACTTTGGACACTAAAGAGCAATTTAGCATGGCCAATCCCCCTAACCTGCACATCTTTGGACAGTAAGGGGCAATTTAGCATGGCCAATCCACCCTAAACTACACATCTTTGGACATTAAGGGGCGATTTAGCATGGCCAATCCACCTAACCCGCACATCTTTGGACATTAAGGGGCAATTTACCATGGCCAATCCCCCTAACCTGCACATCTTTGGACACTAAGGGACAATTTAGCATGGCCAATCCACCCTAACCTACACATCTTTGGACACTAAGGGGCAATTTAGCATGGCCAATCCACCCAAGCTGGGAATTGAATATGAGTCCCTGGCGCTGAGGCATCAATGCTAACCACTATGCCACCGTGCCAACCACGGTGAGAGATAAGGTGTGTGTATGATTGTCTGAGAAAAATAAAATCAATGTAGCCATGCGTTGCAAATTAACTGACACCATAGATGACTGCCATAGGGAATGGAAAGTCCCACAATGATATTCGTTGCAGCTGAAAGGTGCACTGTCAATGTGCTCTGGGTGGGATGTTGACAGCCGCTTGTTTTACCACATGCCAGCTGGCCCGAAGCCTCCTCTGGCACCATTCTTCTATCATGCTGGCATTGCTGTTCATTGCATGGGATACAGGTAACCGTCCATGCCCCCCAAGACATCTTGGTTGGCATTTCCTGCAGTTCTGTGCTTTTCTAGCGAGACCTCTGCCAATGCCACGCTGGGCACTGCATCCATGCTGCACAGCAGCTGGAATCAAGGTGCATTTCTGCTGGCATCCTCATACCCAGCCTTTTTTTGCGCTGGTTTATTTATTTATCATTGTCGCAAGTAGGCTTACGTTAACACTGCAATGAAGTTACTGTGAAAATCCCCTAGTCGCCACACTCCTGTTTGGGTACACTGAAGGAGAATTTAGCATGGCCAATGCACCCTAACCAGCACATCTTTCAGACTGTGGGAGGAAACCGGAGCACCTGGAGGAAACCCATGCAGACACAGGGAGAATGTGCAGACTCCACACAGACAGTGATCCAAACCGGGAATCGAACCCGGGTCCCTGGCGTTGTGAGGCAGCAGTGCTAACCACTGTGCTACCATGCCATCCTTATTGTTAATGGTCCACTCCTAACCTGCACATCTTTGGCCACTAAGGAGCAAATTTGCATGACCAATTCACTTAACTTGCACATCTTTGAGCACTAAGGGACAATTTACTATGGCCAATCCACCTAACATACACATCTTTGGAGTGTGGGAAGAAACCAGAGCATGCAGCCACGGGGAGGACGTGCAGACTCCACACAGTCACCCAAGCCGTGAATCAAATCTGGGTCCCTGGTGCTGTGAGGCATCGGTGCTAACCACCGTGCTGCCATTGTATGTGACGGACTCAAGATCTTCATGGCGCCCTTGCCTCAATTGGGCCTTTTATTGGGCTAGGAAGGAGACTTGCCGCGGCGATTGTTTGTGTAAGTGCGTGATGCCAGGGAGGACACTTTGGAACAGCGCTGAAGCAGAGAAAACCTTTATTAGCACAAACTCCACAACTGACCTCATGCATGACTTGTGCATGGAATCGGTGTGACAACGAGAACCATTGCTTCTTCAGTGGACAGTTGTTTTTGCTTACATTGAGCCAGACATCTGACTTCATGCCCTAACATTGAAAAATATTGGTTTAAAAATAGATATTAACAATAGAAAAGTATAGGCATTTTGCAACAACATTACAGTTTTTCCTTAGACCACAGAATCTTATTAACATGGGCGGTTACGCTTCCAGAGGGGCCAGCGTGAATGGCGTGGGGACTTTGGTTGTGGCAACAGAACATGCTGGATAAACTCAGCAAGCCTGGCAACATCTGTGGAGAGAGAAGTGGGCTACACATAACACCCTAGAGGACATACAGGGAGAGGAGATGGTGGATCCTGTCAGATAGTTCCCTGAGTAGATTGTTATTTGGCAGAGTGCCTCATCGCCAGAATATTCAAACAAGGCCTAGCTTGGCTATTGGTGAGAGAGGCCTTCCTTCCTACATGCCTGGAGTCTCACTCCATCTCCACATTGGCCTCAAGGTGGGAAAGAGAAGATCGCACACCTCCTTGTGGAATGTGCCTTTGCAAAGAAGGTTCTGGACAGAGCTGAGGTGGTTTCTGTTGAGGTTCATCCCAAGCAGCTTGGTGACGAAGGACTCTGTGCTCTACGGGCTGTTTCCAGGGACGCACTCCGAGACAAACATCAACTGCTGCTGGAGGGTCATCACCTCGGTGAAAGATGCCCTTTGGTTTGCCCAAAACTTGTTGGCCTTCCATTGCAAAGAGTTGTCCTCCACCGAGTGTTACAGGCCGAGCCTCCCAACACTCAGAATTACGTGCTGAGGGATGCACTAAACCTCGAGGCAGCTGCTACAGAGACGCAAAGGGAGGGAGGTCGCTGTCTAAGACCTTTCAGCCACAGTCAACTGAAGGGGATGGGAAATGTATAGAAACCCCCTCAGACTGTGTGACTCATGTGAATGTATATGGTGAAGATTACACAAATCACAATAGTACAAGAAGTGTAATGCTTTCAATCAGGCCATTGAGGTTGGCCTATTCGAGTATGAACTCCCTGATTAAGGAACCAATTGGCACCGTCAGGCTGCCGTGGCTTAGTTGGTTAAAGCGCTTGTATCATAAACAGGATATTGTGCTTTCAAATCCCAGTCGAGCCTTAATCCCTATATTGATCTATACAATCAGACAGGGCCAAGATAATATTGCCTTTCCCTTTACAGTGAATGACAAAGAAGAGTGGAGTGGGCCAGTGAGTCTTTTCCTTGTATTTACCTGGGGCGTGTCAGTTCCTCTGGCACTCCTGAAGGTAGCCTGCTGACTGATCGCACTCTGTGTACTGCTGTTAGAGTTTGTAAATAAAGGGATTTTGATGGTCCTATCAGGGAGTCTTTTCCTTGTATTTAACCTGAGGCGTGTCAGTTCCTCTGGCACTCCCGAAGGTAGCCTGCTGACTGATAGCACTCTGTGTACTGCTGTTAGAGTTTGTAAATAAAGGGATTTTGATGGTCCAATCAGGGAGTCTTTTCCTTGTATTTAACCGAGGCGTGTCAGTTCCTCTGGCACTCCCGAAGGTAGCCTGCTGACTGATAGCACTCTGTGTACTGCTGTTAGAGTTTGTAAATAAAGGGATTTTGGTGACGGACTTCTGCCTCTGAAGACAGGAAGTACCTCAAAGTACAACTTGATCCAGGAAGAAAACTGAAATACCTTTCGAATGACCGTTTTAAAATGTCTGGAACCTTTCTTTGCCTTATTGAAGCACCTCAGATAGAATGCAACATGCAGAGAGCCTGAATTGCCCTTGGTGCAGTGGCCATTTTGAAATGCTTATAAACTCTCTTGCAGACATTTCAAGTATTTATTTTGAAGTAAAAGGCTGCAGAGAGAGAAGCAGAGTTAACATTTCCAATCAACAGCCTTTCATCGCATTAGCCGTTTCTCTCTGTAGACGCTGCCCGTCCTGATGAGGATTTCCTGCACTTGCTGCTTTTAATGCAGATTTCCAGTGTTAATCGTTGGGGTTGCCAGGTGAAAGGATGACCGGCCCCCTGCAGTCACGCTGGTTTAAGTGCAGGCAATCTTTGAGCTGCCCCACTTGGAGGTTGAAATGCGGGAAGGTTGGTGGGAGGGGGGAGGTTTTGCAAACCTGGAAGCAAGCCTCGAGAAGTTAATGGGGTGAGGGTTCACCCGTGTACAGACACAATGTGTAATGGGTTACACCATTTGCTAGTAACATCATAGTCAAACAGCTTCTGTACACGCTAACTGGTAAGGCACCGTAAATATCCATATGAAATATACACATTTACATGTTAAGTACTACGATTTATTCAGTACTCCCTTATATGAGGTTAAAGCATATTATTCCCAATCATAATGCACTCTAAATAGGATAAAATTAGATCATTATTCCCGTCCATCAAAATACTCCTTCCCCCATTGCTCCCTCGCAAGGTTAATCAGCCAAGGGACCAATTGATTTGAAGCTTTTTTTAAAATCAGATGTAAACAGGAGGTGGGAATAATCACGAGAAAAGTCCACATGGGGTGGCCTTTGGCGGATGTCACCAGTGCATAACTGATAGCAGATTCATGAAAGGGACCATACTTGCCAGCCACACCAACAACACCCCCCCCCCCACCCAATAAAGTGCCTGTTTCCGTCGAGGCAAGTGGCCTTCCCCGATCGTTTGCCAGTCTTCTCTGCAAAACCGTAAATTCAGGTTGATCCACTCGTGGTGAATGAACAAGAAAGCCTTAGCAAGAAAGAAAAGCCAGAAACCTTTTGAAGCATCCAAGCTTAACGCCAATAATGTGTGTCGCGTCGCGCGAGTGCAGTCGTCGCTGCTTGAAGAGTTTGGACTTCACAGCTTCCCATTAAGGGCTGTGTCCTCGACTCACTTTGTTACCAAACCCACAGCGTCAAACATTCATGGAGAATACATCAGCGACGTAGTTCAAGGATTAATCCGTCAGGCTTGTCAGTCATGACTGTCCAGAACCGGCCTCGGAAGAACCCTTTTTTTGAAGAGTGGAATTATGACATTGCTAATGACAAATGTCCTTTCAAAATCCATTTAAGATAGACAGGTTGAATGAAGGCTTTATTCTTTCCAATGATGGCTGGATTGGACACAGCTTCCTACCTCTGGCAAATTACAATTACAAATCCAGCCGAGACAGTTAAAGAACGCGTCCATTTTCTTAGACATCTGATCCCTGAAAAAAGTCTTCAGTACTGATCTGATCTCTGTGCAAAAAAAATTACATTTGGCCTTTCTCCACCCTTGTTTGCAACGCTTTTGATGACAGTGGTGGAGAGTGAGAGAGAGCGAGACGCAGAAGAGGCACATTCCGTTCGGCTGTTCAAGGTTCAGGGCCTCGGCAAGAAAGGGGACGGAGGGAGAGAGTGTCTCGAACCAGTCGCGGCGACCTTCGCTGAGAACGTCTCTCCAGTTGGTCAAAGTTGGGAGTTGCTTTCTGGTTAGGTTGTGATTGGAGGCTCCACCGTCGCAAAGGGCTCCCTCTTCCCCCCCCACCCCATCCCCCTCTAAACCCCCCACTCCCCCCACCCCACCCCCCACCCCACACAACTCCAACAATCTTGTTAATGCTGAATGAAACAAAAAACAGCATTTTTATGTTTTTGAAAAAGAGCAAATCCAATTAGCGCATAGCAAACGTGTCCAATTCCCGAAGCCATCCAATTTTGAACTGGTGTCCGATTTAACTCCTTGCCCCGTCGCTGAAATATCAAACGTGGTGTGGCCCGGGCTCCAGTTCAACTGTCATGCAGCTTGGGTGACTTGCCTAGAAGGGCAAAGTGTCCAGGAATAGTTTGTCGACGATGGCAGGCGGAGGGACCAGGTCAGCCAGTTTCAGGTAGAAGATGCGCTGCAGTCCTTGTGTGCATAGGGTGCAGAGTTCAGGGAGCTTGCCTAGAAGCTTGGACAAGTAATTTGGCCGCATCTGCTCGCCTGCGCTGGAAGTGACGTGATCTTTCAGGCACGTTATAATCTTGGTTTGTAGGTCTTCCACTTTCTTGGGTTCTTTCAAGCCATGCCGATCTAAAACGTCACACACGAAAAAAACCACTCATTTTCAGAAATGAACGCACGTCAATGGACAACACTTCAAAACCTGTCAAAGAAAACTGTACCTTTAAAAACCTTCAAGCCAAGGGGAGATCTTACAGGAATATAGGAAGGGAATAAGTAAGATGGAAGCAGGGAGGTTGTGGGTGAAACTAGAACGAGGGGGCATGGCCTCAAAATAAGGGGGGGCAGATTTAGAACAAAGAGAATTACAGCACAGGAACAGGCCCTTCGGCCCCCCTGCACCGACCATGCTGCCCATCTGAACTACAACCCCCTACCCTTCCGGGGACCATATCCCTCTAATCCCATCCTAGTCATGTATTTGTCCAGACGCCCCTTAAAAGTCACGATTGTATCCACTTCCACTACCTCCCCCGGCAGCGAGTTCCAGGCACCCATCACCTTCTGTGTAAAAAAATCTGCCTCGTACATCTCCTTTAAACCTTACCCCTCACACCTTAAACCTGTGCCCCCTAATAATTGACTCTTCCACCCGAGGGAAAAACCTTCTGACTGTATTCCGATTATTTAGGATTGAGTTGAGGAGGAACTTCTTCACCTAAAGGGTTGCAAATATGTGGAATTCCCTGCCCAGTGAAGCAGTTGAGGCTACATCATTGAATGTTCTTAAGGCAAGGGTAGATAGATTTTTGAACAGTAAAGGAATTAAGAGTTTCTACACTTTAAAGGGGTCAAGGGGTATGGTGAGAAAGATGTGTGGGTTAGGTGGACTGGCCATGCTAAATTGCCCCTTAGTGTCCAAAGATGTGTAAGTTAGGTTAAGTGACCATGTTAAATTATCTGTTTGTGTCAGGCGGACCAGCAGAGTAAATGTGTGGGGTTACGGAGATAGGGCCTGGGTGGGATTGTGATCGGTGCAGCCTGGATAGGCCAAATCTGTACTGTAGGGATTCTAGGATTCCATGATTTATTGCCCATCCCGAGTTGCCAGTGGGTGGTTGAGAGTCAACCACATTGCTGTGACTCTGGTGTCACATGTAGGCCAGACCAGGGTAAGGACGGCAGATTTCCTTCCCTAAAGGGAACCAGATGGATTTTTCTGACAATGGGTCATCAGTAGATTCTTAATTCCAGATTTTTTTTATTGAATTCAAATTCCACCATGTGCGGGATTCGAACCCGGGTTCCCCAGAACACTCGCTGGGTTTCTGGATTAATAGGCTGGCGATAATACCACTGGGCCATCGCCCTTCCTATAGGGTGGAGGTGACGCATAGATGGGAAGTCTGAACAAGAGGGGGAGCTCACCTGTAATGACCACCAATGCTGCCAGGCAAGAGAAGCTGGACATGTCGATCTTCATCCTTTGCAGGGTGCTGGAAAAATCAATGATCGAATCAATCCATTCGCCAAAGCCACGCACGCACTGTTGGCGGTGAAGGACGACGCCACTGCAGAAGATAAGCTTGCCTTCTTCCGGGTTGGACCTACAAGCAACATGTCAACACAAGAGTTCCACTGGGTTCTAGGAAACCAAGCTTCTTGTCTGTCTTGCACTGAATAACTCAGACTGATTACTTTGCTGGAACCCTGAGTCATAGAACATCGAACATTACAGTGCAGTACAAGCCCTTCGGCCCTCGATGTTGCGCCAACCAGTGGAACCAATCTAATGGCCCTCTAACCTAAACTATTCCAATATCATCCATATGCCTATCCACTGACCATTTGAATGCCCTTAAAGTTGGCGAGTCCGCAACTGCTGTAAACGCACCTCTCCATTCACCCGATGAAGGAGCGGCGCTCCAAAAGCTCGTGCTACAAAATAGACCTGTTGGACCTTAACCTGGTGTTGCAAGACTTCTTACTGTGTCCAGCCCAGTCCAACACCGGCATCTCCACCTCATAACTTTAGACCCAAGTTGAGGAGGAATTTCTTCAGCCAGAGGGTGGTGAATCTGTGGAATCCATTGCCACAGAGGAGGCCGGGTCACTGAGTGTATTTAATACAGAGATAGATTGGTTTTTGGTTGGTAAAGGGGTCAAAGGTTATGAGGAAAAGGAAGGAGAATGAGGTTGAGAAACTTATCAGCCATGGCGAATCAAACTCAATGGGCTGAGTGGCCTCATTCTGCTCCTATATCTTATGAGTTGTCCTTTCCTCAAGGGAAATGAAAGATTACTTTTTCCCCGTCAAAGGTCATGGGGTCAGCTATTCCACAAGTTGGCCTTCACACAAGTCTACACGGTTGTTTGTAGTCTTCGGGGGAGAAAACAAAATAACGTGGGCAAAAACAGATGGGTTGAAGCGAGGACAGAAAATGCTGGAAGGTCTCAGTGGGTCTGATGGTATCCGCGGAAAGAGAACAGAGCTGACGTTTTCGAGCCCTGCGTCGAATGGGCTGAGGTGCCTACCTGTAGGCCAAGCGGAGGATGAAGAGTTCCAAGAAGGCCGATTCCAGGAGTAGGTCCTGATCGTCCTTGGGCAAACCAACAAAGCCTGGAATCTTCTCAGCCCACCTCCGTATCATTTCCATCGAATCCGCCAGCAACTCGTAAAACTGTTGGATGTCAGCTGCCTCGTCCTCTTCTGACTGGTAGATGCTGGATTCCTGAAACTGTAGCAGACAGTGTGAATCAGTGGGACAATGCTTCTGAGCTACTAACTCTTTAGACATTTCAAGCCAAAAGCACATTGTTGTTAATTTAACACAGACAGAGATTTCTTCGCGAAGTATATCATTTACAAATAGCACTGGACTTACAAGGGACATTCTGATATTTCGGGCTTTGTACATTGGCTATAATTTGTCTTTAATTAGACAAGTATGAAGGCATTTTGCTCTCTGATCATGTTTATACCAGGGTAGGATCAGCAATATAGAAGCAATTGCTTGTCTCATTTCTGAAGGCAAATTTCACACTTGTCACGTTTTAGCGCCAGGCTTTTGTTTTGTCTTTCGCGCCGAGCTGCACATTTGCTGTCCTCCAATCATTTGCGCCCACCCGCACTGCTTCGTGCCGCGACCAACGCATTCGCCACCGTTTCAAGTCCAGCTAGTCGTTCGGAGAACGGGCCTCAGCAAACACGGCCTCCCGGCATCGTGTGGGAAGAGAGAGGATGCGGGGAGAGGGCTTTTGGGCCGACTTCAGGAGGAGGGCGGGGGGAAATCGTTTAAAGTCGGACCATTGTATCATCTCTTCATGGCTAACATAATGCTCCTCAATTTAGGCAAGAATAAAATGACATGCATAGCACCCTAAATGCCATTTTAGATGGAAATCCTCAATGTGTTACACTGGCAATAGTTACAAAGTTACTTTATTTATTAGTCACAGGTAGGCTTACATTAACACTGCAATGAAGTTATTGTGAAAATCCCCTAGTTGCCACATTCTGGCACCTGTTCAGGTGCACTAAGGGTCAATTTAGCATGGCAATCCACCTAACCTACACATCTTTGGACACTAAGGGACAATTTAGCATGGCAATCCACCTAACCTACACATCTTTGGACACTAAGGGTCAATTTAGCATGGCAATCCACCCTAACCTACACATCTTTGGACACTAAGGGTCAATTTAGCATGGCAATCCACCTAACCTACACATCTTTGGACACTAAGGGATAATTTAGCATGGCCAAGCCCCCTAACCTACACGTCTTTGGACACTAAGGGATAATTTAGCATGGCCAATCCACCTAACCTACATGTCTTTGGACACTAAGGGACAATTTAGCACGGCCAATCCACCTAACCTACACATCTTTGGACACTAAGGGGCAATTTAGCATGGCCAATCCACCTAACCTACACATCTTTGGACACTAAGGGGCAATTTAGCATGGCCAATCCACCTAACCTACACATCTTTGGACACTAAGGGGCAATTTAGCATGGCCAGTCCACCTAACCAGCACCTCTTTTGGGCTGTGGGAGGAAACTGGAGCACCTGGAAGAAACCCATGCAGACACGGGGAGGGGTAGAATGTGCAAACTCCGCACAGACAGTGACCCAAGGCCAGGAATCAAACCCGGATCCCTGGGGCGCCATGAGGCAGCAGTGCTAACCACTGCGCCACCCTGCCAGCCACGGCCCGGTGGGCTTTGAAACAGTAAGTTTCCCTCTCGCGTTGTTGCCACGAGGGACATACCCTCCCCCAGTGGGACTTAACCTGGGTTGCCAGCGGAGGAGCCTCTGGGCCACCTGGTGATGCCCGTTTTGATGAGACCTGGGCCTAAAATGGTGGCCTGTCTGCTTCTGGGACAGACGGGCAGTTGGTCGGCCACCCAAGAGATAAAATGGCTGCTGGTGGTTGGTAAATAAGGTGGGGGAATTTCACTGGGTTGCAAGGTGGGTTGCACACTGCCTGATTCTCCCCGATACACACATTTTTTTCCCCCTTTCCAACCTCTCAACTATTTTTCACCTCATATTTACCTTGGAATAATCTAGATTGGACATGATTGGATTGGAATCAATGTGTGCCCTGACCAGCGCTGTGATCAGACTAACTGGAACATTTGAAGGCGTGGCTTCTTGAACATTCTTTGGTTTGGACGGAAGTCGACCTCGGCGACCTTTCAGGCTGTCTGTGCGGACCACTGGAAGATTAAAAAAAAGTTAAATTTTCCTTTCAGCCTGTTAGGCTGCTTGCCGCTGGAGCTAGTGGACGCACAAAATACCAGCTAACGGGGAGGAATTCAGAGGTGTCTGAGCAACTCCAGACCACGTTTGCCCCTTCCGGCTCCTCACCAAGTCCCTTGTCTACACCGGCGCTGGGGGGATTGACCAGTCAGGCTTGCCCAGAGGCCGGAAGCTCCTGCCCCAAGCCTATGGAAGCCGTCCGCCAAGTTATCCAGCCAGCCCGGGGTGATTCCTGTGGCGGACGAGATGGGAAAATTTACTCACCGGCTCAAAAGCAATGTGCTTCTTCAGGCCACGTTAACGAGCAATCTTTTTTGGCTCCCCTTTCTGCGCCTCAGTATGTTGCTGCTACAGAGGGGAGCCGGAAACATTACTGACAGTCTGTTCCTCCAACAGCTCCGATACCTCCGTCTTCCCTGAACCCGCATATTCGAATCCTAACTGCCGACAAATCAACGACATTCCTCCACTGGCCCTCGGAATCTAACTTTGGGCTCTCCCTGTAGTGTAACCTCACAACGAGGCGGGTCTCTCTGAATCCCCGACATCCCAGCAGAATTCATTTCCCTCTGTGTCAACTCACACACACATTTTGGTGCTGTTCTTGACCTGAGCCTTCATCTCTCTTTCTGCCCCTTAATATCCCCCACTTTCCTGTCACCCGCTCATGCCATCCTTCTTTCATCATTGCCCCTCTTGGCTCCCACCCACCACCTTGCCAAGTTTAAGTTTATTTATTCACATCACTGCAATGAAGTTATAGTGAAGATTCCCCCACTTGCCAAACTCCTGTTTGGGTACACCAAGGGATCGTTTAGCATGGTCAATCCACCTAACCTGCACATCTTTGGACACTAAGGGACAATTTAGCATGGCCAATCCACCTAACCTGCACATCTTTGGGCACTAATGGGGCAATTTAGCATGACCATCCCCCCCAATCTACACATCTTTGGACACTAAGAGGCAATTTACCATGGCCAATCCACCTAATCTGCACCCTTGGTGTCCAAAGATGTGCAGGTTAGGTGGATTGGCCATGGTAAATTTTTCCTTAATGTCCAAAGATGTCTCGGTTAGATGGATTAGCCATGCTAAATTGCTTCTTAGTGTCCAAAGGTGTGGAGGTTAGGTGGATTGGCCATGCGAAATGGCCCCTTAGTGTCAGGGGGAGTTGCAAAGTAAATACATGAGGTTACAGTGATAGGATCCGGGTGGGATTGTTGTCGGTGCAGGCTTGATGAGTCGAATGGCCTCCTTCTGCACTGTATGTATGCAAGGCTGATCTGCACCTTAATCCCCTCCCACCTAACCTTGGTTCCAATTACACTGTGCGACAAAAATCTATCAATCACTTCTTTGAAATTTTGAACTGACGTCCCCCCACCCACTCCCCCTCACGTTGGCCCTTTGTTTGCTGGGCAGTAGGATTTTCTATCCCTACTGCTCTCAATGGGCCTGGTTCTCTGATTATGGTTCTGCCCCCTTGTTTTGGGCTCTCCCAGCAGACGAACTGGTCTGTTTTACCCTATCAAACCCTTTATTTATCTGAAAGACTCCCCCCCCAGTGAGATCTTAACTCTTGATCCTCAAGAGAATACAATAGCTTGACGGTGCGGGATGTCCTCTTAATTTAACCCTTTTGGCCCCACTGTCAATCTGGTGGCCCAAGTGCCCTTTTTAAGGTTCAACACCCCAACCTACATGCAGTATTCTCGACACGATCAAGCCATGGTTTTGTACATCAGTGTACAAATCTTGCCCCTTTGTATTTTGGCCCCTTGAAATAAAGAGCCCCCACCAACCTCCGCCAATAACTGCACGCTGTTTCCCACTCACGCCCACCTCCTTCATCCTCACATCAGCCACTTGACAGTATCTTGGAGTCAGTTTCTACATAGATGCTGGAATTCTACCAGCCCACCCGCCATGGAATCAGAACGGGCGAGGGACGGGCAACGGAAATGTCTATTGGCCTTGGGCAGAAATTTCCAGTCCCGCCGAGCGAGGCTGTAAAATCCTACCCATACTCTTAACGTTCCACTAGCACAGTGTGTACCGTCCACAAGATGCACTGCAGCGATTCACCAAAGATCGTTAGACGGCACCTTCCAAACCCACCACCAAGGACAAGGACAGCAGATACCAGGGAACACCTGCAAGTTCCCCTCCAAGCCACTCACCATCCTGACTTGGAAATATATCGGCCTTTCCTTCACTTTCGCTGGGTCAAAATCCTGGAACTCCCTCCCTAACAGCACTGTGGGTCAACCCACAGCACTGCAGCGATTCAAGAAGGCAGCTCACCATCACCTTCTCAAGGGGCAACTAGGGATGGGCAATAAATGCTGCCCAGCCAGCGACACCCATGTCCCAGGCATGAATAAAGAATAATGCCGCTCCGCACTGTTAGTTCAGAAAGTCCACCAGTTGTCCGTGCAAATTAGATTTCTGCCCAGGACCACGTTAAACAGCTCAACTTTATCACACACAAGCTCGCCGAAAGCAGTAGCAACAGGAGAGATAATGCCATTTCTACAAAGATGGCACCGACAATAATCTCTCCCTCAATGTCAGCAAAATGAAGGAGATAGTAATCGACTTCAGGAAGTGTAGAGGAGAATATGTCCTGTCTACATCAACGGGGATGAAGTGGAAATGATTTGATTTGATTTGATTTATTATTGCCACATGTATTGGGATACAGTGAAAAGTATTGTTTCTTGTGCGTGATACAGACAAAGCATACCATTCATAGAGTACATAGGGGAGAAGGAAAGGAGAGGGTGCAGAATGTAGTGTTACAGTTACAGATAGGGTGTAGAGAAAGATCAACTTAATATTTGATTTGATTTATTATTGTCACATGTATTGGAATACAGTGAAAAGTATTGTTTCTTGTGCGCTATACAGACAAAGCACACCGTTCGTAGAGAAGGAAAGGAGAGGGTGCAGAATGTAGTGTTACAATCATAGCTAGGCTGTAGAGAAAGATCAACTTAATATTAGATTTGATTTACTATTGTCACAAGCATTGGGATACAGTTAAAAGTATTGTTTCTTGCGCGCTATACAGACAAAGCATACTATTCATAGAGAAGGAAAGGAGAGGGTGCAGAATGTAGTGTTACAGTCACAGCTAGGGTGTAGAGAAAGATCAACTTAATATTTGACGTGATTTATTATTGTCACACGTATTGGGATACAGTGAAAAGTATTGTATCTTGTGCACTATACAGACAAAGCATACCATTCATAGAGTACATAGGGGAGAAGGAAAGGAGAGAGTGCAGAATGTAGCGTTACAGTCATAACTAGGGTGTAGAGAAAGATCAGCTTAATATTTGATTTATTATTGTCACATGTATTGGGATACAGTGAAAAGTATTATTTCGTGTGCACTATACAAAGCATACCATTCATAGAGAAGGAAAGGAGAGGGTACAGAATATAGTGTTACAGTCATAGCTATGGTGCAGAGAAAGATCAACTTAATATTTAATTTGATTTATTATTGTCACATGTATTGGGATACAGTGAAAAGTATTGTTTCTTGCGCGCTATACAGACAAAGCATACCATTCATAAGGAAAGGAGAGAGTGCAAAATGTAGTGTTACAGTCATAGCTATGGTGTAGAAAAAGATCAACTTTATGCAAGGTAAGTCCATTCAAAAGTCTGACAGCAGCAGTTTTTGAGTCGGTTGGTACGTGACCTCAGACTTTGGTATCTTTATCCCGACTGAAGAATGTGGAAGGGAGAAGAGGTGCGTGGGATCCTTGATTATGCTGACTGCTTTGCCAAGGCGGTGGGAAGTGGAGAACTGGAGAACAGCTAATGTGGTCCCACTATTTGGGAAAGGTTGTAGAGATAAGCCAGGGAACTACAGAGCAGCAAGTCTCATGTCTATGGTTGGGAGAAGATTCTGAAGGAGAGAATCTATCTCCATTTGGAGAGGCAAGGTTTGATCAGGGATAGTCAGCATGGTTTTGTCAGAGGGAGGTCATGCCTACCAAATTTGATTGAATTTTTTCAGCATGTATGAAGTGTGTGGATGAGGGGAGTGCGGTTGATGTAGATTACATGGATTTCAGCAAAGCCTTTGACAAAGTCCAACTTGGGAAACTTATTAAGAAGGCTAATGCACATAGGGTGATCCGACAAGATGGATTTATAATTGGCTTAGCGATCGGGTAACTGCCTTGGAGAACAGATCGACACAAAACACAGGCCGCAACATTTCTTTCTGGATGATGTGTTGCTGGCATTTGACTGAGTGAATAGATTGAGAGCGTTGGCACATGGTTAGCCCACAGCGGGCCAGCCTGTCCTGGAGAAAGTTGGCTGGTTAGCAGCTGCACCTCATCAAATATTGCCGTGGAAACTGGTGTAGACCTTGGAGGTTCTCAGCAAGAGGAGGGAGGTGGTAAAGGAGTCATAGGTGGTTGAATAGTCAGTCCAGGAACTCAGAGCAGTGTATCAGGCTCTTGTTAGTCCTGGATGCCATCTTGACTACCCAAGATCCTCAGTTATCCTTGCTGTTCCTGTGCTGTCTTTCCTAAATGCGCTTACGCGACTTACTAAAGAGTACAGTGGGGGAAAAAAAGCACCTATTCCTCAGGGAAGCGTTGTTATCCCTGCAACAGCTCATGCAAAGTCTGTGTTTAATGTACTGTTGCATTATCCCATTCTGGCTCACACTTTACCCATAAGGTCAAAAGGAGCAGAATTAGGCCAAAGATACAAAAGTCTGAGGTCACGTACCAATCGACTGAAGCATAGCTGCTGCCATCAGCCTTTTGAATGGACCTACCTCGCAGTAAGTTGATCTTTCTTTGCACCTTAGTTCTGACTGTAACACTATATTCTCCACTCTCTCCTTTCCTTCTCTATGAATGGTATGCTTTGTACAGCGCACAAGAAACAATACTTTTCACAGTATCCCAATACCTGTGACAATAATAAATCAAGTCAAATATTAAGCTCATCTTTCTCTACACCCTCGCTGTGACTGTAACACTACATTCTGCACCCTCTCCTTTCCTTCTCTATGAATGGCATGCTTTGTCTGTATAGTGCACAAGAAACAATACTTTTCACTGTATCCCAATACATGTGACAATAATAAATCAAATCAAAATCAAATCGAGTCTGCTCCCCCATTCAATCATGGCTGATATTTTTCTCATCCCCATTCTCCTGCCTTTTCCCCATAGCCCCTGATCCCCTTATTAATCAAGAACCGATCTATCTCTGTCTTAAATACACTCAATGACCCGGCCTCCTCTGTGGCAATGAATTCCACAGATTCACCACTGTCTGGCTGAAGAAACTCCTCCTCATCTCGGTTCTAAAGGGCCGTCCCTTCGCTCTGAGGCTGTGCCCTAGAGTTCTAGTCTCTCCCACTAGTGGGAACACCTCCAGGTCCACTCTAGCTAGACCTCTCAGCATTCTGTAAGTTTCAATGCGATCCCACTCTGATTTCCGAATTTCCCAATGAAAGGTCATGGTGGCTTCTTGCCAGATGCCCTCATTGTCCCTTCTCTCTCTCAATGTAATTGGAAACAAAAGGGTAATGCATAGCTGTCTGAGGGTGGCTGGGCATTGCAGGGTGGGCGAGCAGGGCTGGGGAGAGCCACTTGCCTTCCCTGGGGATCCAGGCGTGCGCGAGGGGAAGGAGGTGCCACTTGTCACTGTTTTACAATGTGCGTGCCACGGTTAACAATCAAAACGGGGGCTACCAGTCTCTGGGTTTTGACAGTTTGCCCTGATTGCGTCACCCAAGCACGTGGATGCCAGCCTGTATTGTGCCTCGGATTATAGAGCTAAACGTTAGTGGGGGGCCTTAGTGGGAGGGGCTCCAACTGCCTCCAGGCTTTCCCTCCAAATATCACTGACGTTGCTTGTTGCTCAATCCTCCAGAGTCTGGGTAGATCCATTTGGGACGGAGGTGAGGAGACATTTCTTCACCCAAAGCCTGTGGAATTCATTCCCACGGGGAGTAGTTGATGCAAAACATTGAATGTATTCAAGAGGCGGCTGGATATAGCACTTGGGGATCAAGTATTATGGGGAGAAAGAAGGATTAGGCGATTGAGTTGAACGATCAGCCATGAATGGCGGAGCAGGCTCAAAGGGCCGAATGGCCTCCTTAGCATTCATAGAATCCCTACAGTGCAGAAGGGGGCCATTCAGCCCATCGAGTCTGAATCCCACCCAGACCCTATTCCCGTAATCCCTCATATTTATTGTGCTAATCTCCTGACACTAGGGTCAATTTTAGCGTGGTCAATCAACCTAAACCGCACATCTTTGGAGTGTGGGAGGAAACCGGAGCACCCGGAGGAAACCCACGCAGTCATGGGGAGAATGTGCAAACTCCACACAGACAGTGACCCGAGGCCGGAATTGAACTCGGGTCCCTGGCGCCGTGAGGCAGCAGTGCTAACCCACTGTGCTGCCCCCATCTGCTCCCATCTTCTATATCACCTCCCCAACCATGAGTGAGTGTGCACCTTTTATGTATAAGATCGTGTCCATTGGCCAATGAATCGTTGTCTGCCACTGGGCACGAGCAAACTCTCTGGGTGGATGCCAAGTGTGTGCGCTGTGGCACACGTTAACAAAGGGGGCCACCTCCGCCTCGGCGGCGAAGTGTTAACTGGCAAGTCTTCACAAGAGCAGCAGAAGTGTTTAATACCATCAGGAGGGAGGGAGAGGGAGACAGAGCCAAGCACTTGTGGTGGTCCAAGCCATCTGTGACTGCTGCAAAGCAAAAGCTTCAGAGTTGGCCTTGTTCTGAAGGGTGTGGGAGCCTGGAGAGCAGATTCTGGGAAAGCAGCCCGATGTGTTTAAATTCGACTGCGAGGGATCGCTGCAACCAGTTAGGGAACGTACCTTCCCTTTGATATTTCATTGCTTCAATTTGAGCTTCAAAGCATGGAGTCTTCGGGTAACTATTGCTCCCCAGACTACGGCGGTTGCTGGAAGCGGAGCTTGCATTGCGGTGTTAGCATTGAAGCTCAGCTGGGCAGGACGGTGATCGCAATTCCGGGAACTGATCAACATTTCAAAGCATTTCTAACGTTTGAAGTGCGGTGAGGGTGCGTGAGAAGGCTAGCAAGAAATCCAGCATTCATTCACACTGGAATCCAGCGAGATTTGTGGTCCATGGTTTACATCTGATTCATTCTACTTCTTACAGACTTGATTTACTGTGATAGACTGTGATTAGATTTATTATTATCACACATACTGGGATACGGTGAAAAGTATTGTTTCTTGCGCACTGTACAGACAAAGCATATCGTTCATAGAGTACATCGGGGAGAAGGAAAGGAGAGAGTGCAGAATGTAGTGTTACAGTTACCAATAGGGTGTAGAGAAGATCGGCTTAATATTTGATTTGATTTATTATTGTCACATGTATTGGGATACAGTGAAAAGTATTGTTTCTTGCGCGCTACACAGACAAAGCATACCATTCATAGAGAAGGAAAGGAGGGAGTGCAGAATGTAGTGTTACAGTTACCAATAGGGTGTAGAGAAGATCGGCTTAATATTTGATTTGATTTATTATTGTCACATGTATTGGGATACAGTGAAAAGTATTGTTTCTTGCGCGCTATACAGACAAAGCATAATGTTCATCAAGAAGGAAAGGAGACGGTACAGAATGTAGTGTTACACTCGTAGCTAGGGTGCAGAGAAAGATCAGCTTAACGCAAGGTAGGCCCATTCAAAAGTCTGACAGCAGCAGGGAAGAAGCTGTTCTTGAGTCGGTCGGTTCCTGACCTCAGACTTTTGTATTTATCTCCCGACAGAAGGTGGAAGAGAGAATATCTGGGGTGGGTGGGGTCCTTGATTATGCTGGCTGATTTCCCGAGGCAGCGGGAAATGTAGACACAGTCAATGGATGGGAGGCTGGTTTGCTGATGGATTGGGCTACATTCATGACCTTTTGTAGTTCCTTGTGGTCTTGGTCAGAGCAGGAGCCCATACCAAGCTGTGATACATCCGGAAAGGATGCTTCCTATGGTGCATCTGTAAAAGTTGAAGACAGTCGTTCCCTCAGCCTCCTGAGAAAGTAGAGGCGTTGGGGTACTTTCTTAACTATAGTGTCGGTGTGGGGGGACCAGGACAGGTTGTTGGTGATCTGAACACCTGGAAACCTGAAGCTCTTGACCATTTCTACTTCATCCCCATTGATGTAAACAGGGCCATGTCCTCCACTACACTTCCTGAAGTTGATGACAATCTGCTTCGTTTTGTTGACATTGAGGGAGAGATTATTTTCGTTGAACCAGTTCACCAGATTCTCGATCTCTTTCCCGTACTCCGTCTGGTCATTGTCTGCGATCCGACCCACTACAGTGGTGTCATCAGCAAACTCTTGCAAGGAGACCCGTGTATGGTTTGGTCTCTTTTAGTTCGGAACAACTTTCGGCTTCCCTTCCACACTTGGTGAATTCAGGCTAAATGATTCTGTTTGCCGTCCTGGTCCGAGTGTTCCAACTTCCCTTTTTCTTCAGGTTGGACGCCTTCAGGTGTTTCCCAAGTGGGCTGAGGAACAGTGCTGACCTTTCCAGCCCCAAATGCTCCCACAGCATTTGCTCCTTAATTGGGGCATGTCCTCTGGGCCTGCCCCCCTCCCTCCTCCAACTTCTAGCCAGCTGCCAAAACCTGGAAGAGGCCTGCAAGGTGAAGTGAGCTTTTCTGTTGGAATATCTTGCCTCAGATACCATTTGGCAATATGCAGCCAGCTTGTTGCATTATAGGTGGTTTGTGTGCTCAGTAAGGTGGCCGCCAGCGCAGTGAACTTGTAGTGTATTTGCAGCCGTGCGTGAGTTTGGACCAGCCGGGTCTGACAGGAATCGTGCCGTGTGGGATAGAACATACAACGTAGGGCAGTACAGTACAGGAACAGGCCCTTCATCCCACCATGCTGTGCCAGACCTGACGCCTAATTAAACTAACCCCTTTTGCCTTGTTCCGTATCCCTCTATTCCTCGCATATTCCTTATCTAAAAGCCCCTTAAACACCCCCATCATATCTGCCTCCACCATCATCCCCTGGCAGCGCGTTCCAGACACTCTCTGTGTAAAAAGACTTGCCCCTCACATCTCCTTCGGACTTTCCCCCTCTCACCTCAAGTGCATGCCCCCTAGTATTAGACATTTCAACTCTGGGAAAAAGATTCTGACTGTCGACCCTATCTATGCCTCTCAAGTTTTCTGATGTGGAGATGCCGGTGTTGGACTGGGGTAAACACAGTAAGAAGTCTCACAACACCAGGTTAAAGTCCAACAGGTTTATTTGGTAGTAAACCCACAAGCTTTTGGAACGCTGTTCCTTCGTCAGGTGAGTGGAAAGTTCTGATCAGAGCATATAAAGACACACACAGTTTATAGAATACTGATTAGAATGCGAGTCTTTACAGCTAATCTGCTATTCAAGTCTTAAAGATGAGTGGAGATCGCATTAAGTGCCTTTACATGCCCTGATCAGAACTTTCCACTCACCTGACAAAGGGACAGCGTTCCAAAAGCTAGTGGGTTTACTATCAAATAACCCTGTTGGACTTTAACCTGGTGTTGTGAGACTGCTCTGAATTTCTATCAGGTCTCCCCTCAGCCTCCGCCACTCCAGAGAAAACAACCCTAGTTTGTCCAGCCTCTCCTTATAGCTCATGCCCTCTAACCCAGGCAGCATCCTGGTAAACCTCTTCTGCACCCTCTCCAAAGCCTCCACATCCTTCCTGTAATGTGGTGACCAGAATTGAACATAATACTCTAAATGCGGCCTAACCAAAGTGTTATAAAGCTGCAGCATGACACCCTGAGTCTTGTACTCAATGCCACGACCAATAAAGGCAATTATGCCATACACCTTCTTTATCACCCTATTTATTTGTGAGGCCACTTTCGGGGAGCTATGGACCTGAACCCCAAGATCTCTCTGTGCATCAATGCTGTTTGGGGCCTGCCACTAAACGTATACTTACCATAGACCATAAGACGTAGGAGCAGAATTAGGCCACTCAGCCCATCGAGTCTGCTCCGCCATTCAGTCATGACTGATATTTTTCTCATCCCCATTCTCCTGCCTATTGGGTGAGAATATAGGAGGCATGTTTAGTAAGTTTGCAGAGGACACCAAGATTGGTGGCATAGTGGACAGTGAAGAAAGTTATCTCCAATTGCAACAGAATCTTGATCAATTGGCCAGTGGACTGACAAATGGCAGATGGAGTTTAATTTAGACAAATGCGAGGTGATGCATTTTGGTAGATTGAACTAGGGTAGGACTCGGTTAATGGTAGGGCGTTGGGGAGAGTTACAGAGCAAAGAGATCTCGAGGTACAGGTTCATAGCTCCTTGAAAGTGGAGTCACAGGTGGACTGAGTGGTGAAGAAGGCATTCGGCATGCTTGGTTTCATTGGTCAGAACATTGAATACAGGAGTTGGGACGTCTTGTTGAAGTTGTACAAGACATTGGTAAGGCCACACTTGGAATACTGTGTAGTTCTGGTCACCCTATTATAGAAAGGATATTATTAAATTAGAGAGAGTGCAGAAAAGATTTACTTGGACGCTACCGGGACTTGATGGATTGAGTTATAAGGAGAGGCTGAATAGACTGGAACTTTTTTCTCTGAAGCATAGGAAGCTGAGGGGTGATTTTATAGAGGTTTATAAAATAATGAGGGGCATAGACAAGGTAGATAGTCAACATCTTTTCCCAAAGGTAGGGGAGTCTAAAACTAGAGGGCATAGGTTTAAGGTGAGAGGGGAGAGATACAAAAGTGTCCAGAGGGGCAATTTTTTCACACAGAGGGTGGTGAGTGTCTGGAACAAGCTGCCAGAGGTGGTGGTAGAGATGGGTACAATTTTATTTTTTAAAAAGCATTTAGAAAGCTACATGGGTACAATGGGTATAGAGGGATATGGGCCAAATTTGGGCAATTGGGATTAGCTTAGGGGTTTTAAAAAAGAAAGGACGGCATGGACAAGTTGGGCTGAAAGGCCTGTTTCCATACTGTAAATCTCTGACTCTATGCCTTTTCCTCATAACCCCTGATCCCCTTATTAATCAAGCACCCTTGACGTTTGATCTCCCAAAGTGCAGCAACTCACGTTTGCCCGGATTAAACTCCATCTTCAATTTCTCTGCCCATAACTGCAACAGATCTATATCCCACTGTATCCTTTGACAACCTTCTACACGATCCACAACTCCACCTATCTTTGTGACGCCTGCAAACTTAGTAACCCACCCAACTACATTTTCGTCCAAGTCATTTATATCTATCACAGAGTTACAACACCCAGAAGAAAATTTGAGCACAGTTCGCCGCATGGCAAGAAGATATTCTTCCGTGGACCTCAGCTGTCACTGTGACCAGCTCCGAACTCTGGAATTTAACAACACCTGAACTGTCCCAGCTACCAGAAAAGGCAAGGGGACAAAAGAAGAGTTTATAGTTTATTTATTAGTGTCACAAGTAAGGCTTACATTAACACTGCAATGAAGTTACTGTGAAAATCCCCTAGTCGCTACTCCCGTTTGGGTCAATGCATCTAACCAGTATGTCTTTCAGACTGTGGGAGGAAACCGGAGCACCCGGAGGAAACCCACGCAGACACGGGGAGGACATGCAGACTCCACACAGTGACCCCAAGCCAGGAATCGAACCCGAGTCCCTGGCACCATGAGGCAGCAGTGCCAACCACTGTGCCACCATTCCAAGCAGCAAGTGTGCGCAAGGCAGGGGCGTGTGAGAGAGACAGAGAGCGCACGAGGTAAGGGGCGAAGGCGCACGAGGCAGAGAGAGCAAGAGCGCATGAGGCAGGGAGTGGGGTTGCACAAGGCAGAGAGAGACAGAGGGCGCAAGGCAGTTTGGTGAGTGACTTGGAGGTTTAAAGGTTATTTATCAGCATCACAATACATTGCAATGAAGTCACTGTGAGAATCCCCTAGTCACCACACTCCTGTTCGGGTACACTGAGGGAGAATTTAGCACGGCCAATACTCCCTAACCAGCACGTCTTTCAGACTGTGGGAGGGAACTGGAACACCTGGAGGAAGCCCACGCAGACACAGGGAGAATGTGCAGACTCCCCACAAATAGTGACCTGAGGCTGGAATTGAACACATGTCCCTGGTGCTGTGAGGCAGCAGTGCCAACCACTGTGCCACCATGCCACCAGAGACACGACCCAAAATGATCCCATATTAGAGGAAAAGCTTCCTCAGTGGCCTGAACGTGGGAAGACAAACACTGAATGCGAAGATGAGACTCAGGGGAAATCTGAGAATGGTGAGCGCGCCAGGATTGTCCCAGTGACTGTTCGGTTTGGCAGACTTCGGAGATTGAAGGGAGGGCGTTGCCAAAGTGGGAACGGCAGCTGAAAATGGCGCCATCAAGCTTTGACAAAGTATGTGTTCTCAAAGCTCACAGGTGAGGTGTTACTTCAAAGGAAAAAGATGTTCCCACCTGGCTGTAAGTAATCTGTAAGAAACAATTCTCATCCAATGGCTATAGTAGCGTCCCGGTTAAATGTGCACTCACGAGATGTGGGGAGGGATTTTCCAGCTGCACTGGCCCCAAAAATCCCGCCCGATGTCAACGGACCTTAGCAAGGTTGCCCCTGTCTTCTGCCCGCCTGCCCGCTACCATTCCCATGGCGGGCGGGATAGGAATATTCTGCCCGTGATCGACCTGAGGTGTTCAGATGGTTAAAGGAACTTGTAGGGGAAAAGTATTCTCTGCTGAAGAAAGTCCAGGACAAGGGGACAGAACCTTAATATTCGAGCAAGGCCCTTCAGGGGTTATGTCAGGAAGCACTTTTTCACACAAAAAGTCGTGGCAATCCGGAACTTTCTCCCCAGGAAAAATGTCAAGACTGAGATTGTTCGACCGTTCAAGGCTGGTAAGTGAGTGCACAGTATCAGGTGGATTTGCTGGAGGTAGGATACACATCAGCCATGATCGGTGGCAGAACAGGCTCGCGGGGCTGAATGGCCTCCTCCTGCTCCTGTGCTCACCCTCTGTTGTGTTTTACAGAAGCCTTTTACATTTTCATCGCCTGCTCCAGGCTTACTATGAAGGTGCCCAATGTTTTGGCTTTCCCAGTGCTTTTCTGGTTATCATTGCCAAATCCATTGGTTCAAGTTCACCTCCTCGTAGCCTTTTCCCCATTCCTACGAACGTGGTTTCATAGAATCATCGAATCCGTACAGTGTAGAAGGAGGCCATTCAGCCCATCGGATCTGCGCTGACAACACTCCCACTCAGGTTCTATCCCCATAACCCCATGTATTTACCCTGCTAGTCCCCCTGACACTAAGGGGCAATTTAGCACCACCTAACCCGTACATCTTCGGACATTAGGAGCAATTTAGCGTGGCCAATCCCCCTAACCTACACATCTTTGGACATTAAGGGGCAATTTAGCTTGGCCAATCCACCTAACCTGCACATCTTCGAACACTAAGGGGCAATTTAGCATGGCCAATCCACCTAACCCACACATCTTTGGACATTAGGAGCAATTTAGCATGGCCAACCAACCTAACCTGCACATCTTTGGACTGTGGGAGGAAATCAGACCACCCTGAGGAAACCCATGCAGACATGGAGAGAACGTGCAGACTCCACACAGACAGCTTCCCAGAGGCTGGAATTGAACTCCGGTTATAAGAACAAAAGAACTAGGAGCAGGAGTAGGCCATTTGGCCTCTCGAGCCTGCTCCACCATTCAATAAGATCATGGCTGATCTTTTTGTGGACTCAGCCCCTTAATTCCTTTTCTGTTCAAAAATTGATCTATCTTTGCCTTAAAAACATTCAATGAGGTTAGCCTCAACTGTGTCAGTGGGCAGGGGCCCTGGCGCTGTGAGGCAGCAGTGCAAGCCACCGTGCCACCTGCCTTGAGTAGCTTTGTCTCGATTTGTATTTTAACAAGTGCCATGATTCAAAATAGCAAATCACCAAAGCATAGATCAGTAACTTACCAGAGAGGTATGTGGGACAGACCCTAACAGATGATAGCAAGGGGTGGGAGGGAGCAGCTCCTGAAACTGTTACTTCCCCAATGCAAGACTCCCTCAAGGGAATATGTAAAGAAGTGAGATGCATTCTCAAGGGCAAACCTACCATATTTTTGCATTATATTTGTACTAAATTATATTTCAATGAGAGTAAAATTTATGGTACTCGGTGACTCGAATTAGAAAGGCAGATGTGACAAGTTAAAACATCACTGAGCAAAAACTTCTCCCGATTTGTCAAAATGCTTACCTTCTTTTACCATACCCACAGTGAGGCACTTCTGAAACCGGCAGAACTGGCACCGATTGCGTCGCCGTTTGTCCACAGGGCAGTCTTTATTGGCGAGGCAGACATACTTGGCATTCTTCTGAACCGTGCGCTATGGAGGCAAATGGAAATTAGCAGTGAGGATAGGCGGTTACCAAAGAGGTGCTGGCTGGCAGCTGTACCTTAACAACTTGACGCAGTAATGCGGAGGGAACAATCTGCGCACATCCCCCATTTCCACCTCAGCAAGCTGAATGAATGAGCAGCAAGTAGGCGCGATATTACGATTTCAATTCCCTCGTTTCAAACCAGCCAAGCTATCAGCTTCCATTCCCAGTCTGGGCATAACCCGAATGCAGCAATCAAACGAACAGAATCCCAACAGTGCAGAAGAAGGCCATTCGGGGCATCGAGTCTGCACCGATAACAATCCCAACCATGCCCTGTCCCCGTACCCCCAAACATTTACCCCGCTAATCCCCCTGACACTAAGGGGGAAACTACAATGGCCAATCCACCCAACCTGCACAACTTTGAACACGAGGGGGCAATTTAGCATGGCCAATCCACCTAACCTACACATCTTTGGACTGTGGGAGGAAACCAGAGCACCCAGAGGAAACCCATGCAGACACGGGGAGAAAGTGCAATCTCCACACAGACAGTGACCCAAGGCCGGAAATGAACCTGGGTCCCTGGCGCTGTGAGGCAGCAGTGCTAACCACTGTGCCACCATGCCGCCCACCATAGAATCCCTACAATGCAAAAGGAAGCCATTCGGTCCATTGAGATTCCCACCCAGGCCATATCCCCATAATCCCATATATTTGCCCTGTTAATCCCTCTGACACCAAGGGGAAATTTAGCATGGCTGATCCACCCAACCAGTACATCTTTGGACTGTGGGAGGAAACTGGAGCACCCGGAGGAAACCCACGCAGACATGGGGAGTACGTGCTAACGTTGGCTCACTGCCACCTGAGGGGCAAATGAGAAAGCACCAGCTCGCCATTCCGGGAAGTTCATAGCAGATAGCGTGAGCACGTGGACTTTACCGATGGGGAGCAGCAAGCTCGATAGTGAAATCCATCAAGGATCAATAGCCTGCCGAGGCTCACTGCATAAGCCTGAAGAGTGGGCAGTTGGGCAAGGTGTACCAGAGAGTTTCCAGCAACCAGAGGAAATGCCCCACCGTATGAGGTGCCACTTTCACGCAACTGGCATTGGGGGGGAAGTGGGAGAAAACGCAAACAGCGTTTAAAAATGGATAAAACAGGACACGACCTTCATTACACATACAGCCAACCATTGTTATTTTGTTTGGTTAAAAGGTAGTGTCACAAGTAATGCCACTTCTGGCAAACTCTTGTGTTGGGACCCTATGGATGGATCCAGTCAAAGTACATGATAGAAGATGACTCCGGCGGCACGGTGACACAGTGGTTAGCACTGCTGCCTCACAGCGCCAGGGACCTGGGTTCGATTCCTGCCTTGGATCACTGTCTGTGTGGAGTCTGTACATTCTCCTTGTGTCTGCATGGGTTTCCTCCAGATGCTCCGGTTTCCTCCCTTACAGTATTACATCTTACAGTCCAAAGAGGTGCTGGTTAGGTGGATTGGCCATGCTAAATTGCCCCTTAGTGTCCAAAGATGTGCCGGTTAGGTGGATTGGCCATGCTAAATTGCCCCTTAGTGTCCCAGAATGTGGGGATAGGGTCTGGGTGGGATTGTGGTCAGTGCAGACTCAGTGGGCTGAGTGACCTCCTTCTGCACTGTAGGGATTTTATGATCTATGATCTTGGTGGAAATATAGCATGGGTAGTGAGTGGGGATGGGGAATACTTTAATGCAATGGTGATGGTATTGAAGATCTTGACATTATGAGGGTTGTGCCGACCTGGATAATGGAAATGAGTTGAAATGCAGAGGAGGTATACTGGGATAAGCAGAGATACAGTGATAGCAGATGTGACCAACTTGTGCTAGTTTCAAACATGCCAAACTGGAACTGTTAGCATTGGTCAACTCTCATTCACTTCCATCGAATCCAGATGGCCAAGCTGGTGAAATGCCCAAACCCAGGTCAGGGATTACAAGAAGTTAGATTGAATTTTACAAATGCACCATAGAAAGCATTCTTTCTGGTTGCATCACAGCTTGGTATGGGCTCCTGCTCTGCCCAAGATCACAAGAAACTACAAAGAGTTGTGAATGTAGCCCAATTCATCACGCAAACCAGCCTCCCATCCATTGACTCGGCCCACACTTCCTGCTGCCTCGGAAAAGCAGCCAGCATAATCAAGGACCCCACGCACCCCGGACATTCTTCCACCTTCTTTGAAAAAAATACAAAACTCTGAGGTCATGTACCGACTGACTCAAGAACAGCTTCTTCCCTGCAGCTGTCAGACTTTTGAATGGACCTACCTCGCATTAAGTTTCTCTACACTCGAGCTATGACTGTAACCCTACATTCTGCACCCTCTACTTTCCTTCCCCCCTATGTGCTCTATGAATGGTATGCTTTGTGTAGCGTGCAAGAAACAATCCTTTTCACTGTATCCCAATTAGGTGACAGTAATAAATCAAATCAAATATTAAGTTGATCTTTCTCTACCCCCTAGCTATAACTGTAACACTACATTCTGCACCCTCTCCTTTCCTTCTCCTCTATGTACTCTATGAATGGTATGTTTTGTCTGTATAGTGTGCAAGAAACAATACTTTTCACTGTATCCCAATACATGTCATAGAGTCATACAGTCACAGAGGTCTACAGCATGGAAACAGGCCCTTCGGCCCAACTTGTCCATGCCGCCCTTTTTTTTAAAACCCCTAAGCTAATTACAATTACCCGCGTTTGGCTCATATCCCTCTATACCCATCATACCTATGTAACTGTTTATAGACAATTACTGTGGCATTAATACATCTAATCAAATGAACCTGGATGTTGGATTGTACCTTTGAACTCACACCTGGGAGAGATGATGAGCTGGATCATGAGGTATTGGTTAACTGACACCAAAACCTTTTTCTTTAACTTTTGTTTATTCATTTGTGGGACATGGGTGTCGCTGGCTGGGCCAGCATTTATTGCCCATCCGTAGTTACCCTTGGAGGGCAGTTGAGAGACAACCACGTTGCTGTGGCTTTGGAGTCACATGGAGGCCAGACCTAGTTCCTTGTTACCCGTCCTTCTGCTGGGTAAGGACAGCAGATTTCCTTCCCTAAAGGACATTAGTGAACCAGATGGGTTTTTCCAACAATGGTTTCATCAGTAGATTTTTAATTCCAGATATTTTTTATTGAGTTCAAATTCCACTATCTGCCATGGCGGGATTCGAACCCGGGTCCCCGGAACATTATGTGAGCTTCTGGATAAACGGTCTAACGATAATACCACTGGGCCATTGCCTCTCCTTGGGTGAGAAGGCTGAGGGAGATGAGGAGCTTCAATGGTTTTGGGTTAAGAATGAGTTAGATGAATTCTGATTTGGGCGAAGTGAGGGGGAATGTGGAGGGCGGTGTATCCGGAATGATGGACAAACAAGAAAATTGGCCACTGCAGTGTCCTTTGTACAATCGTTTGTCATGGAGCATTGGGTGAGATTTTATGGCCTCGCTCGAGTGAGACTGGAAAGTCCCGCCCAAGGTCAACAGGCATTTCCATTGTCCACGTCATGTCCGCTCCGATTCTATGGTGGGCGAGGCAATAGAATTCCGGCGATTGTGTGAGACGGTAAAGAATAAAGTTCTCACTACTGTGAAATGTTGGCAATTCAAAATCTATTTGATTTGGAGAGGCTTCTTGCCCTAGTTCCTTGTTCACTTCCTGTTGGGGAACACTTCAGCGGTCACGGGCATTTGGCCTCTGACCTTCGGATAAGCATTCTCCAAGGCGGCCTTCACGACACACGAGAGCGCAGAGTCGCTGAGCAGAAACCGATAGCCAAGTTCCGCACACATGAGGACACCCTCAACCGGGATCTTGGGTTCATGTCACACTATCTGTAACCCCCACGTCTTGCCTGGGTTTACAAAATCTTACTAACTGTCCTGGCTTGAGACAATTCTTTCTGGTTGTATCACAGCTTGGTATGGTTCCTGCTCTGTCCAACACCGCAAGAAACTACAAAAGGTCATGAATGCAGCCCAATCCATCACACAAACCAGCCTCCCATCCATTGACTCTGTCTACACTTCCCACTGCCTCAGAAAAGCAGCCAACGTAATTAAGGACCCCACGCACCCCGGACATTCTCTCTTCCACCTTCTTCTTTTGGGGAAAAGATACAAAAGTCTGAGGTCACGTATCAACCGACTCAAGAACAGCTTCTTCCCTGCTGCTGTCAGACTCTTGAATGGACCTACCTCACATTAAGTTGATCTTTCTCTACACCCTAGCTATGACTGTAACACTACATTCTGCACTCTCTCATTTCCTTCTCTATGAACGGTATGTTTTGTCTGTATAGTGTGCAAGAAACAATACTTTTCACTCTGTGTTCATACATGTGACAATAACAAATCAAATCAAATTCACACCTCTCTAACCTGTGCTTAACCCTCTCTCCACTCACATTGTCAGTACCTGTAAAGACTTGATTAGAACATAAGAACAGAAGAAATAGGAGCAGGAGTAGGCCATCTAGCCCTTCGAGCCTGCCCCGCCATCCAATAAGATCATGGCTGATCTGTCGTGGCTCAGTTCCACACTCCCGCCCTCTCCCCATAACCCTTAATCCCCTCTCTTATCAAAAACCCATCCACCCGCGTCTTAAAAATATTTAGTGAGGTAGCCTCCACCACTTCAACGGACAGAGAATTCCAGAGATTCACCACCCTTTGAGTGAAGAAGTTCCTCCTCAACTCCGTTCTAAACCGCCCCCCCCCTTTATCTTGAGGCTGTGCCCCCTAGTCCTACTGTCCTTTCTGAGCGGGAAGAGTCTCTCCACTTCTATCCTATCCATCCCATTCATCATCTTATACGTCTCAATGAGATCTCCCCTCATTCTTCTAAACTCTAACGAGTACAAGCCTAATTTATTCAGTCTCTCCTCATAGCTCAACCCCCTCAACTCCGGCATCAGCCTAGTAAACCTCCTCTGCACTCCCTCCAAGGCCAAAATATCCTTGCGTAAGTACGGCGCCCAAAACTGCACACAGTACTCCAGCTGCGGCTCACCAATGCCCTATACAGCCGCAGCAAGACCTCCCTACTTTTATATTCAATCCCCCTCGCTATGAAGGCCAGCATCCCATTCGCCTTCCTGACCACCTGCTGCACCTGCAAGCTGGGTTTTTGCGACTCATGCACAAGGACCCCGAGGTCCCTCTGCACCGTCGCCTGCTGCAGTTTTTCGCCACGTAAGTAATAATCCTTCCTACCATTATTCCTACCAAAGTGGACCACCTCACACTTGCCAACATTAAATTCCATTTGCCATTTCCTGGCCCATTCGCCCAGCCTATCTAGATCCTTCTGTAGACTCTTCACACCCTCCGCACAATTTGCCGTTCCACCAATCTTGGTGTCATCAGCAACCTGTTAAGACTTGCATCTCAACCATTATCTTGCAATTGAGTCTGTATCTATATATACCCTGTTTGTGAACCCAACTCTCTACTCACCTGATGAAGGGGCTATGCTCCGAAAGCTCGTGCTACCAAATAAACCAGTTGGACTTTAACCTGGTGTTGTGAGACTACTTACTGGCTCTAGTTTCCAACACACCTTGGCACCAATTGACGAGACGCACTTGTGTTACAGAGTGGGGGACTGAATAGTCCAAAGTGCACAAATCCAGCCCAGTTAAACTGTCTTTATAAAACTAAAAGGCTGGAATAGAGGGTTTCTTGAGGTAAGTGCGGTGGATACGGGAAAGAAATATGCTTTCGCGCACGTTGCATCAGTGCAGGCATGTCAAGCACTCGGACATCAGTGCCAACCAAATATCTCCCCTTTGCCTGAACAACTCAACCTTGCCCTTAGAAGAGGTTAACCAATGTGGCGATAATAACTCCAGGAGTTGGCTGCAAAGGAGCCATGGTCTTATTGCACAAAATGAAAATAAACAACAACCACAAGCCTGTGGTGAATACAACAGGTCCCAACCAAGACTAAAAGGTTAATGGACCCTCTCAGGGTCTTGCTTTATATATAGTTGCGTATACGAGCTCCCCCTGGTGGCCAAATTACCAGTCCTCAGGGAACTCGTATTCAATGCGCCCAACTGGGAGGTCAATTAGTGATTCCCCATGCAGGTTATGGGGGTTATCCTTTGCATAGTTCCGTCCCTCAGAACAAAGATAAATCTTGTATCTATCAGTGCCAGGTTCGACCTCTGGGTCTAGTGGTGGAGGGAGAGTGTCTCAGTCCTCAGAAACGCACTGTATCACAGAGATGATGCCTTTTTTTATCCATTACAGATCACAAATACTGTGCCATGTTCAAACACTATCAAAGGGGAGGCGATGGCCAAGTGTTATTATCACTAGACTATTACTCCAGAAACTCAGCTAACGTTCTGTGGACCTATGTTCGAATCCCATCCACGCAGATGGTGGAATTTGATTTCAATAAATTAAGAATTAATTAAGAATCTACTGATGACTATGAAACCATTGTCGGAAAAACCCATCTGGTTCAGAAAAACAAATCTGGTTCCTTTAGGGAAGGAAATTTGCCATCCTCGCCTGTTCTGGCCTACATGTGACTCCAGCGCCACAGCAATATGGTTCACTCGCCCATACCCTCAGTTCAAGACACTCAGTTCAAGGGGCGACTAAGGATGGGCAATAAATGCTGGTCCAGCCATTGATGCCCATGTCCCATGAATGAATAAAAAAAAGAACAGTGGCCATTATGTTCACTACATATGGGTGGCACAGTGGTTAGCACTGCTGCCTCCCAGCGCCAGGAACTTCGGTTCGATTCCTGGCCTTGGGTTACTGTCTGTGTGGAGGCTGCATGTTCTCCCCGTGTCTGCGTGGTTTTCCTCCGGATGCTCCGGTTTCCTCCCACAGTCTGAAAGATGTGCTGGTTAGGTGCATTGACCATGCTAAATTGTCACTTACTGTCCAAAGATGTGTAGGTTAGGTGGATTGGCCATGCTAAATTGCTCCTTACTGTGCAAAGATGTGCAGGTTAGGTGGATTGGCCATGCTAAATTCTCCTTCAGCGTACCTGAACAGGAGTGTGGCGACTAGGGGATTTTCACAGTAACTTCATTAGAGTCATAGAGGTTGATAGCACGGAATCAGGCCCTTTGGCCCAGCTTGTCCTTTCCGCCCCTTCCTTTAACCACTAAGCTAGTCCCAATTGCCTGCGTTTAGCCCACATCCCTGTACAAATTGCAGTGTGAACGTAAGCCGACATGTGACACTAATCGATAAATGAACTGGCTGGCCTTTTTTTAAATCTATCATTTCCAATATTTCCCACCTGACCTGTTGCCAAGCAACAGGCTCAGTGGTATGATACCAGAACATCTGCAGAAGCTTGGGTCTCTCTGTTTCCCGCACGACCCCACCCTTTGCTCAGATCCAGTGTCACAGCTGTGCCGAGTATCTGTGTTGTCGATGCAATGTGATGAAAAACAGATTTGATATTGGCCCAAACCCAGGAAAATTCACTGTTAAAAGGGTACATTGTGTTATGCAAGAACTCACTGGCCGCTAGGTCATATTTGTGGTTCTCAATTCTTTCTTTCAAGATGATCTGCTGCCGTACCCTTTCAAAGCGTTTCCCCACTTAAAGACACATTGTACCCTTCGAGCGGCCTCCCCACCCACCGCCCCCGCCTTGCTAAGCAGCAATGACTCAGGAGAAAAGCTACAGCACTGAAACTACAAGATCAGAGAATTCCGACAGTGCAGAAGGAGGCCATTCGGCCCACTGGGTCTGCACCAACAATCCCACCCAGGCCCTATTTCCGTAACCACGCACGTTTACCATGCTAATCCCCTGACACTAGGGTCAATTTAGCATGGCCAATCCACCTAAGCCATACATCTTTGGACACTAAGGGGTAATTTAGCATGGCCAATCCACCTAACCCACACATCTTTGGACACCAAGGGGCAATTTGTCATGGCCAATCCACCTAACCTACACATCTTTGAACACGAGGGGACAATTTAGCATGGCTAATCCACCTAACCTGCACATCTTTGTACACTCAGGGACAATTTACCGTGGCCAATCCACCTAACCTACACATCTTTGGACACCAGGGGACAATTTAGCATGGCTAATACTCCAAATAGGGTCTGATCAGAGCCTTATACAGCCTCAGAAGTACATCCCTGCTGTTGTATTCTCAATCCTTACTGAATGGCAGAGCAGGCTCGAGGGACTGAATGGCCTCTGAACCTGCTCCTATTTCATATGTTCATATGTAGCACAATTTGCAATCAGTTTTGAGGAAGTAAATTAATTATTAATTAATATGCAGCAGTAAGGAATTAGCATTAAAGAGGTGATATGAATTACACTGCCATTTTGTTTCCATCATGGGCATATCCAAAGTGATTAAAGTTTAAAGTTGTTTCCCGCAGATGTGAATGTGCGGTAAAATATATTACATGCAATGTATAATCAAAGGGACATCTAAAGTTGCAATGAATCACACAGTGCAGAAGAGGCCCTTCAGCCCATCAAATTTGCACTGACACATTAGAAACACCTGAACTCCCACCTAATCCCATTTACCAGCATTTAGCCCATAGCCCTGAATGTTATGATGTGCCAAGTGCTCATTCAGATACTTTTTAAACGATGTGAGGCCTCCTGCCTCCACCACCCTCCCAGGCAGCACATTCCAGTACCTCACCACCCTCTGGGTAGAAAGGTCTTTCCTCACATCCCCCTAAACCTCCTGTCCTTCTCCCTGAGTGTCCAAAGATGTGTAGGTTAGGTGGATTGACCATGCTAAGTTGTCCCTTAGTGTCCAAAGATGTGCAGGCTAGGTGGATTGGCCATGCTAAATTGCCCCTTACTGTCCAAAGATGTATCGGTTAGGTGGACTGGCTGTGCTAAATTGCCCCTCAGCGTCCAAAGATATGCAGGTTAGGTGGATTGCCCATATTAAATTGACCCGTAGTGTCAGGGCGTAAGTGTGCAAGGTTACGGGAATAGGGCTTGGTGATTGTGGTCGGTACAGACTCGATGGGCCAACTGGCCTCCTTTTATACTGTAGGAATTCTAGGTCTGACAACATCTGTGGAGAGTGAATAGAGGCAATGTTTTGAGTCTGGATGACCCTTCGTCGGAGCTAGGCCTTACTTTTATATCTAATTCTTCTTGTGATAATAGATAAAACTATCAAAAATTCATCTTAAACAATATATCACAAAATCTATGGGCTAAACGGAAGTCTAGAAATCTGAATGGTATTCTGTTAAAATTTTGTGAAGAATACTTCCATATTTTTAGTGCAATTCTGTACAGGGCGTTGGTGAGGCCACACCTGGAGTATTGTGCGCAGTTTTGGTCTCCTTATCTGAGGAAGGATGTCCTTGTTATAGAGGGAGCTCAGCGAAGGTTTACCAGGCTGATTCCTGGGATGGCAGCTCTGTCATATGAGGAGAGACTAAGTCAGTTAGGATTATATTCACTGGAGTTTAGAAGAGTGAGAGGGAATCTCACAGAAACTTATAAAATTCTAATAGGATTAGACAGGGTAGATTCAGAAAGAATGTTCCCGATGGTGGGGGGAGTCCAGAACTAGGGGTCATAGTTTGAGGATAAGGGGTAAACCTTTTAGGACTGAGGTGAGGAGAAATTTCTTCACCCAGAGGGTGGGGAATGTGTGGAATTCACTCCCACAGAAAGTAGTTGAGGCCAAAACGTTGTGTGATTTCAGGAAGAAATTAGATATCGCTCTTGGGGCTAAAGGGATTGAGGGATATGGGGGGGAGGGTGGATCAGGATATTGAATTTGATGATCAGCCATGGTCATAATGAATGGCGGAGCAGGCTCGAAGGGCTGAAGGGCCTCCTCCTGTTTCTAGTTTCTGTGTTTTTCTGTCTGTACAGTTTGCTGAGCTTGAAGTTGAATAAAGACTTTGGAAACAGCCTATATGTTAAAAAAACATGCATGCATATTCTATATACATAAAGAGAGACTTGTATTTTTATATCGAGTGGATTCTCAGAGGCTTTTCCCCAGGGCTGAAATGGCAGTCACAAGAGGACACAGGTTTAAGGTGCTGGGGAGTAGGTACAGAGGAGATGTCAGGGGTAAGTTTTTCACTCAGAGGGTGGTGGGTGCGTGGAATCGGCTGCCGGTGGTGGTGGAGGCAGATTCGATAGGGTCTTTTAAGAGACTTTTGGATAAGTACATGGGACTTAATAAGATAGAGGGTTACAGAAAAGCCTAGTAGTTAGGGACATGTTCGGTGCAACCTGTGGGCCGAAGGGCCTGTTTGTGCTGTAGTGTTCTATGTTCTATAACCTCAGATTAACCCAAAGCACTTTACAGTCGATGAAGTATTTGGCGTTGTAATGCAGGAAATATGGCATTCAATTTGTGGCATAGCAAGCTCCCACAAACAACAATGTGATCGTGGCTGGATAAGACATTAGTCGAAGGTAGAACATTAGCCAGGACATCAAGAATAACTGCACCACTCTCCTTGGAAATAGTGGAATGAGGCAATTTATTCATTGCCTCAAACCTAACCTACACATCTTTGGACACTAAGGGGCAATTTACCACGGCCAATCCATCTAACCTGCACACTTTTGGACACTAAGGGGCAATTTAGCATGGCCAATCCAGCTAACCTACACATCTTTGGACTGTGGGAGGAAACCGGAGCACCCAGAGGAAACCCACGCAGACATGGCAGAGAACGTGCAGACTCCGCACAGACAGTAACCCAAGCCAAGAATCGAATCCGGGCCCTTGGAATGATGAGGCAGCAGTGCTAACCACTGTGCCAATCGCTGTGTCACCGTGCCGCCCTTATGAGGGCAGGTTGAATAGACGAAACTTGTATTCTCTTGTATTGGTGGAAACAAACTATTTCCTCTTGGAACAAGGGGCAGTTTACCACGGCCAAGATAAAATTGGGAGTTAGGCTATTTGTGGGTGATGTCAGGTAGAATGTTTTTACACCAGAGTGGTGGAACCCTGTAGGTTTTTATTGGTCAAAGGGGTTCATGCAGGTTGCTGGAGTTAAGATACAGGTCCGCTCTGGATGGTGGAATAATTAGGCCAGAGGAGATAAAATGGCCTCCTCCTGTCCCTAAGTTCTGGAAAGTTTGTCACTCCTTTTGGGTATTTGGTGAGCTTTTCTAGACAGCAGGTCTTGAAAGGTACTCTTGTGTGACAGATTGTGTGTGCAGTAAGAGTGGGTGGGGGAATTCTACTGCCCCTGGTTCTTGGTGGAAACGCAGGTTAGTCACGAGTGAGTCACGAGCAAGTTATAAAGGTCTTGCTTCGAAATGGAGCCACCTTGGTAATTCCCTGGTCCCCAGTGCATTGACAATCTGCACTACAAATTAAGAAAAGATACTTCAAGCAGTCACTTATCACTTAGACTACTTTTAAATGTGTTCAAAATAGCGTACTCCTTTGCAAACATTATTTTCATTACGGACAGCTTAGAATATGGTATTTAAGGTGGTTTCACCCTGAGTATGGGAGACAGGGATCAGTTAAAGCGTACAACCAATTCCATTTCCGTTTCAAGTTTATTTCTTTGTGTCACAAGTCGGTTTACATTAACACTGCAGTGAAGTCACTGTGAAATTCCCCCAGTTGCCACACTCTTGTTCGGGTACACAGAGGGAGAATTTAGCATGAACCTAACCCGCACGTCTTTGGACTGTGGGAGGAAACCGGAGCACCCGGAGGAAGCCCACGCAGACACGGGGAGAATGTGCAGACTCCACACAGACAGTGACCCAATCCAGGAATCGAACCCGGGTCCTTGGCGCTGTGAGGCAGCAGTGCTAACCACTGTGCCACCGTGCCGCCATTTTTAAACAGTAAAAAGGAAACTGGTCCAAAGTAGGGGAATGTGCTATAGTCCCTGATAGTCCCAGTCTGGCACCCTGGCACTGCCCACTGGGCATGCTGGCACCAAGGAGGCGGGGCCAAGTGGGGAGGGTGGGGGAGAGTTAAGGGAGGAACTTTGCATCAGGGGTTGGGGGTTGGCATCAGTGGGGGTGGTGGGGTGGCGGTTGGCAGGGGGGGTGCATTGTGGGGTGTTAACAGATCTCCCATATACTGCGTCCACTTGTACACAGTATATGGGGGTTCAGGGAGCATGTCTAGCAGTCTGTAGTCGGCTACCCTGTCAAGCTTATGCTCCAGCCACCATTGGGAACATTTTTTCTGAATCTACCCTGTCTAACCCTGTTAGAATTTTATAAGTTTACCCCTTATCCTCAAACTATGACCCCTAGTTCTGGACTCCCCCCACCATCGGGAACATTCTTTCTGAATCTACCCTGTCTAACCGTGTTAGAATTTTATAAGTTTCTATCAGATCCCCTCTCACTCTTCTAAACTCCAGTGAATATAATCCTAACCAACTTAGTCTCTCCTCATATGACAGAGCTGCCATCCCAGCAACCAGCCTGGTAAACCTTCGCTGTGCTCCCTCTATAGCAAGGACATCCTTCCTCAGATAAGGAGACCAAAACTGCACACAGTACTCCAGGTGTGGCCTCACCAACGCCCTGTACAACTGCAGTAAAACATCCCCATCCCGATACTCAAATCCTCTCACTATGAAGGCCAACATACCATTTGCCTTCTTTATTGCCTGCTGTACCTACGCGCTTACTTTCAGCAACTGATGCATGAGGACTCCGAGGTCTCACTGAGTATCCACCTCTCTCAATTTACACCCATTCCAGTAATAATCTGTCTCCCTATTATTGCTACCAAAGTGGATAACCTCACATTTATCCACATTATACTGCATCTGTTATGTAGATACCCTCACACTCAGTCTGTCCAAATCACACTGAAGCATCTCTGCATCCTCCTCACAGCTCACCCTCCCACCCAACTTTGTATCATCTGCAAATTTGGAGATAATACATTCAGTTCCCTCTTCCAAATCATTCATATATAATGTGAACAGTTGGGGTCCCAGCACAGATCCCTGCGGAACCCCACTAGTCACTGGCTGCCAGTCAGAAAAATACCCATTTATGCCAACTCTTTGCCTGGTCCATGTCCTGCCCGCCATGATTTTTGTTGTTTTTTTCAGAAGGAACTCTTCAAAATGCAGCTAATGAAACAACAACAAAAATTACTCCAACTTATAAATCAAAGAAAGGGTTTAATAAAGAAACAGCATTACTCCAAACTTGGGGCCTCGTCTTGGGCCACTCCAAACTTCCCACAATTCAACATTTATAGCGAATCAGCTGACTATTACATCACTCTGTGATTGGTTCCATGTTTTACTGGGTCAGCTGACCCTGACATCTTGTTCCCAAAGGTCACATTACATCCAATACACATTTGTCACTGGGAAAATTCTGCCCTCTACGTGTTGCGGTCTTAGCCCATAGATTTTGAGGAGGGGCCTTGTATTCAAGAATGTTCCACTACCCTCAATGGATGAGGGCGAAAGCCTTTTCCCTTAGGTTGTTCGTCAGAGGAGAAAAAAGTGTTTGAAAGAATTTGTTTGATGGCTTCTGTCACACCCAGGCGATATTTCTTCCCGCCACCCTATCTTCTGGGCTTGTTAGGTGCCTCCTCTGTGCCCCGCTCTCTCAGTTCTTGCCTCAGCCAATGCCACACCAATAAAGGATGGATGCGATTGTGCATTGGACCACACTGGAATGCTCGCTCCCAGAGAGCTAAGCTCAGAAGGCACACACAGCATTTGCCTTGAGGCTGATTCCAAATTATTTTATGCTTCGCAGACATGAATGAACCATTGAAGAGAAAGCTTGAGTGCAGTTTTTAAATACAAATAAATTCCATTTTCCATTATAGCCCACTGGAAAGACAAACCCCTCTCCCAAGCAAAAAACAATGAGGACTACTATTCCCTAGTGTTTTTTTAAAACTAGATTCTTGATATAGCTTGTACACAGAGCACCACTGTGTCACAACCTGAGAATTTCCAGAATATAAACCCAAAATCTTATTTTCAACACTCTCCTGTGTTTGATGATGTGGAAACACTCATCATTAAAGTCAGCCTCCAGTGCGGCACGGTGGCACAATGGTTAGCACTGCTGCCTCACAATGCCAGTCCCGGGTTCGATTCCTGGCTTGGGTCACTGTCTGTGTGGAGTTTGCACATTCTCCCCGTGTCTGTGTGGGTTTCCTCCGGGTGCTCCGGTTTCCTCCCACAGTCCGAAAGACGTGCTGGTTAGGGTGCATTGGGCCGTGCTAAATTCTCCCTCAGTGTACCTGAACAGATGCCTGATTGTGGCGCCTAGGGGATTTTCACAGTAACTTCATTGCAGTGTTAATGTAAGCCTGTGTTACTAATAAATAAACTTTAATGTCCCTTTAGGGAAGGAAATCTTTACCTGGTCTGGCCTACATGTGACTCCAGAGTCACAGCAACGTGGTTGACAATGAAATGACCTGGAAATGGACAATTAGGGATGGGCACTAATTGCTGGTCTTGCCAGCGATGCCCACATCCCAGGAAAAAACAAAGCTTGCTGCAGTTGGTGCCCTGAAAGATGGCAGGAGGGTTCAAATCGCGAGGCAAGTTCGGCCCTCGCAATATCTTAACAAGGAATACAGGAGTGTTTCTGTCCTCTTGCTCCGTCAACTCCCAGAAGGTTATGGAGCAGGCCACAGCGAGGTAAATGTCAAAGCTGAAATGGCCGTGCCTATGTATGAAAAACCTGAGTGGCAAAGGGAAAAGAGGTAGAGAGATTCTTCCCACTTAGAAAGGATAGCAGGACTAGAGGGCACAGCCTCAAGATAAGGGGGGGTGCAGTTTAGATCAGAGTTGAGGAGGAACTTCTTCACTCAAAGGGTGGTGAATCTCTGGAATTCTCTGCCCGTTGAAGTGGTGGAGGCTACCTTGCTGAATATATTTAAGTCACGGGTAGATAGGTTTCTGATAGACAGGGGAATTAAGGGGAGAAAGCGGGAAAGTGGAACTGATCCACTTCAGATCAGCCATGATCTTATTGAATGGCGGGGCAGGCTCGAGGGGCTAGATGGCCTACTCCTGCTCCTATTTCTTATGTTCTTATTAAGAGCTCCAAGAGCCAGCAGCTAGGAAAGTGTGAGCACAATGGCTGGGCTACAGGGACAGAACGGTCGTGTCAGCAAACCAACTCATTCTTCCCACTCCGAGCTGTGACCTTATCAAATGCACTCCTACAAAGTACATGGTGCGTGGAACTGATTGCAAGGAATATACTTTTATACAAATGACCAACCTCCCAAGTAAATTTGCTTCGAAACAGTCATAGAATCCGTACAGTGCAGAAGGAGGCCGTTCGACCTATCAAGCCTGCACCAACAACAATCCCACCCATACACTATCCGCATAACCCCACATATTTACCCTGCTAATCTACCCCCTGACACTAAGGAACAATTTAGCATGGCCAATCCACCCTAACCCACACATCTTTAGACACTAAGGGACAACTTAGCATGGCCAATCCACCCTAACCCACACATCTTTAGACACTAAGGGACAACTTAGCATGGCCAATCCCCCTAACTACACATCTTTGGACACTAAGGGACAATTTAGCATGGACAATCCACCTAACCTGCACATCTTTGGACACTAAGGAACAATTTAGCATGGACAATCCACCTAACTTACACATCTTTGGACGCTAAAGGGCAATTTAGCACGGCCAATCCACCTAACCCACACATCTTTGGACTGTGGGTGGAAACTGGAGCACCCGGAGGAAACCCACACAGACACGGGGAGAACGGGCAGCTTCCACACAGGCAGTGACCCGAGGCCGGAATTGAACCCAGATCCCTGGAACTGTGAGGCAGCAGTGCTAACTGTGCGCCCAGATGAATCGCTGTAACCTGTGGAATGACAGTGATCTCACTGAAAGAAAGAGTTGCCTTCCTGCAGCAGCACGTCGCACAACTGAGGGATACCCCAGAGCGTTTTCCAGTCAGTTCAGTCTTTCTGAAGCACTGTTGTAACATAAGAAATATAAGGGGGTGGGGGCAAGCTAGTCTCAGCAAGATCCCCCAAACAGCAACGTGATAATGCTCAGATGATCCATTTTCAGACTGGGGGCTGATTATTGACCAGAACACTGGGAGAAATCTTTTTGAAATAGTGTCATGTGCTCCCTCTGCATCCAAAAGAGGGGCAAGTAGTTCCGTGTCTGCTGTTAGTGTCCCCCTGGTGCTGAGTTGGACTGTGCCAACCCCCAACTTTTCTGGTGAAATGGGATTTGAATCCAATCTGTTCTGATCTCCAGCTAAGAGTGCCAGCCACTGGGTCACACGGCATGAAACAGCGAGAGAGGTCACGCCAACTGAAATGAAAAATGGAATCATCCAGTTTTACCTCATCCCAAATTATGCCCTCTCAACCTATTGCTAAGGTTACATAGGAGCACAGGGGCAGAGTTGGTCCTTCGAGCCTGCTCCGCCATTCAATCAGATCATCTCTCCCTGCTCTCAAATCCACCTCCCCACCTCTTCTCCTTATCCCTTTTTCTATTGGAATTATATCTACCTCCTTCCTGAAACCAGTTAATGATTCAGATTCCACCGTGCTATGGGGCAGTGAGTTCCACAAATTCACCCCCCTCTGTGAGAAGTAGTTCCTCCTCATCTCAATGTTAAATCTCGACCTATACCCTGTGATCTCTTGTTCGAGATTGCCCCACAACAGGAAACATTTGGTCCACATTTACTTTACCAATCCCATATCCCTCGATCAGATCCCCCTCATCCTTCTAAACTCCAGCGAGTACAAGCCTGTTTAATCTCTCCTCATACACCAACCCTTTCATCTCCGGAATCAATCTGGTGAACCTCCTCTGAACCGCCTCCAATGTCACTGCATCCTTCCTCAAATAAGGAGGCCAAAACTGGACACACTGCTCCAGATGTGGTCTCACCAACACCCTGTACAATTGCAACAACACTTCTCTACTTTTATACTCCACTCCCTTTGCAATAAATGCCAACATCCCAATTGTTATTTTCATACATGGTGGACCCGCGTACTGACTTTCTGTGATTTATGAACAAGGACACCCAGATCCCTCTGCCCTGGAAGCAAGGTTCGAGTGAGTGATCAAATACCTTGAAGAAACCTTTGCATCCTTCGCAGGTTCGCACGCCATAGTGTTGGCAGGAAGCGTTGTCTCCGCACACGGCACACTGGCCCTCGCTGGAAGGGGGATTGCGAACCAGGGGAGAGGAGATGGGATTGTCTATGACGATGGGGCTGTCCAGGAGCCGTGGTCCACGGTCCATGGGGAGGACGGGGAAATTCATGGAGGCTTGGTTGGCGGCATCGTAAGACATAGTGTCGACCAGTTGGTGGACTGGATTAGATCCGTGGGAGCTCGAGTCAAACTTCATGTGGCAATGCGGTGACTCTGAAGGTACCTGTTTAAAGGAAAGGAAGGAAAGCTGGGGCACATTCTTCTGCTGGTCGAATAGCTGATCCACCTCACTGTACTGGAGTGAGTGATGGGGGAAGGAATTGTCCCAAATGGATACTTGCTGCATTTGAAAAGCAGGGGTCGAAGGTGACGGGATGGAACAAGATCCGCTGTAATATTGAGAAGATCCGCACTGGGGTAACACTTCTTCTAAGTGCATGTTGATCGAGGCCGGATAGCAGCCAAACATTTGCACGTCCTCCACTTTGAATGGGGACTGCTGGTTGGAAAGCATCAGCTGGTACAAGTACGCGTCAAAGTCGCTACTATTGCTGTCAATGAAAGTGTTGAAGCTGGGCAGAGAGGTGGTGGCAGTGATCTCCGTGGTGGCTAGTTCCATTCCAAACTTGACAAACTCGGGAGTTAGGAAGTCAGCATTGTAGTCCTCATACGGTCCTGCGCCCTGTGGCAAGGTCCCATACTGTGCCTGAAGACAAGGCATCTCTGCAAAAGAAACATATGAAGACCTATTCAAGTTAGAGGGCATTTTGGGCCTTCCTTCCTTCGTCTTACATCGGGCACCGCTCACTCAAGACCCAAAGGGGAGGCAACTGGCCCAGTGGTATTAGCGCTAGGCTATCAATCCAGAAACTCGGCTAATAAGAATGTAAGAATTAGGAGCAGGAGTAGGCCGTTTGGCCCCTCGAGCCTGCTCCGCCATATAAGATCATGGTTGATCTTTTTGTGGACTCAGCTCCACTTACCCGCCCGCTCACCATAACCCTTAATTCCTTTACTGTTCAAAAATTTATCGATCCTTGCCTTAAAAACAACCAATGAAACATTCCAAAGATGTGCGGGTTAGGTTGATTGGCCATGCTAAAATTGCCCCTTAGCGTCCTGAGATGCATAGGTTAGAGGGATTAGCGGGTAAATATGAAGGGATATGGGGGTAGGGCCTGGGTGGGATTGTGGTCGGTGCAGACTCGATGGGCCAAATGGCCTCTTTCTGCATTGTAGGGTTTCTATGATTCAATGAGGGAGCCTCAGCCTCTTCACTGGGCAGGGAATTCCACACATTCACAACCCTTTGGGTGAAGAAGTTCCTCCTCAACTCAGCCCTAAATCCTTATTTTGAGGCTATGCCCCCTAGTTTGAGTTTCACCTCGCCAATGTTCTGGGGGACCCAAGTTCCAATCCCGCCGTGGCAGCTGGTGGTATTTGAATTCAACACCCAAAACCCTACCCAATTCTGGAGGGGGCGAGGTTCCCAGATCCCTATTGGCCTTGGGCGGAGTTTTACAATCTCACCCGGATGAGGCCATAAGATCCCACCCAATATCGGGAATTAAGAATCCACTGACTATCGTGAAACCATTATTGTAAAACCCATCTGGTTCGTTAATGGTTAAGTTTATTTATTAGTGTCACAAGTAGGCCAACATAACTCAAGGGACTTTCACAGTAACTTCATTGCGGTGTTAATGCAAGCCTACTTGTGACATGAGTAAATAGACTTTAAAAACACTGCAGTGAAGTTACCGTGAAAATCCCCTAGTTGCCCCTAGTTCGGGTGACGCTGAGGGAGAATTTAGCACGGCCAATGCTCCCTAACCAACACATCTTTGGTGTGTGGGAGGAAACCGGAGCACCGGAGGAAACCCACACAGACACAGGGAGAATGTGCAAACTTCACACAGACAGTGACCCAAGCCAGGAATCGAACCTGGATCCCTGGTGCTGTGAGGCAACAGTGCTAACCACTGTGCCACCGTGCCGCCCTAACACTGCAATGAAGCTACTGTGAAAGTCGCCACACTCCCGCGTCCGTTCGGGTACACTAAGGGGCAATTTAGCATGGCTAATCCGCCTAACCAGCACGTCTTTCGGAATGTGGGAGGAAACCAGAGCACCCGGAGGGAACCCACGCAGACATGGAGAGAACGTGCAAACTCCACACATTCAGTGACCCAAGGCCAGGAACCGAACCTGGGTCCCTGGTGCCTTGAGGCAGCAGTGCTAACCACTGTGCCACCATCCCTATGGGAAGGTAATCTCCCGTCCTTACCCGGTCTGGCCTACATGCCTGCGCCTGGGGGAACTCCACATCTGGCAAATAAACACAGAACCACACACGTACCCTCCTCCAACTCCCTTCCCCACCTGATATCCAGCCTGAAAAAGCAATAGGATTGTTGTAAATACCCATCTGGTTCACTAAGGTCCCCTTAGTGGGGGGAATCTGCTGTCCTTACCCGCTCTGGCCTACATGTGACTCACAGCAATGTGGTTGAGTCTCAACTGCCCTCAGGCAACTAGGGATGGGCAATAAATGTCATTAGACTTTTGAATGGACGTACCATATATTAAGCTGATCTTTCTCTACACCCTGGCTATGACTGTAACACTATATTCTGCACCCACTCCTTTCCTTCTCTCCTATGTACTCTGTGAACAGTATGCTTTGTCTGTATAACACGCAAGAAACAATACTTTTCACTGTTTCCCAATACATGGAACAATTCTCTGGCATGGCCTATCATTGGGGTAGGAAAGAAGCAGAGGAATCTCAGCAAATGTGAAGGAGGAAATAATCAGTAAAGCAAAACACCAAACCATCTTCATACCAGGTAACATCTGGCATCTCTTACTACACAATCCCCGAGTGTGGGCGTCTATCCCAAACAATCCAGAGTGTGATGGAATACTCCCCACTTGCCTGGATGGGTGCAGCTCCAACAACACTCGAAGCTCGACACCATCCAGGACAAAGCAGCCCCGCTTGATTGGCCCCCCATCCACAAACATTCACTCCCTCCACCACCGACGCTCAGTAGCAGCCGTGTGTACCATCTACAAGATGCACTGCAGCAACTCACCAAGGCTCCTTAGACAGCACCTTCCAAACCCACCACCACTTCCATCTAGAAGGACAAGGGCAGCAGATACCTGGGAACACCCCCACCTGCAAATTCCCCTCCAAGCCACTCACCATCCTGACTTGGAAATGTATCGGCCGTTCCTTCGCAGTCGTTGGGTCCAAATCCTAGAATTTGTTCCCTAGCATCACTGTGGGTCAACCCACAGCACGTGGACTGCAGCGATTCAAGATGGCAGCTCACCACCACCTTCTCAAGGGGCAACTAAGGGTGGGCAATAAATGCTGGCCGACCAGCGACACCCATGTCACATGAATTTTAAAACTTCCAAGCTCCGTCTCTTGACAGGGCCTGAATGCAATATGCAAAGCCCAGGCCAACCTGTTGTCAAGTTCCCCGTTTACCTGAGGAGTTCAATAAATGGACGACATCATAAGCAATGAATGTTGTCGACACGGATTTAAGTAAGGCTCTCGGCAAATTCCCTCCTGGTCGGCTTCTCTGGAGGATTAGTGAGCAGCACGGTGGCACAGTGGTTAACACTGCTGCCTCACAGCATCAGGGACCTGGGTTCAATTCCAAACTCAGGTCTGTGCGGAGTTTGCATGTTCTCGCCATGTCTGCGTGGGTTTCCTCCGGGTGCTTCGGTTTCCTCCCACTGTCTGAAGATGTGTAGGTTAGGTGGATTGGCCATGCTAAATTGCCCCTTAGTATCCAAAGATGTGTAGGTTAGGTGGATTGGCCATGCTAAATTGCCCCTTAGTATCCAAAGATGTGTAGGTTAGGTGGATTGGCCATGCTAAATTGTCCCTTAGTTCAGGGGTATTCGCAGGGTAAATACGTAGGGTTATGGGAATAAGGCCTGGATGGGATTGCTGTCGGTACAGACTCAATGGGCCGAATGGCCTCCTTCTGCACTGTAGGGATTCTGTGCTAAGCCAGCTGGCTAGATCATACCTTAACATGCGACCATAGCCCTCAACCCCTCAAAAAGAGACGTTTCCCCTCAATCTGCTCGTTCTCCTCAACGCGCTACAGCGCCATGCCTCTTATTGACAAAGAGCAGATAGTCTGAAGAGGTTCCTGTGCTTAAATCATGGTTGTTCTGCACAAGGGCAAACTGGGATTTTCAACTGGGATAAGACATCTGGCTTGGGGGCCACCTGGTGGCCCTGTTAAGCTTCTGCAGCCAATTTGAAGGGAATTTCCTGAACTGTGTTGTACAATCCAGCCACTGAAAGGTGCATAGAATCCGTTGAAGGAGGCCATTTGGCCCATCAAGCCTGTATCATCAACAATCGCACCCAGGCCCTATCCCCGCAACCCTGTGCATTTACCCTACCTTGTCCCCCTGACACTAAGGGGTAATTTACTATGGCCAAACCGCCTAACCTGCACAGCTGTGGGAGGAAACCGGAGCACCGGCGAAAACCCATGCAGACACGGGGAGAACATGCAGAGTCCGCACAGACAGTGACCCAGGCCGGGGAATCGAACCCGGGTCCCTGGCGCTGTGAGGCAGCAGTGCTAACCACTGTGCCACCGTGCTGCTCATAATCAAAGTGGAGAATGTTTGTTATCTGATTGATGGGGGAGCAATTGCTTCAACAGCAATCTGCAGTGCAATGTTTGTCAACAGGAATAGCTGGGAAGAAGTTTACACCTGGCACGGTGGCACAGTGGGTTAGCACTGCTGCCTCACAGTGCCAGGGACTCGGGTTCAATTCCCAGCTTGGGTCACTGTCTGTGTGGAATCTGCATGTTCTCCCCGTGTCTACATGGGTTTCCTCCGAGTGCTCCGGTTTCCTCCCACAGTCCAAAGACGTGCTGATTAGGTAGATTGGCCATGCTAAATTGCCCCTTAGTGTCAAAAGATGTGTAGGTTAGGTGGATCAGCCATGGAAAATTGCCCCTTAGTGTACTTGAACAGGAGTGTGGTGACTAGGTGATTTTCACAGTAACTTCATTGCAGTGTTAATGTAAGCCGACTTGTGACACTAATAAATAAACTTTGAAACTGAGGAAGTAATCATGGAATTCGATCCTAACTGCTAACCCAGGGAGATCTCTCGACTAACATGCCTCAGCCATTGCGGCTCCCAACTACTTAACTCCAAAACCTCTGGCAGAAACCAACCTTTTGTTGAACCCACCCCTGCGACAGCTCATCCACAGTCTCACCGTCAGATTTTCCTGCAAATGTGTAATCTCAAAGTTCAGCTTTCTGTACCCCTCAGGTTTTCTATTTAATTTCAAAGACGACTGAGGTTTCTTTTTTTCTCTCTGTCTTAAGTTGGAACAAGTTATTAAAATAATAAATGAAATGTGCCAGCTGCATCGTTCTGAATCTTGGGGCTGGCCTTTTACAATGGTCATCTAAACCATCTCCAAAAGTATAAGAGGTCCCCTTGGCACAGAACGTAACAACCAAAATACCACTTCAGATGTGTGCAAAGTGATATGAAGGGTGCACCCTGTGTGTCCTCCAACATAAAGGACACCATCAACTTGGCATCCTACACTGACACATACTAAATCTCTCCGAGCTAAAAAAAGGCAAACAGATTACAAGGACTTCTTGCTCGGTGTAACATTCATTAGCCCGGGAGTTACTGGATAGGCAGAAGGAGCAGTCAGCTAGCTGCAAGTGGCTTTCCCAAAGGTTTAGTATATGTTACCCTTCCTCATGAGCCGCAATCCTCCTGTCCCGCCTGCCACGGGAATCGGAGCAGGCGAGGGGCGGACAATGAAAGGGTCCATAGGCCCCGGGGAGGTTTCTATGGTTTCGGGCCGTAAGATCCCACCCACAGAGTGATTTACAGTGTCGGAAGAGACCATTTGGCCCATTGTGCAGGCTTCTTAGTGGAGCAGTCCAATCAATCCCACTCCCCTGCCTGACGCCCATACGATGATGGTTGACGGAATGTCTTTGACTGCCTTTGGAGAGTTCTGTCACTTTCTTAAGTTTATTTATTAGTCTGAAGTAGGCTTATGTTGACATTGCAGTGAAGTTACTGTGAAGAATCGTCACACTGAAGGAGAATTGAGCATGGCCAATGCATCTAGTCAATACAACTTTGGACACTAAGGGGCAATTTAGCATGGCCAATCCACCCTAACCTGCACACCTTTGGATACTAAGGGGTAATTTAGCATGGCCAATCCACCTAACCTGCACATCTTTGGACAATAAGGGGCAATTTAGCATAGCCAATCCACCTAACCTGCACATCTTTGGATACTAAGGGGTAATTTAGCATAGCCAATCCACCCTAACCTACACATCTTTGGATACTAAGGGGTAATTTAGCATGGCCAATCCACCTAACCTGCACATCTTTGGACACTAAGGGGCAATTTAGCATGGCCAATCCACCCTAACCTACACATCTTTTGACTGTGGGAGGAAACTGGAGCACCTGGAGGAAACCCATACAGACACGGGGGAAGAACGTGCAAACTCCGCACAGACAGTGACTTGAGCCAGGAATCGAACCCAGCTGTCTGTGAGGCAGCAGTGGAAACCACTGTGCCACCATGTAAGAATGGGCAACAAATGCTGACATAGCCAGCCATGCCTGCATCCCATGAAAGGATAAAGAAAACAACACCAGTAGTCCTAAAAAACTCAGGGACGCCTGGTATCTTCCTTGGCCTTCCAGTTCAGGCCTGGAATCAACTGGCTTCAACACTCAACATTTTCTACCACGTTCAACATCAGTAGGCACCTGTTCTGTGACTGTGGCCCTTCAAGTGAGGGGAAAATAGATCCTACAGAGGAAAAGAAATCCACAGCAGAGAATGAGCCTCCGAGGTAATCCTTATTCCTGAATTATGCAGCTCGGAATTTGCGAGATGTCAGAGCAGAGCCACTCCCTCCCTCGGTTAAGTAGGCTTGAAGCACTTCCAAAGCCAGTTAGTCAGGCCTGGTGGCAGAATAAAGACTGTTCCTTCCTCAATAACCCACCTCGCCACTGAGTCACCTCATTTTCTCCTCTTGGCCTGTCACGCTGTGCAATTGTGGTCAGGACTGGCCTTAGCCCACGACGCCCCTCGTCCCTGCCCAGCCACACCATGAGGAAACTCGAAGCAGGAGTCGGCCACTCTGCCCGTCGAGCCTGCTCCACCATTCAGTACCAACTTGAGGTGGAGTTGCCAGTGTTAGACTGGGGTGGGCACACTCAGAAGTCTCACAGCACCAGGTTAAAGTCCAACAGGTTTATTTGGAATCACGAGCTTTCGCAGCACTGCTCCCTCAGCCGGATAATCCCATTGGACTTTAACCTGGTGTTGTGAGACTCCTTACCATTCTCATCATGGCTGATCATTAAATTCCTGATCCTGCCTTCTTCCCCCTCCATATAGAAACCCAACAGTGCAGAAGGAGGCCATTTGGCCCATCGGGTCTGCACCAGCAACAATCCCACCCCAGGCCCTAACCCCACAACCCCACACATTTATCCCGCTAATCCTTCTATCCTACACATTCCGGGCCACTAAGGGACAATTTAGCATGGCCAATCAGCCTAACCTGCACATCTTTGGAGTGTGGGAGGAAACCGGAGCACCCGGAGGAAACCCACGCAGACATGGGGAGAATGTGCAAACTCCACACAGACAGTGACCTGAGCCGGGAATCGAACGCTGGCGCCGTGAGGCAGCAGTGCTAACCACTTCTTGACATCACACGTTTTGGCCTCAACTGATTTCCGTGGGAGTGAATCCCCACACACTCACCACCCTCTGGGTGAAGAAATGTCTCCTCACCCCAGTCCTCAAACTATGACCCCTAGCTCTGGGCTCCCCCCACCATCAGGAACATTCTTCCCGTTTGGGTGTGGGATGGGCGAACAAGCAAGCTCGCCAGGGAGAGCGGGCACCTCACCAGGGCAGGGGGCGGTGGGAAATAGAAACAAGACGTCACCGTGTGTACGGAGACGGTGCCAACTGTGCCCACCTTAACCTCACAAGGTGTGGCTCCTCAAAGACTCTTATGAATCATAGAATCATAGAATCCAACAGTGCAGAAAGAGGCCGTTCGGCCCATCGCGTCCGCACCAACCACAATCCCACCCAGACTCTATCCCTTTAACCTGATGCATTTATCCTAGCTAGTTCCCCTGACACTAAGGGGCAATTTAGCATGACCAATCCAATCCCGGAGGAAACCCAAAGTTTGCTATTTCTACCGACTGCTTATGCTGCATACAATCTAACAGATTATTAATTTCAAGAAATGAATCTTATTTTTGACCAGTTTTCTTCACTGTAGCCATCAGTGTCTGCCATGAACTTTCCAATGGGACGAAAAAGATAGTGTACCATACTCTGACAGGGCAGTGACAGAGCTGTTATTTTCCCTGGGTAAGGAATCTAGAATATGAAGACCAAGAGAAGGGGTAGCCTGCTTAGGGCTGAGATTGAGAAATCACAGAACCCCTACAGGGCAGAAGGAAGACATACGACTCTTGGTGCTCCCAGGCATTGCCAACTGGTGTTGAGGTTACAAAGCAGCATCTCACGTCAAGCCTGCCTTGCACGCAGACCAACGTGAAACCCGCCAGTGGATGTCGCCATGGTTACCTTCAGTAGGTCACTCCTCGCCATGCCAACGAGAAGCTGAAAGGGTAAATAACTTGGACGGAGACCGCTTGGCACCATGCCAGTTCAGATAGGCTTGGAAAACAAGGCAAAGTGAAGCCAGTGGAAAGAAAAGGGGTACTTACTGCCACGACTCTTCGCTGACCCACCTGGCCTGAGACTCTGTAACAACGCTAACACCCTCGATCTCCGTGGTGTGAGAGATGACGTTATAATGCTGCAACTTCTATTCTAGAGTTTGTGACATCATTTGTTCAAAATCCTTTGGAACGCACAGAATTGGGTTTAACGGACGTTGCCATGACGCAATGAGGTGAGGCCAAATGTGAGGTAGCCTGGCTACCTACTCATGCAAGCATGAAAATGCTCTTTGATCGTTTAAAAATACACGCATTCAAAAGTCTGTCTCCCATTCACCTGTCGTTCCTGTGCTTTCCTATCTACACTGGCTCCCGATCCGGGAATTTTAAAATACCCACCCTTCCCTCCCAATCTCTGTAATCTCCTTCACACCTCATGTCCCTCTGCATTTGTCCAATTCCTCCATTTTCTTTTACACTGCTCCATTGTCTTTCGCTACCCAAACCTCTCGACTTCCCTGCCCAAATTCTCTTTCTATCTCTCTCTCAATCTCTTCCTTAAAATCTACCTCTTTGGCCTCCCTTTATTATTACACCATCATTCCCATAAAACTCATCTCCAAACTCCGTGGCCTGGGCCTCGGCTCCTCCCTCTGTGACTGGATCCTGAACTTCCTCACCCACAGACCGCAGTCAGTAAGGATAGGCAACAACACCTCCTCCACGATCATCCTCAACACCGGTGCCCCACAAGGCTGTGTCCTCAGCCCCCTCCTTATACACCTCTGACTGTGCGGCCAAATTCCCCTTCAATTCGATTTTCAAGTTTGCTGATAACATCACTGTAGTGGGTCGGATCTCAAACAATGACGAGACAGAGTACAGGAATGAGATAGAGAATCTGATGAACTGGTGCGGTAACAATAATCTCTCCCTCAATGTCAACAAAACGAAGGAAATTGTCATCAACTTAGGAAGCATAGAGGACAACTTGTCCCTGTTTACATCAATGGGGAGCAAGTAGAAAGGGTTGACAGCTTCAAGTTTCTAGATGTCCAGATCACCTGTCCTGGCTCTCCCACGCTGACACTATAGTTAAGAAAGCCCACCAACACCTCTACTTTCTCAGAAGGCTAAGGGAATTTGGCATGTCAGCTACGACTCTCACCAACTTTTACAGTTGCACCATAGAAAGCATCCTTTCTGGTTGTATCACAGCTTGGTATGGGCTCCTGCTCTGCCCAAGACCACAAGAAACTACAAAGAGTCATGAATGAAGCCCAATCCATCACACAAACCAGCCTCCCACCCATTGACTCTGTCTACACTTCCCACTGCTTTGGAAAAGCAGCCAGCATAATTAAGGACCCCACACACCCCAGACATTCTCTCTTCCACCTTCCATCAGGAAAAAGGTACAAAAATCTGAGGTCACGTACCAACCGACTCAAGAACAGCTTCTTCCCTGCTGCTGTCAGACTTTTGAATCAACCAACCTCATATTAAGCTGATCTTTCTCTACACCCTAGCTATGACTGTAACACTATATTCTGCACCCTCTCCTTTCCTTCTCCCCTATGTACTGTATGAACGGTATGCTTTGTCTGTATGGCGTGCAAGAAACAATACTTTTCACTGTATCCCACTACATGCAACAATAATAAATCAAATCAAATATTAAGCTGATCTTTCTCTACACCCTAGCTATGACTGTAACACTACATTCTGCATCCTCTCTGTTCCTTCTCCCCTATGTACTCTATGAACAGTATGCTTTGTATAGTGTGCAAGAAACAATAATTTTCACTGTATCCCAATACATGCGACAATAATAAATCAAATCAAATATTAAGCTGATCTTTCTCTATATCCTATCTGTGACTGTAACACTATATTCTGCATCCTCTCCGTTCCTTCTCCCCTATGTACTCTATGAACAGTATCTTTGTATCGTGTGCAAGAAACAATACTTTTCATTGTATCCCAATACAGGTGACAATAATAAATCAAATCAAATCAAATCAAACCTTTGGGTGACTTGCCTTAATATTTCTTTTTGCAGCCCAGTATCAAATTCTGTTTGAATGTTAGTCTCGGGACACTGTCATTGTGCTTAGAGAGTCTTGTGTAAACGTGAGTTGTTTAGTCCCACACATCAGTGGTTGGTTCCTCTTTCAGCTTCTCACATGGCGGGGGGGGTGGGTGGTGGTGTGTCACCACAATGCTAGTTGATCAGATCATATGGATATAGCGGACGATTTTACAAGGATGTCCATCTTGCCATTACCCCCTGCCCGTTGAATGAGCCTGGGGACTGGCACCAATGTACACTGGCCTGTTGCAGCCAACCACCCAGGGCCAGCCAGCTCAGAGACATACTCCACCTCCGCTGGTGACACGCATCAGTATTGTGTGATCGTTACAGATCCAGTACATCATGAGCTTGAAGGCCATATCTGTCCCACAGCAGGGAGAAGGAAGGGAGAAGTCTGGAGGTACATGCTGAAATAGCTCAGTTGGGAGCACGTTCAACTGAAGATTGAAACGTGTCTGGTTCAATCCTGGATTTGGGCACAAGCCCACACGCTGCTTTTCTTTTGGGTGGCACAGTGGTTGGCACTGCTGCCTCACAGCGCCAGGGACCTGGACTCGGGTGACTGTCTGTGTGGAGACTGCACGTTCTCCCCATGTCTGTGTGGGTTTCCTCTGGGTGCTCCAGTTTCCTCCCACAGTCCAAAGATGTGTAGGTCAGGTGGATTGGCCATGCTAAATTTTCCCTTAGTGTCCAAAGATGTGCAGGTTAGGTGGATTGGCCATGTTAAATTCTCACACAGGGTACCTGAACAGGAGTGTGGTGAGTAGGGGATTTTCACACCAACTCCATTGTGGTGTTAATGTAAGCCTACTCGTGACACTAATAAATTAACTTGAAACTTAAGTCATGCTTCTGGTCAGCCCTGAACTGCTGTCACGATCCTCCTGAACTGGCTGGTGAAGAGACAAGAGAAGGTTTCCAATCTGTATTTACTTCAGTTTGGAAATGGACTGGGGAGGTGTGGGCTGGCGGGTGGAGAGATTGTGAAGGAAACAGACAAAGAAAGAAATGTCAATCCCTCAAAATGGTGGAATATTCACACCTTGGGGCATTGGGCATGCTGTCACATTTTGTTATAGTGTAAACAATCTTTAAATGGAGCTCTTGCAAAGGAAACTAATTATTCCTGCTGGCGAGTCTGCTCTTGGGGATTGACATCACAATATATAGGGAAACAAATCGTTTTAATTGATGTGAAAATGTGCCAATTACCATCTGTGGTTTTAAAGTTTATTTCGTGTCACAAGTAGACTTACATTAACACTGTAATGAAGTTACTGTGAACATCCCCGAGTCGCCACATTCCTGTTCGGGTACACTGATTGAGAATTTAGCACGGCCAATGCACCCTAACCAGCACATCTTTGGACACTAAGGGGCAATTTAGCATGGCCAATCCACCTAACCTACACATCTTTGGACACTAAGGGACAATTTAGCATGGTCAATCCACCTAACCTGCACATCTTTGGAGTGTGGGAAGAAACCAGAGAGACCGGAGGAAACACACGCAGACACAGGTAGAACCAGCAAACTTCACACAGACATTCACCCAAGCCAGGAATCGAACCGGGATCCCTGGTGCTGTATGGTAGCAGTGCTGCCCACTGTGCCACTGTGCTGCCCTGATGGATGATAGACTGGCATCTTAATGTTGCCTTGTGAAAAGCAGGTTAGCAAGGTCTCAAGTTCTGGCCCCTCAAGCACGATGCTTTGTCAGCCAACCTGGACCCAGGGGTGGAGGATGAGGTGGGCCACAGTTCATTCTTCCAAGAGAAAAGGCCTCTTGGGTTAAGTGCAGCAAGGTTCCTGGCACCCAATGGTTCATCGACTTCGGGAGGTGAGTGAAGTCTGTCTGTATCGAGGGGAATTTGGCAAGGTTCAAAAGAAAAGTATTCGAAATAATGCCCTCTCTCAGTACCTCAGCAGAATGCCAGCCTTCATCCCACACTCACCACCATGAACAGTTTCAACACACAATCTTCGGACACAAAGCATGAGAGTGCATCCCAGTGTGCCACAGCTGACTTCAAATGGGGAACATTTTCGCTCAGAGCCCAGTCTGTCACTCAAACCAGCCTCCCATCCATTATCGACACTTCCCGCTGCCTGGAAAAGCAGCCAGTATAATTAAGGACCTCCACGCACCCCGGACATTCTCTCTTCCACCTTCTTCTGTCAGGGAAAAGATACAAAAGTCTGAGGTCACGTACTGACTGACTCAAGAACAGCTTCTTCCCTGCTGCTGTCAGACTTTTGAATGGACCTACCTTATATTAAGCTGATCTTTCTCTACACCCTATCTGTAACTGTAACACTATATTCTGCACCCTCTCCTTTCCTTCTCCCCTATGTACTCTATGAATGGTATGCTTTGTATAGTGTGCAAGAAACAATACTTATCACTGTATCCCAATACATGACAATAACAAATCAAATCAAATATTAAGTTGATCTTTCTCTACACCCTATCTGTGACTGTAACACTACATTCTGCACCCTCTCCTTTCCTTCTCCCCTATGCACTCTATGAATAGTATGCTTTGTCTTTGTAGCACGCAAGAAACAATACTTTTCACTGTATCACAATATATGTGATAATAATAAATCAAATCAAATATTAAGCTGATCTTTCTCTACACCGTAGCTATGACTGTAACACTACATTCTGCACTCTCTCCTTTCCTTCTCCCCATGTACTCTATGAATGGTATGCTTTGTCTGTATAGTGTGCAAGAAACAATACTTTTCACTGTATCCCAATACATCTGACAATAATAAATCGAATATTAAGCTGATCTTTCTCTACACCCTAGCTATGACTGTAACGCTACATTCTGCAGCTTCTCCATTCCTTCTCTATGAACGGTATGCTTTCCTGTATAGCATTCAAGAAACAATACTTTTCACTGTATCCCAACAAATGTGACAATAATAAATCAAATCAAATACTAAGCTGATCTTTCTCTACACCCTATCTGTAACTGTAACACTATATTCTGTACCCTCTCCTTTCCTTCTCTCCTCTGTACTCAATGAATGGTATGCTTTGTCTTATAGTGCACAAGAAACAATACTTTTCACTGTATACCAATACATACAAAGAACAAAGAAAATTACAGCACAGGAACAGGCCCTTCGGCCCTCAAGCCTGCACCGACCCTGCTGCCTGACTGAACTAAAACCCCCTACCCTTCCAGGGACCATAACCCTCTATTCCCATCCTATTCATGTACTTGTCAAGACGGCCCTTAAAAGTCACTACCGTATCTGCTTCCGCTACCTCCCCCAGCAAAGAGTTCCAGGCACCCACCACCCTCTGTGTAAAAAATTCTACCTCGTACATCTCCTTTAAACCTTGCCCCTCACACCTTAAACCTGTGCCCCCTAGTAATTAACTCTTCCACCCTGGGAAAAAGCTTCTGACTATCCACTCTGTCCATGCCTCTCATAGTCTTGTAGACTTCTATCAGGTCTCCCCTCAACCTCCGTCGCTCCAGTGAGAACAAACCAAGTTTCTCCAACCTCTCCTCATAGCTAATGCCCTCCATACCAGGCAACATCCTGATAAATCTTTTCTGTATCCTCTCCAAAGCCTCCACATCCTTCTGGTAGTGTGGCGACCAGAATTGAATATTATATTCTAAGTGCAGCCTAATTAAGATTCTATAAAACATCAACATGACTTGCCAGTTTTTAAACTCAGTGCCCCGGCCGATGAAGGCAAGCATGCCGTATGCCTTCTTGACTACCTTCTCCACCTGCGTTGCCACTTTCAGTGACCTGTGTACTTGTACACCCAGATCCCTCTGTCTATCAATACTCTCAAGGGTTCTGCCATTTACTGTATATTTCCTATCTGTATTAGACCGTCCAAAATGCATTACCTCACATTTGTCCGGATTAAACTCCATTTGCCATCTCTGTGCCCAAGTCGCCAACTGATCTATATCCTGCTGTATCCTCTGATGGTCCTCATCACTATCCGCAAATCCACCAACCTTTGTGTCGTCCGCAAACTTCCTAATCAATCCAGTTATATTGTCCTCCAAATCATTTGTATATATTACAAACAGCAAAGGACCCAGCACTGATCCCTGAGGAACACCACTTGTCACAGCCCTCCATTCAGAAACACACCCTTTCACTGCTACCCTCTTGTCTTCTTTGACCAAGCCAGTTTTGTATCCACCTTACCAGCTCACCTCTGATCTGGTGTGACTTCACCTTCTGCACCAGTCTGCCAAAAGGGACCTTGTCAAAGGCCTTATTGAACTCCATGTAGACAACATCCACTGCCCTACCCTCATCAATCATCTTCGTCAGTTCCTCGAAACATATGTGACAATAATAAATCAAATATTAAGCTTTCTCTACAGCCTATCTGTGACTGTAACACTATATTCTGCACTCTCATCTTTCCTTCTCCCCTATGTACTCTATGAACAGTATGTTTTGTCTGTATAGCTTGTTTGCGTATACTGAGGGAGAAGTTAGCATGGTCAATGCACCTAACCAGTATGTCTTTCGGACTGTGGGAAGAAACTGGAGCATTCGGAGGAAACCCATGCAGACATGGGGAGAACGTGCAGACTCCACACAGACAGTGACCTGAAACCAGAATTGAACCTATTCCCTGGAGCAGTGAGGCAGCAGTGCTAACTACTCTGCCACCTGGTATTTTTGCCTGTTTTTTTGCTTGATAACTCTGATGCAAGCCAGTGACTCCTTGAAGGTTTATTTAGAATAGACAGATGAATGTCTTTCTAAACTGGGGTAGTGAGATCCTAGTGGTTGGGTTGACTCAACAGTAACTTGGGTGTTACGAATGACACACTGCCACCAGCACATACAGAAATAGGTCAAATATCAAGTATCACCGTTCTATCCGTGTACAATATTATTAAACAGGGGAACGCTTTCCTGCTTTTAAAATCCAGGGTCACCGCCAACAAGCGATGTTACTGCGTACAGTTCTGGTCACCCTATTATAGAAAGGATATTACTAAACTAGAAAGTGTGCAGAAAAGATTTATATTGTCACATGTATTGGGATACAGTGAAAAATATTGTTTCTTGCGCGCTGTACAGACAAAGCATACCATTCATAGAGTACAGAGGGGAGAAGGAAAGGAGAGGGTGCAGAATGTAGTGTTACAGTCACAGATAGGGTGTAGAGAAAGATCAGCTTAATATTTGATTTGATTTATTATTGTCTCATGTATTGGGATACAGTGAAAAGTATTGTTTCTTGCGCTCTATACAGACAAAGCATACTGTTCATAGAGTACGTAGGGGAGAAAGAAAGAAGTGGGTGCAGAATGTAGTGTTACAGTCACAGATAGGGTGTAGAGAAAGTTCAACTTAATGCAAGGTAGGTCCATTCAAAAGTCTGACAGCAGCAGGGAAGAAGCTGTTCTTGAGTTGGTTGGTACGTGACCTCAGACTTTTGTATCTTTTTCCCGATGGAAGAAGGTGGAAGAGAGAATGTCCAGGGTGTGTGGGGTCCTTAATTACGCTGACTGCTTTTCCCAGGCAGCGGGAAGTGTAGACAGAGTCAATGGATGGGAGGCTGGTTTGCGTGATGGACTGGGATTTGTTCACAACCCTTTGTAGTTTCTTGTGGTCTTGGTCAGAGAGCAGGAGCCATACCGAGCTGTGATACAACCAGAAAGAAGGTTTTCTATGATCAAATATCGAGATTGGTGACAGTTGCAGTGGACATGCTTAACTCCCTTTGACTTCTGAGAAAGTAGAGACGTCAGCATGGGGGGGGACCAGGACAGGTTGATGATCTGGATACCTTAAAACTTGGAGCTCTCGACCATTTCTCCTCTACGCTTCCTGAAGTCGTTGACTTATCTCCTTCGTTTTGTTGACATTGAGAGAGAGATTATTGTCGCTGCACCAGTTCACCAGATTCTCTATCTCATTCCTGTCCTCTGTCTTGTCATTGTTTGAGATCCGACCCACTACAGTGATGTCATCAGCAAATCTGAAAACCGAATTGGAGGGGAATTTGGCCGCACAGTCAGAGGTGTATAAGGAGTATAGTAGGGGGCTGAAAACACAGCCTTGTGGGGCACCGGTGTTGAGGATGATTGTGGAGGAGGTGTTGTTGCCTATCCTCACTGACTGCAGTCTGTGGGTTAGGAAGTTCAGGATCCAGTCCCAGAGGGAGGTACCGAGGCCCAGGCCACGGAGTTTGGAGATGAGCTTCGTGGAAATAACAGCGTTGAAGGCTCTCACACACGCACACTCTCACGCACACACTTTTAAAACATCTTCAATTGCCAAGAAAAAATCCAGGACAAATTTGACATTGCCCTTTCGCCAGCTGACAGCTCACAGGAGGTGTCTCAAGCCCGTTCCCCGACATTCGCCATGACAGATTGACCAAAGGTTGGCAGGAGGCTGCAGCGGCTGGGTTCAGAGGGGGCAATCCTTTCAAATTTAGGGATATGATATGATCACACCTTATAAATATGAAACATGCTATATTGCCCCTTAGTGTCCAAAAATGTGTAGGTTAGGTGGATTGACCATGCTAAATTGCCCCTTAGTGTCCAAAGATGTGCAGGTTAGGGCGGATTGGCCGTGCTAAATTGTCCCTTAGTGTCCAAAAATGTGCTGGTTAGGTGGATTGGCCATGCTAAATTGTCCATTAGTGTCCAAAGATGTGTAGGTCAGGGTGGACTGGCCATGCTAATTTGTCCCTTAATGTCCAAAGATGTGTAGCTTAGGTGGATTGACCATGCTAAATTGCCCCTTAGTGTCCAAAGATGTGCAGGTTAGGGTGGATTGGCCATGCTAAATTGTCCCTTAGTGTCCAAAGATGTGCAGGTTAGGTGGATTGGCCATGCTAAATTGTCCCTTAGTGTCCAAAGATGTGCAGGTTAGGTGGATTGGCCATGCTAAATTGCCTCTTAGTGTCAAGGGGACTATGGGGTTACAGGAATAGGATGGAATTGGTGTCGGTGTGGACTTGATGGGCCAAATGGCCTCCTCTGTTCTGTCGGGATTCCATGATCTCAATTCTCCCTCAGTATAGACAAAATGGCGTCGGAGTGTGGCAACTAGGGGATTTTCACAGGAACTTCATTGCAGTGTTAATGTAAGCCGACTTGTGACTAATAAATAATCTTTTTTAAAGTAAAGGCAGTGGGAGCAGAGTGAATATTTTTAAGGCAGTGCGAGATAGATCCTTGATTAACATGGGGGTGAAAGGTTATTGGGGGGAATGTGGGGTTGAGGTTCCAATCAGATGAGATTATTGAATGGTATTGCAGGCTTGAGGGGCCGAATGGCCTACTTCTGGTCCCAGTGTGTGTTTTATTTTATTTATTAGTGTCACAAGTAGGCTTAGATTAACACTGCAATGAAGTTACTGTGAAAATTATGTGTCCTTACAGCAGGCACGCACGATCAAAGTGGCAGGAGAAGATCATGTTCTTAACTTTAAAAGGCATCTGTTAATCTGTTTTAGCTTTACACTTGTCAGTCACCTTTTCTCCTGGCATTCTCCGTATCGCATTTCCTAGATTTCATCCAGAACATTCCCTCTCAAATTTAGTTGCTTGATGAATGTTTGCATTTTGAAATGGAATCACAGAATCCCCACACTGCAGATGGAGGCCATTCGGCCCATTGGGACTACACCGACAGCAATCCCACCCAGGCCCTATTCCCATAACCCCAATGTGTTTACCCTGCTAATCTTCCTGACACTAAGGGGCAATTTAGCACGGCCAATCCCCCTAACCCACACATCTTTGGACACTAAGGGGCAATTTAGCATGGCCAGTCCACCTAACCTGCACATCTTTGGACACTAAGGGGCAATTTAGCATGGCCAATCCACCCTAACCTACACATCTTTGGACACTAAGGGGCAACTTAGCATGGCCAATTCACCTAACCCATGCACCTTTGGACTGTGGGAGAAAACCGGAGCACCCGGAGGAAACCCATGCAGACACGGGGAGAATGTGCGGACTCCACACAGACAGTGAGCCAAGCCGGGAATCGAACCCAGGTCCCTGGCACTGTGAGGCAGCAGTGCTAACCACTGTGCTACCGTGCCGCCCAAAGTTACATACCTGTGTGTCTGCACCAAGGTTTGACATACGGATATGCCCTTTTGGCTTTTTTTCAAACTTTTAACATGTTATATGGGTTGGAGTAACAAAATTCCGGCACAGTCACAATCCTAAACAAAAGTACCCCTGGCTACCTTCTATTGTTTCAACTGGTGTAGAATTTTATTAGTTGGTTGATTGCAAAGTTGCAAACACAATTATTACATTGTTCTCTCTCTCTTTTCCGTAACCAGAATTTGGGATGCTTTTCAAAGTGACTTAATGGCACGGTGCTCACTAACTGCTCCAATGCTAAGCTTAGACAGACTTATTTTAATCCCCAGTCTGCATTCAGTTACCTGATCTTAGCTGGGCGAGAGGAAACTGGGCTGTCAGAACTGGTCTCAACCGTCCAGAGAGAAAGAGGCAGAGCACTCACGCCAGGGCGACAGATCACTCTCATGAAATGAAATAAGGGACACTTTAATCCGGTGGGGCATTGGGCTTGAAGCTTATTTATGAGTGTCACAAGTAGGCTAACATTAACACTGCAGTAAAGTTACAGTGAAAATCCCCCTCATCGCCACATTGTTTGGATGAGGGAGTTGGGACAAGTGACACATGAGAGGGAGTGGGGGCTGACAGACCTTGAGACAATAATAAGCTTTAAAGTTGATTTATTCATGTCACAAGTAGGCTGACATTAACACTGCAATGAAGTTGCTGTGAAAATCCCCTCGTCACCACACTCCTGGTCGGGTGGGGGAGAATTTTAGCACGGCCGATTCACCTAACCAGCACATCTTTCGGACCGTGGGAGGAAACCCACGCAGACACGGGGAGAGTGTGCAGGCTCCGCACAGAGAGTGACCCAAGCAGGGAATCGAACCCGGGTCTCTGGTGCTGTGAGGCAGCAGTGCTAACCACTGTGCCACCCAGGGTGTGGGGGTTAAAAATCAGTGAGGATAATGTTGCGACTCCATCTCTGCTGGTGGACTTCATTGAAATTGGGTGCATTGGCCTGAACAGGAGTGTGGCGACTCGGGGAATTCCACAGTAACTTCATTGCAGTGTTAATGTCAGCCTTACTTGTGACTAGTAAAATAACTTTAACTCATCTGCAGTCCTACTCAAATCGTTCAAACCTGGATCGGTCTCTCATGGACTGCTCCAGAGCGGCGGGGCAAGAGGTGGGTGAACTGTCAACACAAGGCGATCCCCCTTAAAACACGGAGCAGGGGGGCTTGGTCACCTTTGGTTCCCACCGCTGCTGCTCCCTGCATGGGTGGGTGCCAGGTGAGGGCAGAATTGGGCAAACAGTACGAGGCCACCTCTGGCCGAATGGCCAGCAGTCTTCATCACTCGGACTTGCACCCAGCTACTTGGGTGAGATCTACAGGAGGTCAACCAGTCCCCAAGATACAGCGAACACAGCACGAATCACTGCCCTCAGGAGAAAGCAGGGCAAGCTAAAAATAAAATCTTTCTCTGAGCAGTCTCACAGCTGTTGTAGAAACCACCTCACTGAAGCTGCCATCCAAAGTTGTGACTGATGCACCACTTTTGATCTGAGCAGTTAAAACCCTACTCCACCAGCACTGCCTTTCCACAACTTTTAACAGCATAAAAGCTAACACTGGTTCCTATCCAATTTGCAGCCAGAGGGATTGGCACAGGGGCCAAGCCCCAACATTTGAATGCAAAAAAATGTTTGACAGTTTTGACACTCCCAGCAACCATCCCTTGCTGACCCTATCTCCCGTGCGGGTCATTAATATTACAAAACCCTACCCTCACGGGGACTCAGTCCAAAACACACTCGCCGGTAAAGCCACAACAGAAAGCACAATGCCCTTCTTCGAATGACAGCTCTTGCCTGTGCACGCATCTACAAAACACGAGCAAATGAAAGCACTTGTGTGATACACATAGCAGCACTTCAGATATGCCAAGAACACAGTGACTGCACAGTTGTAAAGTAAGCACGTTCACAGGAGATGGACACAAGTGTAAAACACATATCTTAGACAGTGTTCAGCACAACAGAGTAAAGTGTGAAACGCATCTTTAAAACATTCCTTACCAGAACAGAAGTCCCTTTGGACTGAAATTGTAAACTGGTAAATAAACTACCTCCAAATGTGAATTCATAATTGAGAGAAAAAAAGTTATCAGAAAGCAAATTATATTTGTAATACATACCTGATTGTAATATATGTCTAATAGGTTTGTTTTAAAGAATCCAGATCAAAATGATGCATAGAAATAGCTCTTTTTTAAACTCCCGCCCCAAAAAAAATTCCCAATGGATGATTGCAGTTACACAGCAATGCAGAGGTGAGCATCAAGTTGGAGACACCTGCAGACTTGCCGTGGGAGTGTTTTTTTTTCCAGGAACTTTTGCAGTCTCCCTCACTGACTGACAGTCTCCCCAGTTTCTGGGAATCTCTCCTTGTCAATATCACTTTGTAATAAAATGACAATTACGTCTGGGAGGGCGGGGCATTCAAGGGGGCGGCGGTGGGGAGGGAGCCAAACCAGCTTCTATTGGTCAAGCCCTTTGCCTGTGGGCGGTACCCGTCTGGGACAGGAGCCAATGGCTTGGTTGTGCCCAGTGGCTGACGTGCGTGGAGCTCCATTGACGCACAGGAGAGAGCTAAATATAGTGGCAAGGTGCTGGAATGTGGTGGGACAGACTAAGGGTGTCCCCCCCTCTCTCCGCCCACTCACCTGCAGCTATATTTAGACTCTGGGTTCGCCTTCTTTCATTATAAAGAAATGCAAACAACAGAGGGAGAGAAACACCATCACGCACGCACACACACAAGAACAAATGCCAATGATTTTTCTAAAAAAATATATTCATTCATGGGAATGTGGGCGTCTCTACCTCCAATCCTGAGGAAGTTTTTGTTTACTTTTCTTCACTATTGTCACACGTGGACTTAAATACTGCAATTAAGTTACTGTGAAAATCCCCCAGTCGCCAAACTTTTGTTCGGCTGCACTGAGGGACAATTTAGCATGGCCAATCCACCCAACCCGCACATCTTTGGACACTAAGGGACAAATTAGCATCGCCAATCCACCCTAACCTACACATCTTTGGACACTAAGGGACAAATTAGCATCGCCAATCCACCTAACCCGCACATCTTTGGACACTAAGAGACAATTTAGCATGGCCAATCCACCTAACCGACACATCTTTGGACACTAAGGGACAATTTAGCATGGCCAATCCACCTAACCTGCACATCTTTCGGCACTAAGGGGACAATTTAGCATGGCCAATCCACCAAAAACCTGCATATCTTTGGACACTAAGGGGCAATTTAACACGGCCAATCTACCTAACCTGCACATCTTAGGATCCATCTCAGTGGCCGTGAGATTGAAACCGGGCTTGTTCACTAACCGTGTCTCCATGAATAAGATTCAATATATTTAATCCACGCTGAATATTCCAGAACGAGTTATAGAAAATACTTCATCATTTCTATATTAATGGAATTGTCATCAACTCACAATGGTAAAAACAGAAGAAATATTGATACTTTGGACACAGAGGGAGCGCATGGCTCTCACACTCAATGTTGTGTGGAATCAGGACACACCTCACTTCACTCACCCTTGCTTTACGTACGAATCAATTCAGTCACACCGGCAGGAAAAAAGCTACACAGACGGGAATCAGCGGAATGGGGCAACGGTAAACACAATGTCTGCTGGGGGCCACACTCAGATGTAGCCTCCCAATGGGATAATGCCATCTTGAATTCTGGGAACATTGGACGTGATCTTACTGGTCACTCATGCCAGGCTCCCGATGCAGCGAGAGTGGAGAATTTGGCAGTCAGCCAAATCTCCGTTCACTGCAGCGGGATGGGAAAATCCTGCCAGAGTGAATGGTAAAAAGATTCTGGTCATTCACTCTGCTTCTCTCTTCACTGATGCCACCAGACCTGCTAGGTTTTTCCAGCACTTTCTACTTTTATTGCCCCTGGAGAAGGTGATGGTGAGTGACCATCTTGAACTGCTGCAGTCTATGTGGTGTAGGTACACCCACAGTGCTGTTAGGGAGGGAGTTCCAGGATTGTTATTGGACATCAGTCAGTCCATGTGGTGTAGGTACACCCACAGTGCTGTTAGGGAGGGAGTTCCAGGATTGTTATTGGACATCAGTCAGTCCGTGTGGTGTAGGTACACCCACAGTGCTGTTAGGGAGCGAGTTCCAGGATTGTTATTGGACATCAGTCAGTCTGTATGGTGTAGGTACACCCACAGTGCTGTTAGGGAGGGAGTTCCAGGATTGTTATTGGACGTCAGTCAGTCCATGTGGTGTAGGTACACCCACAGTGCTGTTAGGGAGGGAGTTCCAGGATTTTGACCCAGTGACAGTGAAGGAACGGCCGATATATTTCCAAGTCAGGATGGTGAGTGGCTTGGAGGGGAACTTGCAGGTGGTGGTGTTCCCAGGTATCTGCTGCCCTTGTCCTTCTAGATGGAAGTGGTGGTGGGTTTGGAAGGTGCTGTCTAAGGAGCCTTGGTGAGTTGCTGCAGTGCATCTTGTAGATGGTACACACGGCTGCTACTGAGCGTCGGTGGTGGAGGGAGTGAATATTTGTGGATGGGGGGCCAATCAAGCGGGGCTGCTTTGTCCTGGATGGTGTCAAGCTTCTTGAGTGTTGTTGGAGCTGCACCCATCCAGGCAAGTGATGCTCAGGCAAGACATGCTAAATTGTTCCTTAGTGTCCAAAGATGTGTAGGTTATGTGGATTGGCCATGCTAAATTGCCCCTTAGTTTCCAAAGATGTGCAGGTTATGTGGATTGGCCATGCTAATTTGCCCCTTAGTTTCCAAAGATGTGCAGGTTAGGTGGATTGGCCATGCTAAATTGCCCCTTAGTGTCCAAAGATGTGTAGGTTAGGTGGATTGGCCATGCTAAATTGCCCCTTAGTGTCCAAAGATGTGTAGGTTAGGGTGGATTGGCCATGCTAAATTGCCCCTTAGTGTCAGGGGAATTAGTAGGGTAAATATATGAAGTTATGGGCAAAGGGACTGGGTGGGATTGTTGTTGGTGCAGGCGTGATGGGCCGAATGGTCTCCTTTTACACCGTTGGGATTCTATGATTCTATCCTTCCTAAAATGTGTCACCCAGAGCAGCACACGACACTCCAGCTGATGTTGTGTTTTATACAAGTTCAGCATAACCTCTTGTGCTCTCTGCCCCTATTTATAAAGCCTGGGGTACTGTATGCTTTATTAATCATGCTCTCCATCTGCACTGCTACCTTCAATGCATATACACACTCAGATCTCTCTGCTCCTGCACTCCCTTTAGGATTGTACCTTATATTGTCTCTCCAGGTTCTTCCTGGCAAAATGAATGGTGTGGAACTTCTCCGCATTAAATTCCACCTGCCACTTGTCCACTGATGGAATCATGGACAGGCAGAGAAGATGGGGAGGGTAGGTTTGTAATCCACATTGAAATCAGAAACATTCGCTTCTGGAGAGTAGACTTTCCATTGCAGCCTCCATTGCGATCCCTTCAACTCTGAGTGTGTTCTATTTGTTGTATAATGAATCTTTCCCTATGCTCTTGCCATACTCCAGCTCACATTCCAACTATAGTTTGGATGATTGCAGCAAATAATGTTCCAAGTGAGCTTCAACAGATGACCAATACATTTGCAGAATTTGCTTTGGTTCAGGTCAGAAACTCCATAGTGTTTTATGGAGCCCTCCCAGATCATAAATTTTTGCATCTTGAATTTTGTTAGGATAAGCATGATATGTTCCACTTCAGGTATGATTCAAAAGACCCACAAGGGAGCTTTTACCAAACAATGTTTATTTAAGACTATAGTTTACATGTGTAGAAAGAAAATTAGCAAGGACTTTTATCAATTACAAACAAGGAACAAAACATAATGTATAATCCTTAACAAAGATATCAATGTGTTCCAATCAAACAAAAACCCTTGCTGGAGACAAAACCCTTTAAACAGGTCCAATTCAGCAAACACTACTGCTCATGTGACATTGGAAATTGAGTCCTTTGGTTGAAGTCTGCAGTTCTCTGGATTCACTCTGAACAGTTTGAAGATAAGACAACTTTCCCAAAGCACCAGAGAGACTCTGGTCCAGCCCCCAATAACAGGCAGACAAGAGAATTTCAAAAGAAAAGGGAGAGAGGGAAAATATTTCTTTTTGCTGTCCCTTCTAAAACTAAAAACTCAAACCTGCAGCTCCAAAAAAAAACTGTCCGCAAACACATGTGGCAGCATGGTGGCACAGTGGTGAGCACTGCTGCCTCACAGCAGCAGGGACCCAGGTTGAATCCCCGGATCACTGTCTGTGTGGAGTCTGCACATTCTCCCCGTGTCTGTGTGGGTTTCCTTCAGGTGCTCCGGTTTCCTCCCGCAGTCCAAAGATGCGCAGGTCCGGTGGATTGGCCCTAAATTGCCCCTTAGTATCAGTGGTTCTAGCAGGGTAAATGGGGATCGGGCCTGAGTGAGATTGTGGTCGGTGCAGACTCAATGGGCCAAATGGCCTCCTTCTGCACTGGATGGATTCTGGGATTCTATAATTCATCCTCATAACAATGCAGGATGGTAAAACTAATCCCAGAGTAAACAAACAGCCCGATTTAAGCCACTTAAGTAGCAATAAAAGGACATTTCCAGTCAAGCTGGCAACACTGAAGCTGTGAGCTACAGAAATCATGTTGTTAAAACATAACTTTCTTGAAGGTACACTAATGCCATACGTTACACATTCGTGGAATTAATAACTGCAGTATAATGTGGATAAATGTGAGGTTATCCACTTTGGTAGCAATAATAGGAAGACAGATTATTACCTGAATGGGTGTAAATTGAGAGGTGGATACGCAGTCAGACCTTGGAGTCCTCGTGCATCAGTTGTTGAGAGTAAGCGCGCAGGTACAGCAGGCAATAAAGAAGGCAAATGGTATGTTGGCCGTCATAGCGAGAGGATTTGAGTATCAGGATAGTTTTGCTGCAATTGTACAGGGGGTTGGTGAGGCCACACCTGGAGTATTGTGTGCCGTTTTGGTGTCCTTATCTGAGGAAGGATGTCCTTGCTATAGAGGGAGCACAGCGAAGGTTTACCAGGCTGGTTGCTGGGATGGCAGCTCTGTCATATGAGGAGAGACTAAGTCGGTTAGGATTATATTCACTGGAGTTTAGAAGAGTAAGAGGGGATCTGATAGAAACTTATAAAATTCTAACAGGATTAGACAGGGTAGATTCAGAAAGAATGTTCCCGATGGTGGGGGGAGTCCAGAACTAGGGGTTATAGTTTGAGGATAAGGGGTAAACCTTTTAGGACTGAGGTGAGGAGAAATTTCTTCACCCAGAGGGTGGGGAATGTGTGGAATTCAGTCCCACAGAAAGTAGTTGTGTGATTTCAAGAAGAAATTAGATATCGCTCTTGGGGCTAAAGGGATCGAGGGATATGGGGGGAAGGGGAATATTGAGTTCGATGATTAGCCATGAACATAATGAATGGTGGAACAGGCTCAAAGGGCCAAATGGCCTTCTTCTGCTTTGAGTTTCTACGTTTCATCAGGAAAGGTCACTGGAATATTCCACGGCCATCACCATTCCCCATGAACCAGCACCAAGCAACCGATTAATGGCAAAAGCAACAGATATGAGAAGAGACTTCACCAGCGGTGGTCATGTAGCTCGCACCAATGCAGAGCAGGTATGAATGAGATGGGCTGAGCTGGCCCCTCCTGTGCTATAATAGACATCAGGTCTATAGCAACAGAAAAAGGCCCTTCGACCCATACTCCATAAGAGCCTCCTCCCACCGTCCTTGATCTGTGCTCACCAGCATGTTCGTCATACATTTATCAAACTTCTCTTTAAAGCTCATCAAATAAAAACATAGAATCATAGGATCCCTACAGTCCAGAAGGCCATTCTGCCCATCGAGTGTGCACTGGCAATCCCACCTAGCCCCTTTTCCTGTAACCCTACGTATTTACCCTGCTAGTCCCCCTGACACCAAGGATCAATTTACCATGGCCAATCCACCTAATCTGCACATCTTTGAATAGTGGGAGGAAACTGGAGCATCCAGAGGAAACCCACGCAGACACAGGGAGAACGTGCATACTCTGCACAGACAGTGACCCAAAGCCGAAATTGAACCTGGGTCCCTGGCACTGTGAAGTAGCAGTGCTAACCACTGTGCCACCCTTATCTGGAATTGAAGGTTGGGCTCAGTGATGGTAAGCATCGATTGTTGTAATAACCCATCAGGATTAGGGAAGGAAATCTGCCGCCCTTACCCAGTCTGGCCTACATGTGACTCCAGAGCAATGCAGTTGGCTCTCAACTGCCCTCTGAAATGTTGACTTCATGGGCAATTAGGGATGGGCATCAAGTGTTAACGATGCACACATCCCATGGAATAATTTTTTTAGAAAAATTGCATGGTAAATTGACCTTTTTACAAGTATTTCACTCTCCTGTCGCAAAGCATCACACACTCACTCTGCCACGCTGCAATGGTGCAGTACCCCGCTTCACCAACAAGTTAACACACATGTGGCTGAGACAGTCCGTGGGGAATCAGTTACATGCACGGCAGTATGTCCCTATCATGGGTGACAGGCTATTTAAAAGAAACATCAAAGCAGCGTCATGCCTCATCAACCACAAGCGTTACGAGCAAGGGTAGATTAGAAGTCCCCAGATCACGTGTCATGTTATTTTAAGTATCAAATTTGATTCAGTTCTCAAGGTGACTGCATGTTACATGCTTACCATGCCTGTTATTGGAGCAGGGGTATAGAGTTCAGCATCCAGGCGGGAAAGCAAGTGCTTTCGTCAGGCCTCAACTTCCATTGTTTCGCAAAAGAATGTACTTTAATCATCAGCGATGACTCAACTCACACCACATTGTGGACAACAGATGCAGATCTTTAAACGTATGACAGTGTTCAACTGGGTAACCGTAGGATTGTTTCAACTTGTCGGGGAGACCAGCGGCTATTAATATAAGATTGTCACTCATAAATCCAATGGGGAATTCAGGAGAAACCTCCTCACCCAGGGGGTGGTGCGAATGTAGATCTCATTAGTACAGGCAGTCGTTGAGGTGAACGGTGCACAGAAAGGCGGCATGGCGGCACAGTGGTTCACACTGCTGCTTCACAGCACCAGGCATCCGGGTTCAATTCCTGGCCTCAGGTCACTGCCTGTGCGGAATCAGCACGTTCTCCCCATATCTGCATGGGTTTCCTCTGGGTGCTCCGGTTTCCTCCCGCAGTCCGAAGAGGTGCAGATTAGCTGGATTGGCCATGCTAAATTGTCCCTTAGTGTCCAAAGATGTGTAGGTTAGGGTGGATCGGCCATGCTAAATTGTCCCTTAGTGTCCAAAGATGTGCAGGTTAGGTGGATTGGCCATGCTAAATTGTCCCTTAGTGTCCAAAGATGTGTGGGTTAGGTGGATTAGCCATGCTAAATTGACCCTTAGTGTCCAAAGATGTGCAGGTTAGGGTGATTAGCCATGCTAAATTGCCCCTTAGTGTCCAAAGATGTGCAGGTTAGGGTGGATTAGCCATGCTAAATTGCCCCTTAGTGTCCAAAGATGTGCAGGTTAGGGTGGATTGGCCATGCTAAATTGCCCCTTAGTGTCCAAAGATGTGCAGGTTAGGGTGGATTGGCCATGCTAAATTGTCCCTTAGTGTCCAAAGATGTGCAGGTTAGGGTGGATTGGGCATGTTAAATTGTCCCGTAGTGTCCTCATAGCCCAAGCAAAATTTTCCTTTTTAAACATTTATCTAATTCTCTTTCAAAAGTTCCTTCCAAATCTGCTTCCACTGCCCTTTGAGCCACACCTACCAGATCACAACTCGCTGTATCAGAAACGATTCTCCTCATCTGTCCCTTTGATTCTTGTACCATGACTCAAGAACAGCTTCCTCCCTGTTGGCATCAGACTTTTGAATGTACCTACCATATTTTAAGTTGATCTTTCTCTACACCCTAGCTATGACTGTAACACTACATTCTGCACCCTCTCCTTTCCTTCTCTATGAACGGTATGCTTTGTTTGTATAGCGTGCAAGAAACAATACTTTTCACTGTATCCCAATACATGTGACAATAATAAATCAAATCAAATATTAAGCTGATCTTTCTCTAAACCCTAGCTGTGAGTGTAACACTACATTCTGTACTCCCTCCTTTCCTTATCCCCCTCTGTACTCTATGAACGGAATGTTTTGTCTGTATAGTGCGCAAGGAACAAGACTTTTCACTGTATCCCAATATATGTGACAATAATAAATCAAATCAAATATTAAGCTGATCTTTCTCTTCACCCTAGCTATGACTGTAACACTGTATTTTACACCCTCTCCTTTCCTTCTCCCCTATGTACTCGATGAACGGTATGCTTTATCTGTACAGTGCGCAAGAAACTTTCCCTCCTATGTACTCTATGAATGGAATGCTTTGTCTGTATAGCGTGCAAGAAATAATACTTTTCATTGCATCCCAATGCATTTGGCAATAATAAATCAAGTCAAATATTAAGTTGATCTTTCTCTACACCCTAGCTGTGACTGTAACACTACATTCTGCAGCCTCTCCTTTCCTTTCCTCCTATGTACTCTATGAATGGTATGCTTTGTATAGCGCGCAAGAAACAATACTTTTCGCTGTATCCCAATATATGTGACAATAATAAATCAAATCAAATATTAAGTTGATCTTTCTCTACATCCTATCTGTGACTGTAACACTACATTCTGCACCCTCTCCTTTCCTTCCCTCCTATGCACTCTGTGAACAGTATACTTTGTCTGTATAGTGTGCAAGAAACAATACTTTTCACTGTATCCCAATACATGTGACAATAATAAATCAAATCAAATCAGAAATCAATTTTGTCTATTGGTTGCTGGTTTACCTGCCAATGGAAATAGTTTCTCCTCATTTACTCTCATCAGAATCCCTCCCAATTTGGATTGTGTAAGTTTACAAGCGATGATCTGTCCGGGCTTTTGTTCTTCCAGTTTTACACACAGTATCTTCCCTTCATTAGAATGTGCTGGCAAGTGTCCAAGGAGCACAGGATTAGAGTGAGAGGGAGCCAGCACATCTGTGTAATAGACAAGGGCTGAAGAAATTGCAACCACCTGCAACAGAAGTGCCGAGGGGATGATCCGCCTCGGTCTCTTCTGGAGGTCTTCAGCCTCACAGATACAAGTCCTCAGCCAATTTGGTTCACTCCACGTGACACCAAGCAACTGATAACGCAAAGGTTATGGGTAATAGGTGGCCCTAGCCAAGCTCTTTCAGTACAGTGGGATCAACCCACCAGTGTGGAAAATTACGACCGTACGACATAGAAGCAGAATGAGACCACTCGGCCCATCATGTCTGTTCCGTCATTCAATTGTGGCTGATATTTTTCACATCCCCGTTCTCCTGCCTTTTCCCCCTAATCCTTGATCCCCTCATTAATCAAGAATCGATCTCATTGCCCAGGTATTTCCCGAAGAAGGCAAATTCAAACTGGCCACTTACTGCCTCATCAGTCTACTCTCAATCATCAGTAAAGTGAGAGTACTATCAGGCAGCATACATAAGAACATAAGAAATAGGAGCAGGAGAAGGCCATCTAGCCCCTCGAGCCTGCCCCGCCATTCAATAAGATCATGGCTGATCTGTCGTGGCTCAGTTCCACATTGCCGCCCTCTCCCCATAACCCTTAATCCCCTTGCCTATCAAAAACCTATCAACCCGCGTCTTAAAAATATTGAGCGAGGCAGCCTCCACCACTTCAACGGGCAGAGAATTCCAGAGATTCACCACCCTTTGAGTGAAGAAGTTCCTCCTCAACTCCGTTCTAAACCGCCCCCCCTTTTTCCTGAGGCCGTGCCCTCTAGTCCTACTGTCCTTTCTGAGCGGGAAGAGCCTCTCCACCTCTATCCTATCCAACCCATTCATCATCTTATATGTCTCAATGAGATCTCCCCTCATTCTTCTAAACTCTAACGAGTACAAGCCTAGTTTATTCAGCCTCTCCTCATAGTTCAACCCCCTCAACTCCGGAATCAGCCTAGTAAACCTCCTCTGCGCTCCCTCCAAGGCCAAAATATCCTTGCATAAGTGCGGCGACCAAAACTGCACACAGTACTCCAGCTGTGGCCTCACCAGTGCCCTATACAGCTGCAGCAAGACCTCCCTACTTTTATATTCAATCCCCCTCGCTATGAAGGCCAGCATCCCATTCGCCTTCCTGACCACCTGCTGCACCTGCAGGCTGGGTTTTTGCGACTCATGCACAAGGACCCCGAGGTCCCTCTGCACCGTCGCATGCTGCAGTTTTTCGCCACGTAAGTAATAGTCCTTCCTACCATTATTCCTACCAAAGTGGACAACCTCACATTTGCCAACATTAAATTCCATTTGCCAGTTCCTGGCCCATTCGCCCAGCCTATCTAGATCCTTCTGCAGACTCTCCACACCCTCCGCACAATTTGCCGTTCCACCAATCTTGGTGTCATCAGCAAATTTCGACACCATACACTCGGTTCCCTCCTCCAGATCATCTATATAAATGGTGAATAGCTGAGGCCCCAGCACCGACCCCTGGGGCACTCCACTAGTCACCAACCGCCAATCCGAATAGCACCCATTGACCCCCACTCTCTGCCTCCTATTTGACAGCCAATCCTCTATCCATGCTAACACCCTACCCCCAACTCCATGCCCCCTGACCTTCTGCAATAACCTCTTGTGAGGCACCTTGTCAAACGCCTTCTGAAAATCAAGAAGGACCACATCCACCGGCTTTCCTCTATCCACCGCCCTAGACACATCCTCATAGAACTCCAATAAATTCGTCAGACACAACTTCCCCTTAACGAAACAGTGCTGCGTCTGCTCTACCAAACAATTCTCCTCAAGATGCCTCACTATTTTCTCCTTGATCACGAATTCTAACATTTTTCCTACAACAGACGTTAAACTAACCGGCCTATAGTTCCCCGCCTTTTGCCTGCCACCCTTCTTAAACAACGGCGTAACATTAGCCGTTTTCCAATCTTCCGGCACTTCCCCGGAATCCAGCGACGTTTGGAAAATAATCACCAAGGCATCCACTATCACCTCCGCCATTTCTTTCAGAACCCTTGGATGCATTCCATCCGGTCCTGGGGACTTGTCCACAATCAGTCCCTCCAGCCTGTCGAGCACCGCCTCTCTAGTAACAATAATATCATTCAGGCCCTCCACTCCTACCATCTTTCCATCGCTAACACCCGGCAAATTACTCACGTCCTACTCCGTGAAGACCGAAACAAAAAAGTTATTCAGGACCTCAGCCATTTCCCCATCCCCTACCACTAAGTCCCCCCTCTCATACTCTAAGGGTCCAACGTTCACCCTAGCCAGCCTCTTCCTTTTTATGTATTTATAAAAACTCTTGCTATCCTTTTTTATATTAAGTGCTAGCCCAGCTTCATAGTTTATCCTACCCTTCTTTATCAATTTCTTTGTCATTCTTTGTTGACATTTAAACCTCTCCCAATCCTCTTCTCGCCCACTACTCTTAGCTACTCTAAACGCATCCGCTTTTAATTTAACACTTTCCTTCACCTCCTTCGTTATCCACGGCTGATCACCTCTCCTCCTCCGATCCTTTTTAACCATCGGAATAAATTTCTGCTGAGCACCAAGAAAGATCTCCTTAAAGATCTTCCACTGTCCCTCAGCAGACCTACCTTCCAACGTACTCCCCCAATCAACATTCGCCAATTCCTCTCTCATCCTATCATACTCCCCTCTGTTCAAACAAAGGACACATGTCCGGGAGCCAACTTTCTCCTCTTCCATCTGCATCAGAAACTCCACCATACAATGATCACTCTTCCCAAGAGGATCCTTCACCACAAGGTCCCTAATTCTACCCGCCTCATTACATACCACCAGATCCAAGATAGCTCGCTCCCTCGTCGGCTCCAACACACACTGTTCAAGGAAACTATCCCGGCAGCATTCCAAGAACTCCTCCTCGAGCCCACCGCGTCCAACATGGGTCGACCAATCAATATGTAGATTGAAATCCCCCATAATTATCGCCGTACCATTCCTGCACGCTGCATTTATTTGCGCGTTAACAGCCCGCCCCACCTCCAGATCATTATTCGGGGGCCTATAAACGACACCCACCAGCGTCTTCCTCCCTTTGCTGTTCCTAATCTCCACCCACAACAATTCCACTTTCTGCTCTTTGGTTCCTATATCACCCCTTACTACCACCCTGATGCTATCCTTAATCAGCAGAGCTACGCCCCCACCTTTTACCTCCTTCCTAAGCACTCAGCAATAACCTGCTCGCTGACGTTCAGACTGAGTCCTGCCAATGTTGATGAGCTCCTCAAACTCCTTCCCTAACAGCACTGTGGGTGCACCTACACCATATGGACTGACTGATGTCCAATAACAATCCTGGAACTCCCTCTCTAACAGCACTGTGGGTGTACCTACACCACACAGACTGACTGATGTCCAATAACAATCCTGGAACTCCTTCCCTAACAGCACTGTGGGCGTACCTACACCACATGGACTGCAGTTTCAAGATGGCGGCTCACTGCCACGTCATGAGGAATTAGGGCTGGGTATTGAATGCTGGCCTTGCCAACAATGCCCAAAAAGCAGCTTGTTTTAGAAATGAATCATTATTTCATAGCCTCGATTCACATGGATAAATACACTGAAGATGTTCAAACAAATAAAGGAAATAATCCAATTACTAAGGAAGGAAAGACTCTCGTCAGAATAAGACTTTCTTCCCAAACTCTTCTCTCATTTGTTTCCCGACTCAGGGATACTGAGAGGCCACACTGCACTGACTGAAGCATCATTTTAACACAATGCTGAGGGAGTGCTGCCCTGACACAGGCACTGTGTTTCTTCTGAGACCCTGAATGAAGCTCCAACTACCCTCTCACCTCGACATGGATCAGAGATTCACAGAATCCCTATAGTGCAGAGGAGGCCATTCAGCCCATCAAGTCTGCACCCACAAGCCCACACTGTCCACGTAACCCCATAGTAACCCTGGCACTAAGGGGCAATTTAGCATGGCCAATCCCCCTAACCTGCACATCTTTGGACACTAAGGGGAAATTTAGCATGGCCAATCCACCTAACCTACACATCTTTGGACACTAAGGGGTAATTTAGCATGGCCAATCCACCTAACCTGCACATCTTTGAATACTAAGGGGCAATTAAGCATGGCCAATCTACCTAACCTGCACATCTTTGGACACCAAGGGACAACTTAGCATGGCCAATCCATCTAACCTGCACATATTTGGACACTAAGGGGCAAATTAGCATGGCCAATCCACGTAACCTACACATCTTTGGACACAAAACAGCAATTTAGCATGGCCAACCCACCTAATCCGCACATCTTTGGGCACTAAGGGACAATTTAGCATGGCCAATCCACCTAACCTACACATCTTTGGACACTAAGGGGCAATTTAGCATGGCCAATCCACGTAACCTACACATCTTTGGACACTAAACAGCAATTTAGCATGGCCAATCCATCTAATCCCCACATCTTTGGGCACTAAGGGACAATTTAGCATGGCCAATCCACCTAACCTAAACATCTTTGGATATTAAAGGGCAATTTAGCATGGCCAATCCACTTATCTGCACATCTTTGGACTGTGGGAGGAAACCGGAGCGCTCAGAGGAAACCCACGCAGACGCAGGGAGAACGTGCAGACTCCACACTGAGAGTGACTCGAGGCCAGAATTGAACCTGGGATCCCTGGCGCTGTGAGGCAGCAGTGCTAACCACTGGTACTATTTTGAAGAAACGCAGGGGAGCTCTCCCCAGTGCTTAATGCTCATCCTTTGTTCAACATCATGGGAAATAGATGCTCTGAGTGTGATGACATTGCTGTTTGCGGGAGCTTGCTGTGTCCGAGCCAAGTTGCTGCACAGCATCAGGGGTGACGCCTGACTGGCTATCGCAATGTTTGGGTCGCCCGATGCCAAGGTTCTATATAAATGCAGGTCCTTGTTACGAACACAACACTTGTGACACTATTGTGACACACTTGCTCTGGTGAATGTATCCAAGGCACGTCAATGGTTCATGCAGACGTTAACCAAGCTATTGTGTTTTACCTGTGTTTCCTGTTTTCAACACTGACATTCAACACCTTGACAAAACAAACTAATCAACCTCCCTGCAAATAATGGCGCAGATGCGGAAAAGGAAGATTTTGCTTTGATTTCCTTTTCACATTGAATGAACAAATGTGGACTATATATTCTCAATTTCTTCAGCAGCGAGGCTGTTGATTTGATTTATTGTTGTCACATGTATTGGGATACAGTGAAAAGTATTGTTTCTTGCGCACTATACAGACAAAGCATACCGTTCACAGAGTACATAGGGGAGAAGGAAAGGAGAGAGTGCAGAATGTAGTGTTACAGTCACAGATATGGGGTAGAGAAAGATCAGCTTAATATTTTATTTGACTTGTCATTGTCACATGTACTGGAATACAATGAAAAGTATTGTTTCTTGCACGATACACAGACAAAGCATACCGTTCATAGAGAAGGAAAGGAGAGGGTGCAGAATGTAGTGTTACAGCATAGCTAGGGTGTAGAGAAAGATCAGCTTAATATTTGATTTGATTTATTATTGTCACTTATATTGGGATGCAGTGAAAAGTGTTGTTTCTTGCACGCTATACAGACAAAGCATACCATTCATAGAGTACATAGGGGAGAAGGAAAGGCGAGGGTGCAGAATACAGTGTTACAGTTACAGATAGGATGTAGAGAAAGATCAACTTAATATTTGATTTATTATTATCACATGTATTGGGATACAGTGAAAAGTATTGTTTCTTGCATGCTATACAGACAAAGCATACCATTCATAGAGTACATAGGGGAGAAGAAAAGGAGAGAGTGCAGAATATAGTGTTACAGTCATAGCTAGGGTGTAGAGAAAGATCAGCTTAATATTTGATTTAATTTTGTCACATGTCTTGGGATACAGTGAAAAATATCATTTCTTGTGCGCAAAACAGACAAAGCATACCGTTCATAGAGTACATGGGGATAAGGAAAGGAGAGGCTGTAGAACATAGTGTTACAGCTACAGATAGGGTGTAGAGAAAGATCAGCTTAATATTTGATTTGTTGTTGTCACATGTACTGGGATACAGTGAAAAGTATTGTTTCTTGCGCACGATACAGACAAAGCATACTGTTCATAGAGTATGTAGAGGAGAAGGAAAGGAGAGGGTGCAGAATGTATTGTTACAGTTGTAGATAGGGTGTAGAGAAAGATCAACTTAATATTTGATTTGATTTATTATTGTCACATGTATTGGGATACAGTGAAAAGCATTGTTCGCCAGAGAGCTGATGAAGGGTCACCTAGACTCGAAACGTTGGCTCTATTCTCTTTCTACAGATGCTGTCAGACCTGCTGAGATTTTCCAGCAATGTTCTGCTTTTATGTGGAAGAGAGTGTGTCCGGGGTGCGTGGGGTCCTTGATTATACTGGCTGCTTTCCCGAGGCAGTGGGAAGTGTAGACAGAATCAATGGATGAGAGGCTCGCTTGATGGACTGGGCTTCGTTCACAATCCTTTGTAGTTACATTGATGAATAGGAGTAGGATAACAGAATAAAGGGATACCTTTTTCGTGCGTTGCGGCTTGGTGGTCATTTAGCGCGAATACAGCTGCTGTCCCAGGTAAGATATGAGATCACAGCAACACCACATGCACCTCATTTCGCTCTGGCCTCAGGCCCACACTCTGTTGGCAAAGTTTACTTTCCACCAGTGGCTGGTTGCCATATTTCCATCTGTAAATACCATTCACGTCACCGTTAGCGCAATCATCCCCATTGTGTGTTCCTGATGATGAATAATTTAGATCCTTTTGCAGTTAACAGGAGGCGGATGTCTTCCTGGCTTCCGCTTGGAAGCAGGAATGAGATGGTGCTGGGAACGCGTTCGTCTGAGACTATCTTCCCTGCTATTTCTTATCGGCGCTATTAGCACAGGCCAATCGCTTCCGCTGGAACGGCGGACAACTTCATGTTAAATGGGGGCGCTCAGCATCCCCGCCATTATGAGGGCAAAGCTCCTTCTGGGAAGAACATTGAGGAAGTAAATGCTTCTCAATCAAACATCTGTACCATCCCCGTCAAATTGGCAAAATAAAGTCCAAGATAAGAGTCGCATTGGGTTGGAGGAAGGAAAAAACAGTTCATAACAGCTCACTAGTGAGAGAGGATAGAACTCGAGGGCGCAGCCTCAGAGTAAAGGGACATCCCTTTAGATGAGGAGGAATTTCTTCAGCCAGAGGGTGGTGAATCTGTGGAATTCTTTGCCACAGAAGTGGCTGGGTCATTGAGTGTCTTTAAGACAGAGATAGATAGGTTCTTGATTAATAAGGGGATCAGGGGTTATGGGGAGAAGGCAGGAGAATGGGGATGAGAAAAATATCAGCCATGATTGAATGGGGGAGCAGACTCGATGGGCCGAATTCTTCTCCTGTATCTTGAGGGGACACTGAGGGAGAATTTAACATGGTCAATCCACCTAACAGCACATCTTTAGCAGGAAGCCGGAGCACCCGAAGAAAACCCAGGCAGATCGTGCAGACTCCGCAGAGACAGTGATCCAAGGCCAGGAATCGAACCCGGATCCCTGGCGCTGTGAGGCACCAGTGCTAACCACTGTGCCACCGTGCCACTCTTCTCAACCTTTCCCCTCACCTGAGGTGTGGTGATCCTCTGGTTAAATCGCCACCGGTCAGCTGTCCCTATCCATCAAAGGTGCTGGGGGGATGGGGTGGGGTGGAGATTCACCTCTGGTCATCTGGGACTTTGGTGACTTTAGCTTGGCTAAACTCGCGGGACGGGGTTTTACAGCCTCGCTCGAGCAAGAGCAGAAATTCCCGCCCAAGGTCAACGGACATTCCCGCCGTCTGTCCCTCACCTGCTCCGCTTCCGTGGTGGGCGAGTGCATAGAATTGTGCTGGTGCTGTAAAAATGAGCTGATTTGATTTGATTTATTATTGTCACATGTATTGGGATACAGTGAAAAGTATTGTTTCTTGCATGCTATACACACAAAGCATACCATTCATAGAGTACATAGGGGAGAAGGAAAGGAGAGGGTGCAGAATGTAGTGTTACAGTTACAGATAGGGTGTAGAGAAAGATCAGCTTAATATTAGATTTATTATTGTCATGTTTTGGGATACAGTGAAAAGTATTGTTTCTTGCAAGCCATAGAGAAAACGCATACTGTTCATAGAGAAGGAAAGGAGAGGGCGCAGAATGTAGTGTTACAGTCACAGATAGGGTGGAGGGAAGGATCAACTTAGTATAAGGAAGGTCCATTCAAAAGTCTGACAGCAGCAGGGAAGAAGCTGTTCTTGAGTCGGTCGGTACGGGACCTCAGACTTTTGTATCTTTTTCCCGGTGGAAGAAGGTGGAAGAGAGAATGTCCGGGGTGAGAGAATGAACTTTTTGTTTCATTCATTTTGCTTGTCTTGGGGGTTTGTGACAAACTACTTCAACTTGAGAAATCTTGTATAGTGAGTTTGTGACTGCATGCTTCTAACTAACAAGGCAAATTGCTGTCTAATTCTGCGAACTGTCAACTTTACCTTTGCAGGTCAGGGCACGAACCTACGGCCCCCTGTCAGGAGCCCAATCCCATATCATGTGTCTTGCTAAATCACTGGGGGAACTTGGACGCGGCTAACAGACTGAATAAAAGAGCAACGCAGCCCTCCCCCACAGAAGCAGCACAAAACGATTCATGGCCTGTCCATGCGTTCCCCCAGCACCGTTCTCATGACTGCGCTCATTTGCACAATAGACCAACCCACATTCCTCCAACAGTTTAACCAGCTTAATTACTTCACATTCTTGGGCTCAATTAAAGAGGCACTGTCTTTCGGACAAGTGAATAGCAAAGCCGCTTTTGTGTTTGGGAGGGAAAAGTTCAGGGAGTGCAAGCCCTGTGATAGTACTTTGCGACGTGTGACTTATGCCATCTAATCATCTTGTTTATCCCCTTGCAACTGCCTGCCCCACCCCGGCAAGACAATGCTCCTTTAAGCGGGTGCCAAGACAAACAGGAATAGTCCCCATACATGGGGACAGTCAAAAACTGATGTTAGAGCATCACAAATGAAGACAATAACATTGGCCAGATGAAAAAAGCATGGTCCCTCTGATATAAAACAAAAATTTAACATTCAAGCAGTGTGGGTGGTGTTTTTTGATGTGATTTGATTTGATTTTGATTAGATTTGGATTTGATTTGGATTTGGTGTAATTTGATTTGGATTTGATTTAATTTGATTTGGATTTGATTTAATTTGATTTGATTTGGTTTTGATGTAATTTGCTTTGGATTTGATTTAATTTGATTTGATTTGGATTTGATGTAATTAGATTTGGATTTGACTTAATTTGATCTGATTTAGTTTTGATGTGATTTGATTTCGATTTGATTTAATTTGATTAGATTTTGATTTGGTTTTGACGTAATTTGATTGGATTTGATTTAATTTGATCTGATTTGGATTTGATGTAATTTGATTTATTTGGATTTAATTTGATTTGATTTTTTGATTTGGTTTTAATGTAATTTGATTTGGATTTTATTTAATTTGCTTTGATTTGGATTTGATTTAATTTGATTTGGTTTGGTTTTGATGTGATTTAATTTGGATTTGATTTAATTTGATCTGATTTGGATTTGATTTAATTTGATTTGATTTGGATTTGATGTAATTTGATTTGATTTTGATTTAATTTGGTTTGATTTGATTTTGATTTGGTTTTGATGTAATTTGATTTGGATTTAATTCAATTTGATTTGATTTTGATTTTTATTTGATTTAATTTTGATTTAATTTAATTTAGTTTGACTTTATGTTCGTTTTACTTTAATTTGATCTATTATTGTTGCATGTATTGGAATACAGTGAAAAATATTGTTTCTTGTGTGTTATACTGTCAAAGCATACTGTTCATGGAGCACATAGGGGAGAAGGAAAGGAGAGGGTGCAGAATATAGTATTACAGTCACAGGGTATAGAGAAAGATCAGCTTAATATTGGATTTGATTTACTTTTGTCACATGTATTGGAATTCAGTGAAAAGTATTGGTTCTTGCGTGTTATACAGACACATCATACCGTTCAGAGAGTACATAGTGGGAGAAGGAAAGGAGGGGATGCAGAATGTAGTGTTACAGTCACAGCTAGGGTGTAGAGAAAGATCAGCTTAATATTTGATTTGATTTATTATTGTCACATGTATTGGGATACAGTGAAAAGTATTGTTTCTTGTGCACTGTACAGACAAAGCATACCATTTATAGAGTTCATAGGGGGAGGAGGAAAGGAGAGTTTGTACTTACAATTTTGGTTTTCCATTATTTCCCACAGGAGAGGGGTGGGGGAAGGAAAAAAGAAACCATAGCTTGTGACAGCGCACAATGAAATCTGGGCTTTCTTCTGTACTAAGTGCTACAGTAGCCTCTCTGTTTGAGCTATCTACGCAGTACCCGGCCACAGCTAGCTGAATGCTGCTGGACTGGATTGGAATACTACACTGCATTGTACAGTAATACTACACTTCCTTTGTGCTCCTGCCAAAGAAATGCAGCTTTGTGTCGCCAAACCCAGCCCAGAAGGACGTCAATTCAAGCTCCCATTGACGTTGATGGAATTCCCACCTCTTGCGTCATTCCCATAAAAATAGCATCCACAAAACGATGAGAGAGAGAGAAAACACATATCTGCAATTGTGCATGGCCTGGGTCAATGGCAGCAAGGTACGCGGGTTCCGCACCATATGATTCCCAGAATGTTGTCAGCCTGCCCTGCGTCTGCTGGCTGGTATTTGTTTATTAAAAGGGTCATTTTGGGGAGATAAAGCAACTGGCAGGGGGCCCAGCTATCCAGGAGTGTGAGTTTACAATAAAGGCGGAATGCTACATTGCTGATTCTGCCAACTTCACATTGAGAGCGGAATGAAATGCAGGTGCTGGGTCACTTGAGGATTCCTGCTCTCAGAGAGCGCTGGTCTGCTGGAGATGCCAGTCTTTTTGCATGGGATGATACACTGAGTTCCCCCACCTGTAAATCTCCTCACCCTATCTGTAACTGTAACACTATATTCTGGACCCTCTCCTTTCCTTCTCCCCTATGTACTCTATGAACGGCATGCCTTGTATAGCGCGCAAGAGACAATACTTTTCACTGTATCCCAGTACATATGACAATAATAAATCAAACCAAATATTAAGTTGATCTTTCTCTACACACTAGCTGTGACTGTAACAGTACATTCTACACCCTCTCCTTTCCTTCTCCCCTATGTACTCTATGAATGGTATGCTTTGTCTGTATAGTGCACAAGAAATAATACTTTTCACTGTATCCCAATACATGTGACAATAATAAATCAAATTAAATATTAAGTTGATCTTTCTCTACACCCTAGCTGTGACTGTAACAGTACATTTTGCACCATCCTTTCCTTCTCTATGAATGGTATGCTTTGTCTGGATATTGTGCAAAAAGCAATACTTTTCACTGTATCCCAGTACACGTGACAATAATAAATCAAATCAAATATTAAGCTGATCTTTTTCTACACCCTAGCTATGACTGTAACACTATATTCTGCACTCTCTCCTTTCCTTCTCTATGAACGGTATGCTTTGTTTGTATAGCACGCAAGAAACATACTTTTCACTATATCCCAATACATGTGACAATAATAAGTGTAGACAGAGTCAATGGATTGGAGACTGGTTTGCGTGATGGACTGAGCCATGTTCACAAGCTTTTGGGCAGAGCAGGAGCCCATACCAAGCTGTGATACAACCAGAAAGAATGCTTTCTATGGTGCATCTGTAAAAGTTGGTGAGAGTCAGCTGACATGTCAAATTTCCTTAGCCTCCTGAGAAAGTAGAGGCGTTGGTGGGGCTTTCTTAACTATAGTGTCGGCATGGGGGGACCAGGACAGATTGTTGGTGATCTGGACACTGAGAAACTTGAAGCTCTCGACCATTTCTACTTCACCCCCGTTGATGTAGACAGGGACATATTCTCCACTATGCTTCCTGAAGTCGATGACTATCTCCTTCATTTTACTGACATTGAGGGAGAGATTAATTGTATATTCATGATTTATTGTACTTCCTGCTGTCAACACTCACTGTCTGAGCTCCCATGCTATTGTGCTGAGGTGTCCATTCATTAGGCTGGACATACATCACAAACACTCTTGGGTATGATAGGGTCAGGCTGCTCACCAGCTGCAGTTATCATTACCGCTAGACAGTTTGCTTCCACCTTCTGGCGAGTGATCAGTGCTGGGTCCACTGTTATTTGTCATTTATATTAATGATTTGGATGAGAATATAGGAGGCATGGTGAGTAAGTTTGCAGATGACACCAAGATTGGTGGCATAGTGGACAGTGAACAAAGTTATCTCCAATTGCAATGGGATCTTGATTAATTGGGCCAGTGGGCTAACGAATGGCAGATGGAGTTTAATTTAGATAAATGCGAGGTGATGCATTTTGGTAGATTGAACCGGGGCAGGAATTACTCAGTTAATGGTAGGGCGTTGGGGAGAGTTACAGAACAAAGAGATCTCGGGGTACAGGTTCAAAGCTCCTTGAAAGTGGAGTCACAGGTGGACAGAGTGGTGAAGAAGGCATTCGGCATGCTTGGTTTCATCGGTCAGAACATTGAATACAGGAGTTGGGACGTCTTGTTGAAGTTGTACAAGACATTGGTGAGGCCACACTTGGAATACTGTGTGCAATTCTGGTCACCCTATTATAGAAAGGATATTATTAAGCTAGAGAGAGTGCAGAAAAGATTTACTAGGATGCTACCGAGACTTGATGGATTGAGTTATAAGGAGAGGCTGGATAGACTGGGACTTTTTCTCTGGAGCGTAGGAGGCTGAGGGGTGATCTTATAGAGGTCTATAAAATAATGAGGGGCACAGATCAACTAGATAGTCAATATCTTTTCCCAAAGGTAGGGGAGTCTAAAACTAGAGGGCAGAGGTTTAAGGTGAGAGGGGAGAGATACAAAAGGGTCCAGAGGGGCAATTTTTTCACACAGAGGGTGGTGAGTGTCTGGAACAAGCTTCCAGGGGCAGTAGTAGAGGCAGGTTACAATTCTGTCTTTTAAAAAGCATTTAGACAGTTACGTGGGTAAGGTGGGGATAGAGGGATATGGGCCAAATGCGGGCAATTGGGACTAGTTTAGGGGTTTAAAAAAAGAGGCGGTATGGACAAGTTGGGCTGAAGGGCCTGTTTCCATGCTGTAAACCTCTATGAGTGGTAAAAATGAGCTGCTGTCATGATTCTGACGTTCCTTCGATCACACAGTGTATTTTCTTTGTGCCACTGCAGCCTCCCTGTTCTTAGATGGTCCTTCTATCTGTGCTCACTGGACAGACTGTGATCGTACTCTGGTACGGGCTGAACACTTGTTCGTTGAAGCAGGTTATAGAGTTGGGATGTGACTCCTGACGTATTCCAATCCCTCCTTCTTCGAGTCAAACACATGACTGGCAAATGTCAGTGCTACATCATCATTTATTCTACGTCAGACCTGAGCATATCCATTCTGTGAATCCTTTGTACTTAAACTACAAGGTACAAGTCAGGAGTGTGATGGAATACTCCCCACTTGCCTGGATGGGTGCAGCTCCAACAACACTCAAGAAGCTCGACACCATCCAGGACAAAGCTTGATTGGCCCCCCATCCACAAGCATTCACTCCCTCCATCACTGATGCTCAGTAGCAGCAGTGTGTACCATCTACAAGATGCACTTGTTAGGTGGATTGGCCATGCTAAATTGTCCCTTAGTATCCAAAAATGTGCAGGCTAGATGGATTGGCCATGCTAAATTGTGCCTTAGTGGCGGGGACCAGCTGGGTAAATATCTGGAGGAAGGGCCTGGGTGGGATTGTTGTCGGGGCAGGCTCGATGGGCCGAATGGCCTCCTTCTGCACTGTTGGGATTCGATGATTGAAATGACCAAATCCTTCTTTGCTTTGGTAAGAATTTGTCTGCTTCAGCTGCTGAGAGCTTTCACTGCAGCCTGTACAACGTTTCAATCATTAAAGGAAATGGAGAGGGATGATATCAATGGATAAGATTTGTGTGCATTCACTCTAATTCAGTGTGAACTCCTTGTACTGCCTGAATTGTACCCTCTCACAACTCATTGCTCTGGAGTCTGGATGCTAAAACAGTGTTTGCAGATAACTCAAGCCTGTGTTTCCAATGAAAAATGAATGGCTGAAGTTTGCATATTCAATCACATTTTCCCTCCCACATTTTACAGTCAGGTCTCCATGTAGACGACATGAAGCGATAAATGTGACCAACTTTTAAATACAGTTTCATAAAAAAAAACCATTGCATCAGCCGGGAATCGAACCCGGGCCTCCCGCGTGGCAGGCGAGAATTCTACCACTGAACCACCGATGCTCACAAACTTCCTTTCTAGACTGACTCATATTTAAGTCTGACCTCTGGTTTTTTTTTCCCCCTTTCTTGTGGCAGGTTTCCAAAAGCAAAGGAATCCAAAAATTCCCCTTGCATTTCTTCACCGCGTTCTAACTTAAAGCAGCTGGAAGAAAGATGGTTATAAATTGTGTTGATTCTGGGCCGCATTTCTGGGCTGCCTTGCCCCAATTACACAAAATCCCGCCCTAGGTAAACAAACCTTTGATTTGATTTATTATTGTCACATGTATTGGGATACAGTGAAAAGTATTGTTTCTTGCGTGCTATACAGACAAAGCATACCATTCATAGAGTACATGATGGTAGAAGTTGAGGGCCTGAATGCGATTACTGTCACTAGAGAGGTAGTGCTTGATAGACTGATGGTGGACTGATGGTGGACAAGTCCCCTGGACCAGATGGAATGCATCCCAGGGTTCAGAAGGAAATGGCAGAGGTGATTGTGGATGCCTTAGTGATTATTTACCAAAATTTGCTGGATTCCGGGGAAGTGCCGGAAGATTGGAAAACGGCTAATGTTACACCGCTGTTTAAAAAAGGTAGCAGGCAAAAGGCAGGGAATTATAGGCCGGTTAGTTTAACATCTATGGTTGGAAAAATGCTTGAATCCGTCATCAAAGAAGAAATAGCAAGGCACCTGGAAAGGAATGGTTTGATAGAGCAGACGCAGCACGGATTCGTTAAGAGGAAGTCATGTTTGATGAATTTATTAGATTTCTATGAGGATGTGACAGGTGCGGTAGACAGAGGGGAACCGGTGGATGTGGTGTTTCTAGATTTTCAAAAGGCGTTTGATAAGGTGCCTCACAAAAGGTTGCTTCAGAAAGTTTGGGTGCATGGAGTTGGGGGTAAGGTGTTAGTGTGGATAGAGGATTGGTTGTCTAATAGGAGGCAGAGAGTTGGTATCAATGGGTGCTATTCTGATTAGTGGTTGGTGACTAGTGGAGTGCCGCAGGGATCGGTGCTGGACTATGAAGAGAGACTAAATAGACTGGGTCTGTACTTGTTGGAGTTTAGAAGGATGAGGGGGGATCTTATACTGACATATAAGATAATGAAAGGGATGGATAGGGTAGAGGTAGAGAGATTCTTCCCGCTTAGAAAGGATAGCAGGACTAGAGGGCACAGCCTCAAGATAAGGGGGGGCAGTTTAGATCGGAGTTGAGGAGGAACTTCTTCACTCAAAGGGTGGTGAATCTCTGGAATTCTTTGCCCGTTGAAGTGGTGGAGGCTACCTCGCTGAATATATTTAAGTCACGGGTAGATAGGTTTTTGACAGACAGGGGAATTAAGGGTTATGGGGAGAGAGCGGGAAAGTGGAACTGATCCACTTCAGATCAACCATGATCTTATTGAATGGCGGGGCAGGCTCGAAGGGCTAGATGGCCTACTCCTGCTCCTATTTCTTATGTTCTTATGTTCTTATTACATAGAGGGGGAAGGAAAGGAGAGGGTGCAGAATATAGTGTTACAGTCACAGATAGGGTGTAGAGAAAGATCAACTTAATATTTGATTTGATTTATTATGGTCACATGCATTGGAATACAGTGAAAAGTATTGTTTCTTGTGCTCTATACAGTCAAAGCATACCATTCATAGAGTACATAGGGGAGAAGGAAAGGAGAGGGTGCAGAATATAGTGTTACAGTCATAGCTAGGGTGTAGAGAAAGATCAAGTTCATACAAGGTTGATCCATTCAAAGGTCTGATGGCAGCAGGGAAGAAGCTATTCTTGAGTCGGTTGGTACGATGGAAGAAGGTGGAAGAGAGAATGTCCGGGGTGCATGGGGTCCTTAATTATGCTGGCTGCTTTTCTGAGGCAGCTGGAAGTGTAGACAGAGTCAATGGATGGGAGGCTGGTTTGTGTGATGGATTGGGCTACATTCACGACTTGTTGTAGTTTCTTGTGGTCTTGGGCAGAGCAGGAGCCCATACCAAGCTGTGATACAACCAGAAAGAATGCTTTCTATGATGCATCTGTAAAAGTTGAGAGAGGCATTGCAGACAACACTGTGTACCATCTACAAGATGCACTGCAGTGACTCGCCAAGGCTCCTTAGACAGCACCTTCCAAACCCACCACCACTTCCATCTAGAAGGACAAGGGCAGCAGATACCTGGGAACACCACCACCTGCAAGTTCCCCTCCAAGTCACTCACCATCCTGACTTGGAAATATATCGGCCGTTCCTTCACTGTCACTGGGTCAAAATCCTGGAACTCCCTCCCTAACAGCACTGTGGGTGTACCTACACCACATGGACTGATTGATGCCCAATAACAATCCTGCGTTTGGAAGGTGCTGTCTAAGGAGCCTTGGTGAGTTGCTGCAGTGCATCTTGTAGATGGTACACCCGGCTGCTACTGAGCGTCGGTGGTGGAGGGAGTGAATGTTTGTGGATGGGGGGCCAATCAAGCGGGGCTGCTTTGTCCTGGATGGTGACAAAAATAAATCAAATCAAATATTAAGCTGATCTTTCTCTACACCCCATCTGTGACTGTGACACTATATTCTGCACTCTCTCCTTTCCTTCTCCCCTATGTACTCTATGAACAGTATGTTTTGTCTGTATAGCACAGAAGAAACAATACTTTTCACTGTATTCCAATACATGTGACAATAATAAATCAAATCAAATATTAAGCTGATCTTTCTCTACACCCTATTGGCAGCTGTAACACTATATTCTGCACCCTCTCCTTTCCTTCTCCTCTATGTACTCTATGAATGGTATGCTTTGTCTGTATAGCGCGCAAGAAACAACACTTTTCACTGTATCCCAATAATAAATCAAAGGTTTGTTTACCTGGGGCAGGATTTTGTGTAATTGGGGCAAGGCAGCCCAGAAATGCGGCCCAGAATCAACACAATTTATAACCATCTTTCTTCCAGCTGCTTTAAGTTAGAACGCGGTGAAGAAATGCAAGGGGAATTTTTGGATTCCTTTGCTTTTGGAAACCTGCCACAAGAAAGGGGGAAAAAAAAACCAGAGGTCAGACTTAAATATGAGTCAGTCTAGAAAGGAAGTTTGTGAGCATCGGTGGTTCAGTGGTAGAATTCTCGCCTGCCACGCGGGAGGCCTGGGTTCGATTCCCGGCCGATGCAGTGGTTTTTTTTTTAAATGAAACTATATTTAAAAGTTGGTCACATTTATCACTTCATGTCGTCTACACGGAGACCTGACTGTAAAATGTGGGAGGGATAGAAACATCTTTGCACGTTAAGGGGCAGTTTAGCATGGCCAATTCCCCCTAACCTACACATCTTTGTACATTAAGGGGCAATTTAGCATGGCCAATCCACCTAACCTGCACATCTTTGGACACTAAGGGGCAATTTAGCACGGCCAATCCACCCTAACCTACACATCTTTGGACACTAAGGGACAATTTAGCATGGCCAATCCACCTAACCTGCACATCTTTGGACACTAAGGGACAATTTAGCATGGCCAATCCACCCTAACCTGCACATCTTTGGACACTAAGGGGCAATTTAGCATGACCAATCCACCCTAACCTGCACATCTTTGGATACTAAGGGGCAATTTAGCATGGCCAATCCACCCTAACCTGCACATCTTTGGACACTAAGGGACAATTTAGCATGGCCAATCCACCCTAACCTGCACATCTTTGGAAACTAAGGGGCAATTTAGCATGGCCAATCCACTTAACCTGCACATCTTTGGACACAAATCAAACAAAAGCAAGACAGAGAGCAAGGGAAGTTCAGATTAAACTGCATTTATTTCAGTGCAAGAGGCCTGACGGATGAAGCAGATGAACTCAGAGCATGGATGGGTTCGTGGGATTAGGATATTATAACAATTACTGAAACAGGGCTAAGGGAGGGACAGGACTGGCAGCTCAATGTTCCAGGGTACAGATGCTATAGGAAAGATAGAACAGGAGGTAAGAGAGGAGGGGGAGTTACACTTTTGATTAGGGAAAGCATCACGGCCGTGCTGAGAGGGGATATATCCGACGTTCGGCCACTGAGTCTATATGGGTAGAACTGAGAAATAAGAAGGGGGAAATCACTTTGATAGGGTTGTACTATAGGCCCCCAAATGGTCGGTGGGAAATTAAGGAGCAAATATGTAAGGAGATTACAGACAGCTCCAAGAAAAAAGGGTGGTAATAGTAGAGGATTTTAACTTTCTCAACATTGGGACAGCCATAATATTGGAGGGTTGGATGGAGAGAAATTTGTTGATTGTATTCAGGAGGAATTTCTCATTCAGTATGTGGATGGTCCAACTAGAGAGGGGACAAAACTTGACCTCCTCTTGGGAAATCAGGAAGGGCAGGTTACAGAAGTATTAGTGAGGGATCAGTTTGGGACTGGTGACCATAATTCTATTGGTTTTAAGATAGCTACGGAGAATGATAGGTCTGGCCCAAAAGTTAAAATTCTAAACTGGGGCAAGGCCAATTTTGATGATATCAGGCAGGAACTTTCAACAGTTAATTGGGGGAGTCTGTGGGAAGGCAAAGGGACGTCTGGTAAGTGGGAGGCTTTCAAAAGTGTGTTAACCAGGATTCAGGGTTTCTTTTAGAGTGAAGGGCAAGACTGGTAGAAGTAGGGAATCCTGGATGACTCGGGACATTGAGGCCCTGATCAAGAAGGAGGAGGCACAGGACATGCATAGGTAGCTGGGATCCCTTGAAGAGTATAGGGGGTGTAGGAGTAGAGTTAAGAGAGAAATCAGGAGGGCAAAAAAGGGGACATGAGATTGTTTTGGCAGATAAGGAGAATCCAAAGAGATTCTACAAATACATAAAGGGCAAAAGAGTAACTAGGGAGAGGGTAGGGCCTCTTAAGGATCAACTAGATCATCTGTGTGTTGATCCACAAGAGATGGGTGAGATCCTAAATGAATATTTCTTATCAGTATTCACTGTTGAGACAAGCATGGATGTTAGGGAACTTGGGGAAATAAATAGTGATGTCTTGAGGAGTGTACATCTAACAGAGAAGGAAGTGTTGGAAGTGCATCAAGGTAGATAAATCCCCGGGACCTGATGAAGTGTATCCCAGGACATTGTGGGAGGCTAGGGAGGAAATTGTGGGTCGTCTAGCAGAGATATTTGAATCATTGATAGTCACGGGTGAGGGGCCTGAAGATTCGAGAGTGGCAAATGTTGTGCCTTTGTTTAAAAAGAGCTGCAGGGAAAAGCCTGGGAACTACAGGTCAGTGAGCTTCACATCTGTGGTGGGTAAGTTGTTAGAAGGTATTTTGAGAGACAGGATCTACAGGCATTTAGAGACACAAGGACTGATTAGGGGCAGTCAGCATAGCTTTGTGAGTGGAAAATCATGCCTCACAAATTTGATGAGTTTTTTGAAGGGGTAACCAAGAAGGTAAATGAGGGCAGTGCAGTTGATGTTGCTTGCATAGACTTTAGCAAGGCCTTTGACAAGGTACCGCATGGTAGGTTGTTGCATAAGGTTAAATCTCACGGGATCCAGGGTGAGGTAGCCAAATGGATACAAAATTGGCTTGATGACAGAAGACAGAGGGTGGTTGTAGAGGGATGTTTTTCAAACTGGAGGCCTGTGACCAGCGGTGTGCCTCAGGGATCAGTGCTGGGTCCACTGTTATTTGTCATTTACATTAATGATTTGGATGAGAATATCAGAGGCATGGTTAGTAAGTTTGCAGATGACACCACGATTGGTGGTATAGTGGACAGTGAAGAAAATTATCTCCAATTGCAATGGGATCTTGATCAATTGGGCCAGTGGGCTGACGAATGGCAGATGGAGTTTAATTTAGATAAATGTGAGGTGATGCATTTTGGTAGACTGAACCAGGGCAGGACTTACTCAGTTAATGGTAGGGCGTTGGGGAGAGTTATAGAACAAAAAGTTCTCGGGGTACATGCTCATAGCTCCTTGAAAGTGGAGTCACAGGTGGACAGGGTGGTGAAGAAGGCATTCGGCATGCTTGGTTTAATCGGTCAGAACATTGAATACAGGAGTTGAGACGTCTTGTTGAAGTTGTACAAGACATTGGTAAGGCCACACTTGGAATACTGTGTACAGTTCTGGTCACCCTATTATAGAAAGGATATTATTAAACTAGAAAGAGTGCAGAAAAGATTTACTCGGATGCTACCGGGACTTGATGGTTTGAGTTATAAGGAGAGGCTGGATAGACTGGAACCTTTTTCTCTGGAGCGTAGGAGGCTGAGGGGTGATCTTATAGAGGTCTATAAAATAATGAGGGGCACAGATCAGCGAGTCTAAAACTAGAGGGCATAGGTTTAAGGTGAGAGGGGAGAGATATAAAAGTGTCCAGAGGGGCAATTTTTTCACACAGAGAGTGGTGAGTGTCTGGAACAAGCTGCCAGAGGTAGTGGTAGAGGCGGGTACAATTTTATCTTTTAAAACGCATTTAGACAGTTACATGGGTAAGACGGGTATAGAGGGATATGGGCCAAACGTGGGCAATTGGGACTAGCTTAGGGGTTAAAAAAAGGGGCAGCATGGACAAGTTGGGCCAAAGGGCTTCTTTCCATGCTGTAAGCCTCTATGACAAAGGGGGCAATTTAGCACGGCCAAGACATTAACCTGCACATCTTTGGACAATTTAGCATGGCAAATCCACTTAACCTATGTATTTTTCAATATTAAGGGGCAAGTTAGCATGGCCAATCCACCCAACTTTGGACTGTGGGAGGAAACCAGAGCACCCCCACACAGATACAGGGAGAACATGCAGACTCCACACAGACAGAGACCCGAGGCTGGAATTGAACCTGGGTCCCTGGTGCTGTGAGACAGCAGTGCTAACCACTGTGCTGCCATGTGAGCCCTTGTGTCACCCTCAGTCTGCATCAAAGAACTAAGAACAACACAGCACAGGAAACAGGCCCTTCGGCCCAACATAAGAACATAAGAAATAGGAGCAGGAGTAGGCCATCTAGCCCTTCGAGCCTGCCCCGCCATTCAATAAGATCATGGCTGATCTGTCGTGGCTCAGTTCCACATTCCCGCCCTCTCCCCATAACCCTTAATCCCCTCGCTTATCAAAAACCCATCAACCCGCATCTTAAAAATATTTAGCGAGGTAGCCTCCACCACTTCAACGGGCAGAGAATTCCAGAGATTCACCACCCTTTGAGTGAAGAAATTCTTCCTCAACTCCGTTCTAAACCGCCCCCCTTTTATCTTGAGGCTGTGCCCCCTAGTCCTACTGTCCTTTCTGAGCGGGAAGAGTCTCTCCACCTCTATCCTATCCATTCCATTCATCATCTTATACGTCTCAATGAGATCTCCCCTCATTCTTCTAAACTCTAACGAGTACAAGCCTAGTTTATTCAGCCTCTCCTCATAGCTCAACCCCCTCAACTCCGGCATCAGCCTAGTAAACCTCCTCTGCACTCCCTCCAAGGCCAAAATATCCTTGCGTAAGTGCGGAGACCAAAACTGCACACAGTACTCCAGCTGCGGCCTCACCAATGCCCTATACAGCTGCAGCAAGACCTCCCTACTTTTATATTCAATCCCCCTCGCTATGAAGGCCAGCATCCCATTCGCCTTCCTGACCACCTGCTGCACCTGCAGGCTGGGTTTTTGCGACTCATGCACAAGGACCCCGAGGTCCCTCTGCACCGTCGCCTGCTGCAGTTTTTCACCATGTAAGTAATAGTCCTTCCTACCATTATTCCTACCAAAGTGGACCACCTCGCACTTGCCAACATTAAATTCCATTTGCCAGTTCCTGGCCCATTCGCCCAGCCTATCTAGATCCTTCTGTAGACTCTCCACACCCTCCGCGCAATTTGCCGTTCCCCCAATCTTGGTGTCATCAGCAAATTTCGCCAACGAGCATTGTGAGTCCCTTCTTCCACCCATGACCCTTGTCCGTGCTTATGGCATTCCGCATTGGAAACCAGATTGAAGGAAGGCTAATTTAGGGACAATTTGTTCCACCAATCAGCCTAATAGCACATCTTTGGGGTGTGGGAGGAAACCGGAGCACCCAGAGAAAACCCACGCAAGCACGGGGAGAATGCGCAGACTCCCGCAGACACAGGCCCAAATCCACGTATCTGCACAGCAAACAGTGATAGTCACTGAGCTGTCGTGTTGCCCATCAGCTGGTCCAATTTAAGCGTACACTAACGATGTGAAGTACTAGGCTACTCTCGAAACATCCAAGAGCAGCCCTCGCACGACCCACCGTGTGTATGCCCCTCGTTGGACAACAAGGCAGACCGAAGCACCTGTGGATTAAAAGAGAAAAACATCCTTGTAAAAAAGTGCTGGGTGTGACAGCCACTCCCAATCCTGCATTCATCAGCACGTTCATTTTCCTTCTGGCTCCTTCGGAGTAAGTGAGATCAGTTGCGAGACTTGGCTGCACAAGTCTCCTCCAAAATCAGACTGCCTTCAACTTTAGAACCTTGGAACGATTACTTACGAGCCGGACAAGAACATGTTGCCTGCAAATAACATTCCCGCTAATATAAGACCTTCAATATGCCTTGCACCTGGACATTACATAAGTTATTGCACATAAACTCACTGTCTTATAAACCGTATTTATAGCTCGACATGACTTTGCAATGACATCTTAGTCTTTTGTGGGACCTTGCCAAAGGTGAGAGATCTTCAGTGCAAGGCAGCTTGTGGCAGGAGAAGATGGAATTACAGTCTCCCTGTCACACACCAGCAAGCGATAAACTGTTCTTGCACTTGTGAGTATCGAGCTACGTGCCTTTCCCGAATAACCCTGGCACCGACTGCTGGCATTTGCAAGTATTGTAAGCACCCATCTGCCTGTACATTTATGGTGAGGTCATTTTACTCAACTATTTACAGACAAGAACACGTCCAAATCAACTGGTGCTTAATTATTGTAAACTTTATGCACACACTTCAGCAGCGACTTAGTGTGGACAATCAATACCATTCCCAGATATGAAGTAACCTGGTGTTGTGAGACTTCTTACTGCTCTCAACTATTAAGGGGAGGTGATGGCCTAGTAGTATTATCATTAGACTATTCATCCAGGAAAATCAGTTTGTGTTTTGGGGACTGGGGTTCGAATCCCACCACGGCAGATGGTGGAATTTGAATTCAATAAAAAATGCCTGGGAAAACAACGGCCTTGCAATATTATCGCTAGACTATTAATCTGGAAGCTCAGCTCACGTTCCAGCGACCTGTGCTTGAACCCCACCAGGGCAGGTGGTACAATTTGAACCCACCTTTGAAAAAAATCTGGAATTAAGAATCTGGTTTCAAATCCCACCAGAGCAGATGGTGGAATTTGAATTCAATTTTTAAAAATATCTGGAATCTACTGATGACCATGATTCCATTGTTGGAGAAACACACCTGGTTCCCTTTAGGGGAGGAAATCTGCCGTCCTTACCCGGTCCGGCCTACATGTGACTCACAGCAATGTGGCTGACTCTCAACTGTCCTCGGGCAACTAGGGATGGGCAATAAATGCTGGCCAGCTAGTGATGCCCATGTCCCATGAATGAATGAAAAGAAATATCATCCAAAACTCAATACACAAGAAAAATAGCCACTTGCTCCTGTTCTGCTTCCTCTATAGCCCCACAGACACAAACTTATGTGGCTTCTCAGGTGCCTGTACCTGTATAATGGTGTGAATCTCATGCAGATTCATGGCAAAAGATTTCTGCACTCAGATTTTCCATAATCGCACAGTTCAGGAGCAAGTGTGGCCGCTCGCTGCACTGTAGGCAGGATGTGAAACACAAACAGGAAATGCTGGAAAACCTCAGCAGGTCTGACAGCCTTTGTGGAGAGAGAATAGAGCCAACATTTCAAGTCTGGATGACCCTTCATCAGAGCTGAAGACAAACAAAATCAGACAAGTTTCATGCTCTGATTTGATTTGATTTATTATTGTCACATGTATTGGGAAACAGTGAAAAGTATTGTTTCTTGTGCACTATACAGACAAAGCATACCGTTCATAGAGAAGGAAAGGAGAGGGTGCAGAATATAATGTTACAGTCACAGCTAGGGTGTAGAGAAAGATCAGCTTAATATTTGATTTGATTTATTCTTGTCACATGTATTGGGATACAGTGAAAAGTATTGTTTCTTGTGCACGATACAGACAAAGCATACCGTTCATAGAGTACATGGGGGGAAGGTAAGGAGAGGGTGCAGAATGTAGTGTTACAGTTACAGATAGGGTGTAGAGAAAGATCAACTTAATATTTGATTTGATTTATTATTGTCACATGTATTGGGATACAGTGAAAAGTATTGTTTCTTGCGTGCTATACAAAGCATACCGTTCATAGAGTACATAGGGGAGAAGGAACGGAGAGGGTGCAGAATGTAGTGTTACAGTCACAGCTAGAGTGTAGAGAAAAATCAGCTTAATATTTGATTTAATATCGTCACGTATTGGGATACAGCGAAAAGTATTGTTTCTTGTGCACTATACAGATAAAGCATACCATTCATAGAGTACAGAGGAGAGAAGGAAAGGAGAGGGTGCAGAATATAGTGTTACAGTCACAGATAGGGTGTAGAGAAAGATCAGCTTAATGTTTGATTTATTATTGTCGCATGTTTTGGGATACAGTGAAAAGTATTGCTTCTTGCATGCTATACAGACAAAGCATACTGTTCATAGAGTACATAGGGGAGAAGGAAAGGAGAGGGTGCAGAATGTAGTGTTACAGTCACAGATATGGTGTAGAGAAAGATCAGCTTAATATTTGATTTGATTTATTATTGTCACATGTATTGGGATACAGTGAAAAGTATTGTTTCTTGCGTGCTATACAAAGCATACCGTTCATAGAGTACATGGGGGGAAGGAAAGGAGAGGGTGCAGAATGTGATGTTACAATCATATCTAGGGTGTAGGGAAAGATCAACTTAATATATGGTAGGTCTATTCAGAAGTCTGACGGCAGCAGGGAAGAAGCTATTCTTAGGCTGCATAGGTGCGGGATCTCAGACTTTTGTATCTTTTTCCCAACGGAAGAACATGAAAGGCAGAATGTCTGGAGGGGAGGTCCTTGATTATGCCGGCTGCTTTCCCAAGGCAGTGGGAAGTATAGATGGAGTCAGTGGATGGGAGGCTGGTTTGCGTAATGGACTGGGCTACGTTCACAATCCTTTGTAGTTCCTTGCACTCTTGGTCAGAATGCAAGGTGAGCTACATCCGGAAAGAATGCTTTCTATGGTGCATCTGTAAAAATTGGTGAGAGTTGTAGCTGACACGCCAAATTTCCTTATTAGTAAATGAGTTGGTGGGCTTTGTTAACTCGAGAGTCGGTGTGGAGGGAGCAGGAATGGGTTGACAGTATCAGACATCAGGTGACTGATGGCAGCCATTTTTTTGTCGAGTGTCTTTTCTCGGCTTTTCTTACAAACCGGTCTCCCTGAGTTCAATGCGTCTGTGGTTTGCTGGTGAGGTTGTTGGCAGCTCTCACTCAGTGTCGCTGTCATATTGCATCTGATACAGAATCGGTGGCCAGTGCACAAGGAACAGGGAGTGCGAAGGCTAACCATTGGACCCCTCCTGAGATTTACCTCATTCCGCCTCGACTGGGACCAAATCCTAAACAGCACTTCTGGATTTGCTGCCAGTCACTCGGGGAAAAAGATTGACGCTTGCTGCTGACTGAATTACAACTCTTTTACACTTCTGACCTGTTCCAATTCAGTGGGACTCAGAAGGAACTGGCAACATCGTAGCTGCAAGTCAAATTCCATAGGTTAGCTTCTAAGGGTGTTCGGTCACACAAATTTGTATTCCTTTAAGGTAGTGCATTCCCGATCTTATTTTCTCCTGATTTCCCACTCCCATCTCCGTCTTTTCATTTTGAGTGCATTTTGGGACACCGACCAGAGGAAATCCAATCTCCCTACTGGCTCCATCACTTCTGGATTTGCTGCCAGTCACTCGAGAAAAAGATTGACGCTTGCTGCCGACAGAATTACAACTCTTTTACACTTCTGACCTCTTCCAATTCACACGAATGCTAACATTGCACTTGCCTCCTAACTGCCGACTGAACCTGCACCTTAACCTTAAGACAATCTTCAACAATGACTCCCAAGTCCCTTTGCGATTTGATTTATTATTGTCACATGTATTGGGATACAGTGAAAAGTATTGTTTCTTGTGCACTGTACAGACAAAGCATACCGTTCATAGAGAAGGAAAGGATACATAACATAAGAACATAAGAAATAGGAGCAGGAGTAGGCCATCTAGCCCTTCGAGCCTGCCCCGCCATTCAATAAGATCATGGCTGATCTGTCGTGGCTCAGTTCCACATTCCCGCCCTCTCCCCATAACCCTTAATCCCCTCTCTTAACAAAAACCCATCAACCCGCCTCTTAAAAATATTTAGCGAGGTAGCCTCCACCACTTCAATGGGCAGAGAATTCCAGAGATTCACCACCCTTTGAGTGAAGAAGTTCTTCCTCAACTCCGTTCTAAACCACCCCCCCTTTATCTTGAGGCTGTGCCCCCTAGTCCTACTGTCCTTTCTGAGCGGGAAGAGTCTCTCCACCTCTGTCCTATCCATCCCATTCATCATCTTATATGTCTCAATGAGATCTCCCCTCATTCTTCTAAACTCTAACGAGTACAAGCCTAGTTTATTCAGCCTCTCCTCATAGCTCAACCCCTTCAACTCCGGCATCAGCCTAGTAAACCTCCTCTGCACTCCCTCCAAGGCCAAAATATCCTTGCGTAAGTACGGCGCCCAAAACTGCACACAGTACTCCAGCTGCGGCCTCACCAATGCCCTATACAGCCGCAGCAAGACCTCCCTACTTTTATATTCAATCCCCCTCGCTATGAAGGCCAGCATCCCATTCGCCTTCCTGACCACCTGCTGCACCTGCAGGCTGGCTTTTTGCAACTCATGCACAAGGACCCCGAGGTCCCTCTGCACTGTCGCCTGCTGCAGTTTTTCGCCACGTAAGTAATAATCCTTCCTACAGAAATGTAGTGTTACAGTTACAGATAGGGTGTAGAGAAAGATCAGCTTAATATTTGATTTATTATTGTCACATGTATTGGGATACAGTGAAAAGTATTGTTTCTTGCGCTATACAGATAAAGCATACCGTTCATAGAGTACATAGGGGAGTAGGAAAGAAGCGGGTGCAGAATGTAGTGTTACAGTCATAGCTAGGGAGTAGAGAAAGATCAGATTAATAATTTATTTGACTTATTATTGTCACATGTATTGGGAAACAGTGAAAAGTATTGTTTCTTGTGCACTACATGGACAAAGCATACTGTTCATAGAGTACATAATGGAGAAGGAAAGGAGAGAGTGCAGAATGTAGTGTTACAGTCATAGCTAGGGTGTAGAGAAAGATCAACTTAATATTTGATTTGATTTATTATTGTCACGTGTATTGGGATACAGTGAAAAGTATTGTTTCTTGCGCACTATACAGACAAAGCATACTGTTCATGGAGAAGGCGAGATTGCAGAATGTAGTGTTATAGTCATATCTAGGGTGTAGAGAAAGATCAGCTTAATATAAGGTAGGTCCATTCAAAAGTCTGACAGCAGCAGGGAAGAAGCTGTTCTTGAGTCGGTTGGTACGTGACCTCAGACTTTTCTATCTTTCTCTGAAGCCTCTGAGGAGAAAAAAGGCTGAATCCTCGGCAGTGCAGGGGTACATTCTTCAGCCCGAATTTACAAATGAAAAAAACCACCGGCTAAATTGGGCCTTCGGGTTCTGTCCAGCGGCCCATTCCTGCAGCTTGTTAGCTGGGGATAGTCTTACCCCGAGGCCTGTGACAGCTGAGTAAGCCTTCAGAAATTCCTGTTCTATTCTGAGGGCAAAACCGCCTGACAAGTGAAAGTGACAGCGATGAATCAGGGCAGGGCCAGTGACTTGCGGCCAATTATTTCCAGCTCCTGTTACAGCACATCAGAGGGCTGGGACAACATTGCCGGGTTGCTTTCCTCTGGGTAATCTGGATCCCCAAGTGACTCAGCTGGTAAATGGCCATATAGAGGCAGGAAGCTGGTCTCTGGTGAGGTCGCTGTGCCCTCCTTTATATGGAGCTGAATCCCAGTGATCTTACTGTCCCGTTTATAGTCGGAATATCTGCTATTGAGGGTGAAAAGCTCCTTGGGAGAAATGACCATCAAAGTTTCTCCAGCCGCACACACACGATTTCACACACTGGGGTCACAGATTGCAACAAAACCGGTCACTGAGACAAAGTGACACAGCAGAAGGACACATTCAGGATAGTTAGGGAGTGTTCCCCATTCGCTCAGAATTCCTCAGATATGCTTCCATTCCAGGGATTTGGATAGACAGTGTCTGAAAGGGGCGCACAGCATCATCATTCGAAGGAGGGATGCTTTAACGCTCAGCTGGAAGGTAACTGCGGAGGAGGGGATTGGTCTCCTGTCACACACACACCATCTCACTCACCCTCTCATCCCCTCACCCACACTGTCACTGTCACACTGTCGCTGTCACACTGTCCTCTGACACGTTGCCCACTGTCACACTGCCCGCTGTCACACTGTCCGCTGTCACACTGTCCCTGTCACACTGTCGCTGTCACACTGTCGCTGTCACACTGCCTGCTGTCACACTGTCCCTGTCACACTGTCCCTGTCACACTGTCCCTGTCACACTGTCGCTGTCACACTGTCGCTGTCACACTGCCTGCTGTCACACTGTCCCTGTCACACTGTCCCTGTCACACTGTCCCTGTCACACTGCCCGCTGTCACACTGCCCGCTGTCACACTGTCGCTGTCACACTGTCGCTGTCACACTGTCCCTGTCACACTGTCGCTGTCACACTGTCCCTGTCACACTGTCCCTGTCACACTGTCACTGTCACACTGTCACTGTCACACTGTCACTGTCACAGTGTCACTGTCACACTGTCCTCTGACACATTGCCCACTGTCACACTGCCCGCTGTCACACTGTCGCTGTCACACTGTCTGCTGTCACACTGTCCCTGTCACACTGCCCGCTGTCACACTGTCCCTGTCACACTGTCGCTGTCATACTGCCCGCTGTCACACTGTCGCTGTCACACTGTCGCTGTCACACTGCCTGCTGTCACACTGTCCCTGTCACACTGTCGCTGTCACACTGCCCGCTGTCACACTGCCTGTTGTCACACTCTCCTCTGTCACACTGCCCGCTGTCACACTGTCGCTGTCACACTGTCCGCTGTCACACTGTCGCTGTCACACTGTCCGCTGTCACACTGTTGCTGTCACACTGCCCGCTGTCACACTGTCCTCTGTCACACTGCCCGCTGTCACACTGCCCGCTGTCACACTGTCCGCTGTCACACTGCCCGCTGTCACACTGTCCGCTGTCACACTGCCTGCTGTCACACTGTCTGCTGTCACACTGTCCGCTGTCACACTGTCCGCTGTCACACTGTTGCTGTCACACTGCCTGCTGCCACACTGTCGCTGTCACACAGCCTGCTGTCACACTGTCCCATGTCACACTGTCCCTGTCACACTGTCTGCTGTCACACTGTCGCTGTCACACTGCCCGCTGTCACACTGTCGCTGTCACACTGTCGCTGTCACACTGTCCTCTGTCACTCTGTTCTCTGTCACTCTGTCGCTGTCACACTGTCCTCTGTCACACTGTCACTGTCACACCGTCACTGCCACACTTGCTGTCACACTGTCCTCTGTCACTCTGTCGCTGTCACACTGTCCCATGTCACACTGTCCCTGTCACACTGTCGCTGTCACACTGCCTGCTGTCACACTGTCGCTGTCACTCTGTCGCTGTCACTCTGTCGCTGTCACTCTGTCCTCTGTCACACTGTCCTCTGTCACACTGTCACTGTCACACTGTCACTGTCACACCGTCACTGCCACACTTGCTGTCACACTGTCCTCTGTCACTCTGTCGCTGTCATACTGTCATTGTCACACTGTCGCTGTCACACTGCCCGCTGTCACACTGTCACTGTCACACTGTCCTCTGGCACACTGTTGAAACATTTAAGATCAAGGACATGAGGTGAGGGCTATGACAGCAGCGAAGACAGGGTTAGACAGCGAGAAGAATTTTAGTTAGTTTATTTATTAGTGTGACAAGTAGGCTTACATTAACACTGCAATGAAGTTACTGTGAAAATCCCCGAGTACACTGAGGGAGAATTTAACATGGCCAATCCACCTAATCAGCATGTCTTTCGGACTGTGGGAGGAAACAGGAGCATCCGGAGGAAACCCACGCAGACACGGGGAGAATGTGCAGAGAAACATACCATTCATTGAGTAGATAGGGGAGAAGGAAAGGAGAGAGTGCAGAATGTAGTGTTACAGTCACAGTTAGGATGTAGAGAAAGACCAACTTAATGCAAGGTAGGTCCATTCAAAAGCCTGACAGCAGCAGGGAAGAAGCTGTTCTTGAGTCGGTCGGTACGTGACCTCAGACTTTTGTATCTTTCTCCCGACAGAAGAAGGTGGAAGAGAGAATGTTCGGGGTGCGTGGGGTCCTTGATTATGCCGGCTGCTTTTCCAAGGCAGTGGGAAGTGTAGACGGAGTCAATGGATGGGCGGCTGGTTTGTGTGATGGGTTGGGCTTCGTTCACAACCCTTTGTAGTTCCTTGCGGCCTTGGGCAGAGCAGGAGCCCATACCAAGCTGTGATACATCCAGAAAGAATGCTTTCTATGGTGCATCTGTAAAAGTTGCTGAGAGTCGTAGTGGACATGCCAAATTTCCTTAGTCTTCTGAGAAAGTAGACAGAATCCAATGTTATGATGGGTCTACATTCTTTGAATGCTTCTCCAGTTGCCGTTTGTCGTTCATTGCCACCTCCAGTTTCACGGGAACTGCCTGCATTTTGAATAACAGATCTGCTGCATTGTTGAAACACTGACTTGTGAAACTTCTTACTGTGCTGACCCCAGTCCAACGCCAGCATCTCCGCATCATGGCTCCCATCGACAACTGCCGGCTCCAAGTGGAGAGGATCTCCAAGAAGATCGCGCATATCGAACACAGACAAGTTCCTACAAAGATGCAAGAGAGCAGACTCTTGTAAATTGCGTTTGTGTCTGTGGGTGCCCTGTTTGTGAAACACAACTCCTCGCTCACCTGAGGAAGGAGCGAGACTCCGAAAGCTTGTGCTGCCAAGTAAACCTGTTGGACTTTAACCTGGTGTTGTGAGAGACGGCTTGCATTGTCAAAACCCCAGCGATTTGCATCGCTTTTTAGTTGAAGTGAGCTCCCAGTTGATATGAGAATTGCTCAGACAAGAAGCAATGTGTAACAAGCCATCCTAACAATTAGCCTCACGGGAGGGAAGATTTGCATTTCGATAGCACCTTTTATGACCTCACAAGGTCCCAAAGTGCTTTACAGCTGGTGAGCTTTGTGAAGATTAGGTAGGAAATCCTTTGGAATTCCAGCATCTGGCAGCGGGAGGCTGGGATGTTTTTTGGCTGTCAGTTGAAGGGTAGATATTGGTGGTGGCACCGGGGGGCACACCCCCCGCGGTTCTTCACTGTCATACCTTGGGAGCTTTCATATCCACCTGATCAACCAATCGAGGCCGTGGCTTCATACAAGCTCTGAAAGGTGGTAATTCTAACAGTGCAGCACTCCCTCAGCGCCGCACTCGGAGCGTCTCAACTTGCAGGGTTTTATCCATTCATTCATTGCGCGTCGGTGCCTGGCTCCAGTATTTGTTACCCATCCCTAATTGCCCCTTGAGAAGGTGGTGGTGAGCTGCCTTCTTGAACCCATGTGGTGTAGGTACACCCACAGTGCTGTTAGGGAGGGAGTTCCAGGATTGCTATTGGACATCAGTCAGTCCCGTGTGGTGTAGGTACACCCACAGTGCTGTTAGGGAGGGAGTTCCAGGATTGTTATTGGACATCAGTCAGTCCGTGTGGTGTAGGTACACCCACAGTGCTGTTAGGGAGGGAGTTCCAGGATTGTTATTGGACATCAGTCAGTCCGTGTGGTGTAGGTACACCCACAGTGCTGTTAGGGAGGGAGTTCCAGGATTGTTATTGGACATCACTCAGTCCACGTAGTGTAGGTACACCCACAGTGCTGTTAGGGAGGGAGTTCCAGGATTGTTATTGGACATCAGTCAGTCCCTGTGGTGTAGGTACACCCACAGTGCTGTTAGGGAGGGAGTTCCAGGATTGTTATTGGATATCAGTCAGTTAAATGCTGCCTTGATGTTATGAGCAGCTGCACTCCAGTCTCCAGAGTGGGAATTGAGTCCACAACAAGTCCAGGGTGGCCAGGAAGGCTGTAGGATGGGAACTAGCTTTATTTTATGTGCTGGCCCTGGATTGAAAGATGCCAGTGCGGTGGCAGGTGATAACATTTACCCCTATGCCTTTCTGAGCTGTGGGTACACGATAGTTCAGTGGTTGAGACGCTTTCTTCAATTGTTTTCTGCTTTAGGATATTAAACAGATCACTCTTATGAAATGAAATAAGGGACACTTTAATCCGGTGGGGCATTGGGCTTGAAGCTTATTTATGAGTGTCATAAGTAGGCTAACATTAACGCTGCAGTGAAGTTACTGTGAAAATCCCCGTCATCGCCACACCGTTCGGATGAGGGAGTTGGGACAAGTGACACATGAGAGGGAGTGGGGGCCGACAGAACTTGAGACAATAATAAGCTTTAAAGTTTATTTATTAGTATCACAAGTAGGTTTACGTTAACACTGCGATGAAGTTACTGTGAAAATCCCCTAGTTGTCACACTCCTGTTCGGGTTACACTGAGGGAGAATTTAGCATGGCCAATCCACCCTAAAACACAGTAAAAAGTCTGACAACACCAGGTTTTAGTCCAACCTATTTATTTGATAATATACTCACAAGCTTTCAGGTTAGCCCCTTCGTCAGGTGAATGGAGAGTTCTGGCCTCAGACAGAGCATATAAAGCACAGACAGTTTAGAGATTACTGATTAGAATGCGAATCCTTACACCTAACCTGCTGTTCAAGACCTGAAGTGGCTGATAATGTGAGTGGAAGGAGCACTGATCACAGTTTAAAGAGATGTGTATTGTCTCCAGACAGTACAGTAAGTGAGGTTTTGCAAACCCAGGCAATTCACGGGGGTTACAGATAGTGCGACATGAACCCAAGATCCCTGTTGAGACCGTCCTCATGTGTGCGGAACTTGGCTATCAGTCTCTGTTCAGCGACTCTGCGCTGTCGTGTGTCGTGAAGGCCGCCTTGGAGAATGCTTACCCGAAGGTCAGAGGCTGAATGCCCGTGACCACTGAAGTGTTCGCCAACAGGAAGGCAACAGTCTTGCCTGGTGACTGTCGAGCGATGTTCATTCATCCGTTGTCGTAGCGTCTGCATGGTCTCCCCAATGTACCATGCTTCGGGACATCCTTTCTTGCAACGTATCAGGTAGACAATGTTGGCCGAGTTGCAAGAGTATTTACTATGTACCTGGTGGACGGTATTCTCACGTGTGATGATGGTATCCATGTCGATGATCCGGCATGTCTTGCAGAGGTTGCTGTGGCAGGGTTGTGTGGTATTGTGGTCACTGTTCTCCTGAAGGCTGGGTAGTTTGCTGCGAACAATGGTCTGTTTGAGGTTGTGTGGTTGTCTGAAAGCAAGAAGTGGGGGTGTGGGGATAGCCCTGGCGAGATGTTCGTCTTCATCAATGATATGTTGAAGACTCCGGAGAAGATGTCGTAGCTTCTCCGCTCCGGGGAAGTACTGGACGACGAAGGGTACTCTGTCCACTGTGTCCTGTGTTTGCCTTCTGAGGAGATCGGTGCGGTCCACCCTAACCAGCACATCTTTCAGACTGTGGGAAGAAACTGGAGCACCCGGGGGAAACCCACACAGACACAGGGCAGGTTAGGTGGATTGGCCATGCTAAATTGCCCCTTAGTGTCAGGGGATTAGCAGGGTAAAAGCGTGGGGTTTAGGGGCTAGGTGGGATTGTTGTTGGTGCAGACCCAATGGGCCAAATGTCCTCCATCTACACTGTAGGGATTCTCTGATTCTATGAACGTGCACACTCCGCACAGACAGTTACCCCACCCGGGAATCAAACCCAGGTCCCTGGCGCTGTGAGGCAGCAGTGCTAACCCACTGTGCCACCGAAAGACAAATTCTACAAAGACGTTTACCAGAGAGAAAAGAATTCAATGCCTCAGTTGGCTGGGGTCACCTCTGACAAATCAAAATGCTGCGTTTCAAATATGACAGTGGCCACAAGGTGGAGACAGCGTGTTAATGTTTGACAAGATATGTTTTCATATTGACTCACTCACTCAGCTGAGAACCACACATCTCACGCAAAAAGTGTCACCCGGGTTAAAGGTGACATGCTGCAGGTGTGTGTTTTACCAACTGGTCCTTCATCCTTTTGCACCATCTTTGTCCTCTTTCCTTCCTCTCCCTTTCTCACTCCATTTCTTTCTCTCATTTTGCGATTTCTTCCCAGAACACTATTGCCCCTTACTGTCCAAAGATGTGTAGGTTAGGGTGGATTGGCCATGCTAAATTGCCCCTTAGTGTCCAAAGATGTGTAGGTTAGGGTGGATTGGCCATGCTAAATTGCCCCTTAGTGTCCAAAGATGTGTAGGTTAGGGTGGATTGGCCATGCTAAATTGTCCCTTAGTGTCCAAAGATGTGTAGGTTAGGTGGATTGGCCATGCTAAATTGTCCCTTAGTGTCCAAAGATGTGTAGGTTAGGTGGATTGGCCATGCTAAATTGCCCCTTAGTGTCCAAAGATGTGTAGGTTAGGGTGGATTGGCCATGCTAAATTGTCCATTAGTGTCCAAAGATGTGTAGGTTAGGGTGGATTGGCCATGCTAAATTGCCCCTTAGTGTCCAGAGATGTGTAGGTTAGGGGGATTGGCCATGCTAAATTGTCCCTTAGTGTCCAAAGATGTGTAGGTTAGGGGGATTGGCCATGCTAAATTGCCCCTTAGTGTCCAGAGATGTGTAGGTTAGGGGGATTGGCCATGCTAAATTGCCCCTTAGTGTCCAAAGATTTAAAGTAAAAGTAAAGTAAGCTTTATTCATGTTACAAGTACTCTTACATTAACACTTCAATGAAGCTACTGAGAAAATCCCTTGGTCGTCACACTCCTGTTCAGATACACTGGGGAAGAATTTAGTACAGCCAATCCACCTAACCTGCACATCTTTGGACACTAAGGGACAATTCAGCATGGCCAATCCACTTAACCAGCCTGTCTTTTGGACTGTGGGAGGAAACTGAAGCACCCGGAGGAAACCCACGCAGACACAGAGAGAACGTGCAGACTCCACACAGACAGTGGCCAAAGGCCGGGAATCAAACCCGGGTCCCTGGCACTGTGAGGCAGCAGGGCTAACCACTGTGCCACCCACAGTCCTTCTAACGACAGCAGGAGGCAGCCCCAGTGTTTCTTTTGATCTTCCCTTCATTCGCCAAACAATGATCTTAACTGACTGAATTCCAGGACAAAGCCAGCAGCCTGTCTCCACGGAGCCCCACGAGGGAAAAGATTCAAGTGGAGGTTTTACTTGGCATAAACACATCAAAATGACTAAAACACTTTGGATTGCCGGGGTCTTTATCTCAGACAACATTTATGTACGATATCAAAACCTTGCAGCAGTAAAGCAGATCAGATTCCTGATTAGTCAGGGCCGTGTGTGCAGTCCCATGTCAGGAATATATTCCCATTTCGTGGCTCGCCCATTCTTTGATATTCAGTTCTCTGCAGCTCCAAGCTCTCACCTCTTTGAACTTTCTGTTCGTACGTGGAGTCGTCAAAGTACAATACTCTCAAAGGCTCCAACTTTATCTGTTGAACAATAACAAATCAAATCAAATATTAAGTTGACCTTTCTCTACACCCTATCTGTAACTGTAACACTACATTCTGCACCCTCTCCTTTCCTTCTCCCCTATGTACTCTATGAATGGTATGTGTTGTATAGTGCGCAAGAAACAATACTTTTCACTGTATCCCAATACATGTGACAATAATAAATCAAATCAAATATTAAGCTGATCTTTCTCTACACCCTATCTGTAACTGTAACACTATATTCTGCACTCTCTCCTTTCCCTCTCCCCTATGTACTTTATGAATGGTATGCTTTGTCTGTACAGCGCAAGAAACAATACTTTTCACTGTATCCCAATACACGTGATAATAATAAATCAAATATTAAGTTGATCTTTCTCTACACCCTAGCTATGACTGTAACACTACATTCTGCACCCTCTCCTTTCCTTCTCCCCTATGTACTCTATGAATAGTATCTTTTGTTTGGATAGTGCGCACAAAACACTACTTTTCACTGTATCCCAATACATGTGACAATAATAAATCAAATATTAAGCTGATCTTTCTCTACACCCTATCTGTGATTGTAACACTACATTCTGCACCCTCTCCTTTCCTTCTCCCCTATGTACTCTATGAACAGTATGCTTTGTCTGTACAGTGCGCAAGAAACAATACTTTTCACTGTATCCCAATACATGTGACAATAATAAATCAAATCAAATCAACTCAGCAAATTGAAGGCTGTATGTCTCTTGGTGTTAACTCAGTGAGAGGTTGAGATGGGAGTTGTCTCTCCCTCCCCACCCCCCAGGTATTCTGCTGAAAACAATGCCATGCGTGCCATTCTTCAATGGGCTGAAGGGCCTCCTTCGTCTGAACCTGCCCCCTGATCAATAGGACGTGCAAAAAGAAGAACAGGCAAAGGTCCAATTTCCACTGTGGAGGGCCTCCTGATCGTCTGCCATTTTGACAGGGCGTCCGTGGATATGCCTGTGAAAATCCACTGGACAATCCAGAGACTCCGCTGAAGAATTCAACCCCAATTTAACTGCTGACAATCTCACCTCGGAGCCAGAAGGCTGGTTCAAGATTTGATCCAAGTCTAGGCTGGCACCTGAGGGAGGAGGGAGTGCGGCATTTCCTCATTTGATTGAGACGGTCAAACTGAGGGCCCATTTGGCCTCATGGTTGGATGTGGAAGGTTCTCCGGTCACCATCTTGAAGGGGCAGGGCCAGTATTCATCCAGCTGTCTCTCCGAGGAGAGCTGGCTAATGCTGTGGATGGTGTAATCAGTCTTCGGAGATAGAAGTCCCATCATCAAAATCCCTTTATTTACAAACTCTAACGGCAGTACGCAGAGTGCTGTCAGTCAGCAGGCTACCTTCGGGAGTGCCAGAGGAACTGACACGCCCTGGTTAAACACAAGGAAAAGACTCCCAAGTTAGGTCATCATTTGACTTCTTAATTAGGGAGTTCATATTCCAGTAGATCTATCTCAATGGCCTGCTGAAGTCATTACAGTGGGATCTTGCTGTGCGCAAATTGGCCCCTGTGTTTTTAAGTTTATTTATTTGTCACAACTGGGCTTACATTAACACTGCAATGAAATTACTATGAAAATCCCCTAGTCGCCTGTTAGGCTACACTGAGGGAGAATTTAGCACGGCCAATCCACCTAACCTGCACATCTTTGGACTGCGGGAGGAAACCGGAGGAAACCCACGCAGACATGGGGAGAATGTACAAACTCCACACAGACCCAAGCCGGGAATCGAACCTGGGTCCCTGGTGCTGTGAGGCAGCAGTGCTAACCACCGTGCCACCATGCCGTCAACATCCTAATGATGACCCTTCCATTGGCTGGGAATCACTTTGGGATGTCCTGCATTCATGGGAGGCGCTACAGAAATGCAACTTTCATCCTTTCTTATTCTGCCAAAGAGCCTTTCATTCAGGAAACATATACCAGGGGCTGAAACTCACACACAGCAGCAGCAATGCTACAAAGGCCACTAGGAGGCAGTGCTGTCTACTGCCATACCCTCTCCTCCTGTTGTAACAGGCACGCTGAGGACAGACAGATCCCTCTGACACCGATCTCTCTGACCCAGATCACACTGAATAGATCTCTCTAAGAAGTCCAGGTTAAAGTCCAATGGGTTTATTTGTAGCAAACGCCACGAGCTTTCAGAACACGCTATCCCTTCGACGGGTGGGTGGGTGTTCTGATCACACACAGGGCACAAAGACACAAACTCAATTTACATGCATAATGATTGGAATGTGAGTCTTTACAGCCAATCAATTCTTAAAAGTACAGACAAAGTGAGCGGAGAGAGCATTAAGCACCTTTAAGACTTGATTAGCTGTAAAGACTCACATTCCAGTCATTATTCATGTAAATTGAGTTTGTGTCTTTGTGCCCTGTTTGTGATCAGAATTCTCACCCACTGACGAAGGAGCAGCGTTCCGAAAGCTAGAACAAAAAGAACAAAGAACAACACAGCACGGGAAACAGGCCCTTCGGCCCAACGAGCCCACGCCGCCATTTTGACATTATGAGTCCCTCTCCACCCGTGACCCTTATCTATGCTTATTGCATTCCACATTGAGGGAAAACTAATTTAGGGACAATTTGTTACACCAATCAGCCTAAGAGCACATCTTTGGGGTGTGGGAGGAAACCGGAGCACCCGGAGAAAACCCACGCAAGCACGGGGAGAATGTGCAAACTCCCGCAGATACTGGCCCAAGTCCATGTATCTGCACAGCAAACAGTGATTGTCACTGAGCTGTCGAGTTGCCCAGCATCTGGTCCAGTTTAAGCGTACACTAACGACATGAAGTACTAGGCTAGTGGTGTTTGCTACAAATAAACCTGTTGCACTTTAACCTGGTGTTGTGAGACTTCTTACTGTGTTTACCCCAGTCCAACACCGGCATCTCCACATCGCAGATCTCTCTGACATAGATCTCTCTGACATAGATCTCATAAGAACAGGCTATGGTGCATACCTCATCGATCGACAGTTCCGATGCGCCACAGCGGAAAACCGCACCAACCTCCTCAGAAGACAAACACGGGACACAGTGGACAGAGGACCCTTCGTTGTCCAGTACTTCCCCGGAGCGGAGAAGCTACGACATTTTCCCCGGAGCCTTCAACATGTCATTGATGAAGATGAACATCTCGCCAAAGCCATCCTCACATCCCCACTTCTTACCTTCAAACAACCGCACAACCTTAAACAGACCATTGTTCGCAGCAAACTACCCAGCCTTCAGGAGAACAGTGACCACAACACCACACAACCCTGTCACAGCAACCTCTGCAAGACATGACGGATCATTGACATGGATGCCATCATCTCACGTGAGAACATCATCCACCAGCTACACGGTACATACTCTTGCAACTCGGCCAATGTTGTCTACCTGATACGCTGCAGGAAAGGATGTCCCGAGGCATGGTACATTGGAGAGACCATGCAGACCTTGCAGGGGAGCCTTGTCAAATTGCCCCTTAGTGTCCAAAGATGTGGAGGTTAGGTGGGTTGGCCATGCTAAATTGCCCCTTATTGTCCAAAGGTGTGCAGGTTAGGTGGGTTGGCCATGCTAAATTGCCCCTTAATGTCCAAAGATGTGTAGGTTAGATGGATTGGCCATGCTAAATTGCCCCTTAATGTCCAAAGATGTGTAGGTTAGGTGGATTGGCCATGCTAAATTGTCCCTTAGTATCCAAAGATGTGTAGGTTAGATGGATTGGCCATGACAAATTGCCCCTTAATGTCCAAAGATGTGCAGTTTAGGTGGATTGGCCATGCTAAATTGTCCCTTACTGTCTAAAGATGTGTAGGTTAGGCGGATTGGCCATGCTAAATTGCCCCTTAGTGTCCAAAGATGTGTAGGTTAGGTGGATTGGCCATGATAAATTGTCCCTTAGTGTCCAAAGATGTGCAGGTTAGGTGGATTGGCCATGTTAAATTGACGCTAGTGTTGGGGGGACTAGCAGGGTAAATATGTGGGATTGTGGTTGGTGCAGACATGATGGGCCAAATGGCCTCCTTCTGCGCTGTAAGGATTCTATGATTCTATTCTATGAATGGGATGCATTGGAAGTAAAGTGATCTGCCTCCCTGCTGGCGAGGAATTTATAGATTTTGGAAAGAGCTGCAGAGCATTTTAGCAGTAATGTAAAAATCAGAAGGGCCCCAAGTTGCTTGGCTGACTTTGCCGTAGTTGTGTTATTTTTCCAGAGTGCAGGAGGTTCACCAGCGTATGATGATTATCCATTACCTTCGACAATAGGACTTTGATGTACGCACATTCGTGAGGCCCCCTGCCTGTTTTAGGTGGCCACCTCAGCTGCCTGCAAGACCCCACTGGTTAAAACGAAGAAATGTCCTAAAAAAGTGGTGGAGGAAATTGTTGGCTTCTATCTGGGCAGGTAGGGACCAGGTTGTGTCCAATATCTGCCGCCATCCTCAGGGCCTACATTAGTCCAGTATGAGCTGGGAATCCAGAGGCTTAAACCAGGTGTAAGGAACCCTTATCCCGAGCAATAATTTTCCCTTCTGGGAGACGAACTCCCCGACATCTGGAACACATAACAAGCTTCGATTCCTTGGAAGACGCAACAAGATTAAGTGAGAATGTGGTCACAGGCCCCATTGATTTCCTGTGCGCCGTACTGGATTGCAAGCTTAGGCTTGGAAAGAGACACAGCAAATTCTCTGTTACTAATTACAGACCCGGGTCATGCTTCCCGCCATTGTGTGTTTTTCCATCAATCATTTCAGGCCAATTAACACCGAGGCTTGTTGTGCCACTTTTACTGCCAGACCTGCTGGAAACAGAGAAGATAGGAGCAGGAGGAGGCCATTCGGCCCTTCGATCCTGCTCCCCCATTCGTCACCATCATGGCTGATTGTCCAACTCAATAGCCTAATCCTGCTTTCTCCTTTGATCCCATTCGCCCCCAGTGCTATATCCAGCTGCCTCTTGAATACATTCAATGTTTTGGCATCAACGACTTCCTGTGGGAATGAATTCCACAGGCTCACCGGGTGAAGAAATGTCTCCTCATCTCCGTCCTAAATGGTCCACCCTCAATCCTCAGACTGTGACCCCTGGTTCTGGACTCCCCCCACCATCAAAGAACAAAGAACAAAGAACAACACAGCACGGGAAACAGGCCCTTTGGCCCAACGAGCCCACGCTGCCATCTTAACAATGCGTTTTTCCTCCTCCACCCTTGACCCATGTCTATGCTTATGGTACCCCCATTGGAAACCAGATTAAGGGGAGAATAATTTAGGGACAATTTGTTATACCAATCAGCCTAAGAGCACATCTTTGGGGTGTGGGAGGCCATCACTGGGGAGACCATTCAGACCATGCAGGGGAGCCTTGCTATATTGCCCCTTAGTATCCAAAGATGTGTAGGTTAGGGTGGATTGGCCATGCTGAATTGTCTCTTAGTATCCAAAGATGTGGAGGTTAGGTGGATTGGCCATGCTAAATTGTCCCTTAGTGTCCAAAGATGTGGAGGTTAGGTGGATTGGCCATGCTAAATTGTCCCTTAGTGTCCAAAGATGTGGAGGTTAGGTGGATTGGCCATGCTAAATTGTCCCTTAGTGTCCAAAGATGTGGAGGTTAGGTGGATTGGCCATGCTAAATTGTCCCTTAGTGTCCAAAGATGTGGAGGTTAGGTGGATTGGCCATGCTAAATTGTCCCTTAGTGTCCAAAGATGTGGAGGTTAGGTGGATTGGCCATGCTAAACTGTCCCTTAGTGTCAGGGGGACTAAACAGGATAAACATGTGGGGTTATGGGGGTAGGGCCTGTGTGGGATTGTGGTCGATGCAGATTCAATGGGCCAAATGGCCTCCTTCTGCACTGTAGGGATTCTATGATTCTTCAGATGGCTACTTGAGAGCCAACACATTCGTCCAAGGATGTGGCAACTTCCTTAGATGCAGTGTGCTGTTTACACATTTGTACTTCAATGTGGCCACTGAACTTTGTTGCACCACTTGAATCCTCCTCTGTGGCTTGGTAATGCTGTGTGTCTGCTTTTCAATTCAGTATTCTCTGTCAGGTAGTTCAACCTCTCAAACTCCCGATTAATTTCAACACTTTTAAGCTCCATTTGATTGAGTGTTTCTGAGGTTCATTTGAGCTCTAGTTTGGGCCTCTGCTTCTTCACTGAGAGAAAGCTCCCACGCCTCCAAGTGCACAGGGGAGGTGATGGCCCAGTGGTATTATCACTGGGCTATTAATCCAGAAACTCACCCAGGGACCTGGGTTCGCAATCCCATCACAGCAGGTGGTGCAATTTGAATTCAATAAAAAATATTTGGAATTAAGAATCTACTGATAACCATGTAACTGTTGTTGGAAAAACCCATCTGGTTCACTAATGCCCTTTAGGGAAGGAAATCTGCTGGCCTACATGTGATGTCAGAGGCACAGCAAGTACCATCCAAGGATAACCAGGTAGGGGCAGCCATGCCCATGTCCCATGAGTAAAATTTTTAAAAATGTAGGTTCTAATTTATATTTGAGCAGATGAACAAGCTCTGAATTTTCACTGTTAGGATCACAGAATCCCAACAGTGCAGAAGGAGGCCATTTGGCCCATCGAGCCTGCACCGACCACAATCCGATCCAACCCTTATCCTATAACCCAATGCATTGACCCTGCTAGTCCCCCCCCGACACTAAGGGGCAATTTAGCATGGCCAATCCAACTAACCAGCATGTCTTTCAGACTGTGGGAGGAAACCGGAGCACCTGGAGGAAACCCACGCAGACATGGGGAGAATGTGCAGACTCCACACAGACAGTGACCCAAGGCCGGGAATCGAACCCAGGTTCCTGGCGCTGTGAGGCAGCAGTGCTGACCGCTGTGCCACGGTTAGATCCAATTTGGAGTGAGGTGCCTCATTCTCCCTGGATAGTTTCTTGTTGGTTGTCTGCTGTTGTTGTTGTTGTTGCATGTCGTGGCTCATTTCACGCAGTTGGCTGGGCAGCTATGACTGTAACACTACATTCTGCACTCTCTCCTTTCCTTCTCCCCTATGTACTCTATGAACAGTATGCTTTGTCTGTATAGTGCGCAAGAAACAATACTTTTCACTGTATCCCAATACATGTGACAATAATAAATCAAATCAAATATTAAGTTGATCTTTCTCTGCATCCTATCTGTGACTGTAACACTACATTCTGCACCCTCTCCTTTCCTTCTCTATGTACTCTATGAACAGTATGCTTAGAGCGCAAGAAACAATACTTTTCTCTGCATCCCAACACATGTGACAATAATAAATCAAATCAAATTACAAAGATAGGGAGGGGATGTAGGGACTGGAGGAGGTTACAGAGATAGGGAGGGGGTGTAGGGACTGGAGGAGGTTACAGAGATAGGGAGGGGGTGTAGGGACTGGAGGAGGTTACAGAGATAGGGAGGGGGTGTAGGGGGCTGGAGCAGGTTACAGAGATAGGGAGGGGGTGTAGGGGGCTGGAGGAGGTTACAGAGATAGGGAGGGGGCGTAAGGGCTGGAGGAGGTTACAGAGATAGGGAGGGGGTGTGGGGGCTGGAGGAGGTTACAGAGATAGGGAGGGTGTCGGGGCTGGAGGAGGTTACAGAGATAGGGAGGGGGCGTAGGGGCTGGAGGAGGTCATAGAGATAGGGAGGGGGCGTAGGGGCTGGAGGAGGTTACAGAGATAGGGAGGGCTGTAGGGACTGGAGGAGGTTACAGAGATAGGGAGGGGGTGTAGGGACTGGAGGAGGTTACAGAGATAGGGAGGGGGTGTAGGGACTGGAGGAGGTTACAGAGATAGGGAGGGGGTGTAGGGGGCTGGAGCAGGTTACAGAGATAGGGAGGGGGTGTAGGGGGCTGGAGGAGGTTACAGAGATAGGGAGGGGGCGTAAGGGCTGGAGGAGGTTACAGAGATAGGGAGGGGGTGTGGGGGCTGGAGGAGGTTACAGAGATAGGGAGGGTGTCGGGGCTGGAGGAGGTTACAGAGATAGGGAGGGGGCGTAGGGGCTGGAGGAGGTCATAGAGATAGGGAGGGGGCGTAGGGGCTGGAGGAGGTTACAGAGATAGGGAGGGCTGTAGGGACTGGAGGAGGTTACAGAGATAGGGAGGGTGTCAGAGCTGGAGCAGGTTACAGAGATAGGGAGGGGGTGTAGGGGCTGGAGGAGGTTACAGAGATAGGGAGGGGGTGTAGGGACTGGAGGAGGTTACAGAGATAGGGAGAGGTGTAGGGGCTGGAGGAGGTTACAGAGATAGGGAGGGGGCGTAGGGGCTGGAGGAGGTTACAGAGATAGGGAGGGGGTGTAGGGGGCTGGAGGAGGTTACAGAGATAGGGAGGGGGTGCAGGGGCTGGAGGAGGTTACAGAGATAGGGAGGGGGTGTAGGGGGCTGGAGGAGGTTACAGAGATAGGGAGGGTGTCGGGGCTGGAGGAGGTTACAGAAATAGGGAGGGGGTGTAGGGGCTGGAGGAGGTTACAGAGATAGGGAGGGGGCGTAGGGGCTGGAGGAGGTCACAGAGATAGGGAGGGGGCATAGGGCTTGGAGGAGGTTACAGAGATAGGGAGGGCTGTAGGGACTGGAGGAGGTTACAGAGATAGGGAGGGTGTCAGGGCTGGAGCAGGTTACAGAGATAGGGAGGGGTGTAGGGGCTGGAGCAGGTTACAGAGATAGGGAGGGGGTGTAGGGGCTGGAGGAGGTTACAGAGATAGGGAGAGGTGTAGGGGCTGGAGGGGGTTACAGAGACAGGGAGGGGGTGTAGGGGGCTGGAGGAGGTTACAGAGATAGGGAGGGGGTGTAGGGGGCTGGAGGAGGTTACAGAGATAGGGAAGAGGCGAGTCCATGGAGGGATTTAGCCTTGTTGTTTCTGGTTAATGTACCTGGAAAATGTAACACCCATTACAAAAGAACATAGGGGAGATATTCTACATAAGATGTGTGAAAATTCTGATAGTGTTAGGTTCCTTGAAAGCTAATGGTACAAGGATCTTTATTCATTCCCTACCCCCGTGCTGTACCTGTCCTGGGAGTGTTTGATGGGGGGACAGTGTAGAGGGAGCTTTACTCTGTATCTAACCCCGTGCTGTACCTGTCCTGGGAGTGTTTGATGGGGGACAGTGTAGAGAGAGCTTTACTCTGTACCTAACCCCGTGCTGTACCTGTCCTGGGAGTGTTTGATGGGGGACAGTGTAGAGGGAGCTTTACTCTGTATCTAACCCCATGCTGTACCTGTCCTGGGAGTGTTTGATGGGGGACAGTGTCGAGGGAGCTTTACTCTGTATCTAACCCCGTGCTGTACCTGTCCTGGGAGTGTTTGATGGGAACAGTGTAGAGGGAGCTTTACTCTGTATCTAACCGCGTGCTGTACCTGTCCTGGGAGTGTTTGATGGGGACAGTGTAGAGGGTGCTTTACTCTGTATCTAACCCCATGCTGTACCTGTCCTGGGAGTGTTTGATGGGGGACAGTGTAGAGGGAGCTTTACTCTGTACCTAACCCCGTGCTGTACCTGTCCTGGGAGTGTTTGATGGGGGGGCGACAGTGTAGAGGGAGCTTTACTCTGTATCTAGCCCCGTGCTGTACCTGTCCTGGGAGTGTTTGATGGGGGGACAGTGTAGAGGGAGCTTTACTCTGTATCTAACCCCGTGCTGTACCTGTCCTGGGAGTGTTTGATGGGGGGACAGTGTAGAGGGAGCTTTACTCTGTATCTAACCCCGTGCTGTACCTGTCCTGGGAGTGTTTGATGGGGGGACAGTGTAGAGGGAGCTTTACTCTGTATCTAACCCCGTGCTGTACCTGTCCTGGGAGTGTTTGATGGGGGGACAGTGTAGAGGGAGCTTTACTCTGTATCTAGCCCCGTGCTGTACCTGTCCTGGGAGTGTTTGATGGGGGGACAGTGTAGAGGGAGCTTTACTCTGTATCTAACCCCGTGCTGTACCTGTCCTGGGAGTGTTTGATGGGGGGACTCGAAGCCTGATATGAGGAAGGGTTACATGTTTCAGTCGAATTGCCTATCTCTTTGCTGAGCTCAACCTGGAGTCTTTGGATGTCTCATACTTCTGGTATTTTCCGTGCTAAGAGTTTGGACTATTGGTTTGAACATCTGTGCTTACCAAATCTCTGCAAAACTGCGGGCTGTTTTTCTTTTAAGATAATATCCTGATCATGAACAATGTGTGGCATTTATAGCCTCAAGTTATCAGGAACTATAAAACGCAGACAAATGACTGGAATGTCTGGATGAGAGCAAGGGCTGTGTTTGGCCTGTCCCCTCGTATTGAACTCAATAGACAAGGGTCATGGGTGGAAGAGGGGACTCACAATGTTAAAATGGCGGCGCGGGCTCGTTGGGCCGAAGGGCCTGTTTCCCGTGCTGTGTTGTTCTTTGTTCTTTGAACACATTGTCAGCGTTCCACCAGCACGATATTCCCCATCCAACTGTGCTGGACCATGGTGCCTCACTGTGGTACAGGGGTCACGTGTTGAGTGGTCCATTCAGTCAGGTTTATTCAGCTGAGACTTCATGTGTAATCATGGTAGATGGACACACGTGTACCAAGCATGATGGGTGTTCTTGTGAGTACAAAACATGGATGTGTCCATGTGTTGTTGCCATGCCAAACTGTCTGGCACTACTTGACCTCCTGACCTTCATCACCTCGTCTACAACGTGGCACAGACTTATTCGATTCTGTAAAATGGCCTATTTGCAGAATGGACTGTACAAAGCTTGCAGGTGCAGCAGGTGGTCAGGAAGGCGAATGGGATGCTGGCCTTCATAGCGAGGGGGATTGAATATAAAAGTAGGGAGGTCTTGCTGCAGCTGTATAGGGCATTGGTGAGGCCGCAGCTGGAGTACTGTGTGCAGTTTTGGGCGCCGCACCTGCGCAAGGATATTTTGGCCCTGGAGGGAGTGCAGAGGAGGTTTACTAGGCTGATACCGGAGTTGAGGGGATTGAGCTATGAGGAGAGGCTGAATAAACTAGGCTTGTACTCGTTAGAGTTTAGAAGAATGAGGGGAGATCTCATTGAGACGTATAAGATGATGAATGGGATGGATAGGATAGAGGTGGAGAGACTCTTCCCGCTCAAAAAAGACAGTAGGACTAGGGGGCACAGCCTCAAGATAAAGGGGAGGCGGTTTAGAACGGAGTTGAGGAGGAACTTCTTCACTCAAAGGGTGGTGAATCTCTGGAATTCTCTGCCCGTTGAAGTGGTGGAGGCTGCCTCGCTAAATATTTTTAAGAAGCAGGTTGATGGGTTCTTGATAAGCGAGGGGATTAAGGGTTATGGGGAGAGGGCGGGAAAGTGGAACTGAGCCACAACAGATCAGCCATGATCTTATTGAATGGCGGGGCAGGCTCGAAGGGCTGGATGGCCTACTCCTGCTCCTATTTCTTATGTTCTTATGTAAATCATCACCCCTCACCCCTTTTTCAGGAGGTCACGCAGTGATTAGCACTACTGCTTCACAGCACTCGGGACCCAGGTTCCCTTCTGGCCTTGGGTGACTGTTCGTGTGGAGTTTACACATTCTCCCCGTGTCTGCCTGGGTTTCCTCCGGGTGCTCTGGTTTCCTCCCACACTCCAAAGATGTGCAGGTTAGGCTGGATTGGCCATGCTAAGTTGTCCCTTAGTGTCCAAAGATGGGTAGGTTAGGAGGATTGGCCATGCTAAATTGCCCCTTGGTGTTCAAAGATGTGCAGATTAGGTGGATTGGCCATTCAAAATTGCCCCTTAGTGTCCAAAGATGTGCAGGTTAGGTGGATTGGCCATTCAAAATTGCCCCTTAGTGTCCAAAGATGTGCAGGTTAGGTGGATTAGCCATGTCAGATGAGTGGGGTTATGGGGATAGGGTGGGAGAGAGCGCCTTGGTAAGATACTGTGTGAAAGAGTGACTGCAGTCTCAATGGGCTGAATGGCCTCCTTCTGCACTCCAGGGATTCTATAACCTTCTGCGGATTTATCATCAAATCCCCCAGATGCTTGTCACACTGTGAGCCAACTAATCCCACTGGAACTCTGTCCTTCCCACACCGGTCTCCAATTTCCACTCTCAAACAACTCACCTTGGAATATTCCCCCAAACAGTGCTTTCTCTCAACTGTCTTCACCAAGGATTCGCCTTCAATCTCTGCCCTGGATCAACATGCGCAGCCAAGCTTCCACACAATCTCTCAGATACCCAGCCAGCAACAGAAACACTGCCATGGTCCGCCCCTCGCCTGCCCAGATTCCCGTGACGGTTAGGATGGTAAAATTCGGGCCACTGAGCCTACTGATCCTACGCTACTCCATAACGAGACAAAGGCTGAGACATAGGAACATGGGAATTAGGAGCAGAGGTTGGCATATTCAGCTCTTTGAGCTTGCTCTGCCATTCAGTCAGATCATGGCTGATCTCACCCTTGTCTCAAATCCACTTCCCCATCTCTTCCCCATATCCCTTTCTCTACTGGAAATATATCTACCTCCTTCCTGAAACCAGTTAATGATTCAGATTCCACCGTGCTATGGGGCAGCGAGTTCCACAAATTCACCCCCCTCTGTAAAAAGTAGTTCCTCCTCATCTCAGTGTTAAATCTCGACCTATACCCTGTGATCTCTTGTTCGAGATTGTCCCACAACAGGAAACATTTGGTCCACATTTACTTTACCAATCCCATATCCCTCGATCAGATTCCCCTCATCTTACTAAACTCCAGCGAGTACAAGCCCCAAACTGTTTAATCTCTCCTCATACGCCAACCCTTTCATCAAAAGGGCCAAATTTTCCTGTGCCGCCCGCTATGTGAACAATGCAAAGTTCTGTTGACCTCAGGGGGGATTTCCTGGGACGAGCGAGGCCAGAAAATCCATCCCAAGATAGTGGTATGCATGACTGTACCTGGCAGTAATGCCCCTTTTGGGGGTGGTGTTCCCTGAGGGCCAGTTCTCCATGTCTGTGTGCGGGCAATCTTGTGTCTTTAACAGCCCTGTAGGGGCAGTGCCAATGGGCATTACCCAGAGTGCGCCAGAGGTGCAGGAACAGGAAGAGGAGCCTTCTCCAACTTTAGTCACCCTTGGAGGTTGGTGACAGAGAGGGTCTCAACACGGCTCCAGCATTTTCTTTAACTGAGTTTCCAAAAAAATTTGGTGGAAAAAGATAAGAGTGGAGCCATTGGGGTAAAGCGTGAGGATTTATTCGTATCTGCTCCGCCTCATCAGGAGTGGAAACGGGAGGAAGAAGGAGGGCAACAGGCAAGCTGGCATCACAGCTGACTCCGTGGGGGGTGGTACTCTTATCTAACAGGACTGGACAGGGTAGATGCAGGGAGGATGTTCCTGATGGTGGGGGGAGTCCAGAACCAGGGGTCACAGTCTGAGGATTGGGGGTAGACCATTTAGGATGGAGGTGAGGAGACATTTCTTCACCCGGTGAGCCTGTGGAATTCATTCCCACAGGAAGGAATTGATGCCAAAACATTGAATGTATTCAAGAGGCAGCTGGATATCGCACTGGGGGCGAATGGGATCAGAGGGAGAAAGCAGGATTAGGCTATTGAGTTGGACGATCAGCCACGATCGTGATGAATGGCAGAGCAGCATCAAAGGGCCAAATGGCCTCCTCCCTCTCCTATCTTCTATATTTCTATGAGGGTCTGAAGGATTTGCGTTTAAATCTCACTCCAGGAGCTGAGACTAAAAGTCTTGGCTGACGCTCCTGAGGGAAAGCTGCATTGCTTCAGATAAACTTTATTCATTAATGTCACAAGCAGGCTTACATTAACACTGCGATGAAGTTACTGTGAAAATCTCCTCGTCACCACACTCCTGTTTGGGTATGCGGAGGGAGAATTTAGCACGTAACCAGCACATCTTTCGGACTGTGGGAGGAAACCGGAGCACCCGGAGGAAACCCACGCAGACACGGGGAGAATGTGCAGACTCCACACAGACAGTGACCCAATCCGGGAATCGAACCCGGGTCCCTGGAGCTGTGAGGCAGCAGTGCTAGCCACTGTGCCACCGTGCTACCCATCACCAGGTAACAGAGCTAAGAGCTAATATTGGTCAGGAGACAGGTTACAGGTCTTGTCTCTAGAAAGGACAAATCTGAGGCTTCGATCAGAGGACTTTGAAATGATCGAGGTGTTTGAGAGGGGAGATGATGTCTCAAATTGTGGGCAAGATCAGACTTTGGGACCATCAATGTAAAGATGGTGATTCCATCAGGGAGTTCAGGAGATGAAAGACCCTGCGACGCAGTGGGTAGTGTCAAACTCCACACACCCAGCTGGGAATCAAACCCGGGTCCCTGGCACTGTGAGGCAGCAGTGCCAACCACTGTGCCACCGCTATCATCTGGTCCAGATGTTCAAGCAGTCTCAGGTCGATTAGAGAGATCCCACGGCGCGATGGTGAAGGAGACTTATCCCTGGTGCGTTGGTCACTATTTATCCCTCAGTCACCAAGCCAGACCCCACTGTTCTTTAGTCTTTAACACTGCCATGAACACTCCATTTATCTTGTGCCCGTGACACCTTTGTCAAACTCGCTTTTGCCCCCAATCTATTTTGCTCCACCTCCCCGCCCCCATCTTATACAATATAAAATTCATTCCTCTCTTTAACTCTGAGGAAGAGTCACGCAGATCCCAAAATGTTAACTTTCTGTCTCCCTCCAGAGATGCTGCTGGACCTGCTGAGTTTTCTTTCCAGCGTTCTCTGTTTCTAACACCCAAAGGTCATTGTCCCATGGCTACTTGTGGGAGCTTGCCATGGCTACCACAATGGCTACATGTCCCAAATATTTCATTGGTTGTAAAGCTTTCATGGAAAATGTGAGCTCAATGCGAGTCTTCCAATGATTAGTGCAATTATCCTATCACCTTCAAATGTGCTAACTTGCTCCACAGGAGGATTCGCGAGACATATGATGACTACAACACATAATGCTGTGATATCAGCATTGTCATCATGTTGTGTGTTTCCATAACGACAAAATTCTGAGGGTGATGGTTTCCCTGCCCCCCACACCCACTTAGATATGCTGCAGCATGACCAGTTATCGAATCCCTATACTGAATAAGGAGGCCACTTGGCAGAACCACAGCAATTCAGGTTGACTCTTTTTTTCATTCATTCGTGGGACATGGACATCGCTGGCTGGCCAGCATTTATTGTCCATCCCTAGTTCGGTTGCTTGCTGGGCCACTTCAGAGGGTATTTAAGAATCAACCACATTGCTGTGGCTCTGGACTCACATGTAGGCCAGACCGGGTAAGGACGGCAGATTTCCTTCCCTAAAGGGAGCCAGATGGGTTTTTCCGACAATGGGTCATCAGTAGATTCTTAATTCCAGATTTTTTTTACTGAATTCAAATTCCAGCATCGCCGTGGTGGGATTCGAACTTGGGTCCCCAGAACGTTCGCTGAGTTTCTGGATTAATAGTCCAGCAATAATACCACTAGGCCATCACCTCCTCTGAAATGGCCTGGCAACTAGCCATGGGCAACAAATGCTGGCCTTGTCGATGACACCTTTTTTAATATTTGATTTGATTTATTATTGTTATTATTGAATTAGGATACAGTGAAAAGTATTGTTTCTTGCGTGCTGTACAGACAAAGCATACTGTTCATAGAATACATAGGGGAGAAGGAAAGGAGAGGGTGCAGAATGTAGTGTTACAGTCATAGCTAGGGTGTAGAGAAAGATCAACTTAATATTTGATTTATTATTGTCACATGTATTGGGATACAGTGAAAAGTATTGTTTCTTGCACACTATATAGACAAAGCATACTGCTCATAGAGTACATAGGGGAGAATGAAAGGAGAGGGTGCAGAATGTAGTGTTACAGTTACAGATAGGGTGTAGGGAAAGATCCGCTTAATATTTGATTTGGTTTATTGTTGTCCCATGCATTGGGATACAGTGAAAAATATCGTTTCTTGTGCGCTGTACGTTCAAAGCATACCGTTCATAGAGTACATAGGAGAGAAGGAAAGGAGAGGGTACAGAATATAGTGTTACAGTCACAGCTAGGGTGCAGAGAAAGATCAACTTAATATTTGATTTGATTATTATTGTCACATGTATTAGGATACAGTGAAAAGTATTGTTTCTCTGCACGCTATACATTCAAAGCATACCGTTCATAGAGTACATAGGGGAGAAGGAAAGAACAAAGAACAAAAACAGCCCAGGAAACAGGCCTTCGGCCCAACGAGCCCGCGCCGCCATTTTAACATTACCAGTCCCCTCCTCCACCCATGACCCTTATCTATGCTTATGGCATTCCACATTGAGGGAGACTAATTTAGGGACAATTTATTACCTCCAATCAGCCCAATAGCACATCTTTGGGGTGTGGGAGGAAACCGGAGCACCCGGAGAAAACCCACACAAGCACGGGGAGAATGCGCAAACTCCCACAGACACTGGCCCAAATCCATGTGTCTGCACAGCAATCAGCGATAGTCACTGAGCTGTCATGTTGCCCAGCATCTGGTCCAGTTTAAGCACACACTAACGACATGAAGCACTAGGCTACTCTTGAACATCCAAGAGCAGCCCAAGTACGACCCATCGCGTGTATGCCCCTCATTGGACAACAAGGCGGACTGACTTAAAACCTGTGAATTAAAAGAGAAAAACATTAGTATCATTCCACATCTTTATACATTACCAGGGACGTCCCAATGCTAATGAACCTTATTTAAAACAATCTCCTATATCCTCCCATCTCCAGGAGATGGTGCAGAATGTAGTGTTACAGTCATAGCTAGGGTGTAGAGAAAGATCAGCTTAATGCAAGGTAGGTCCATTTAAAAGCTTGTTGGCAGCAGGGAAGAAGCTGTTCTTGAGTCGGTTGGTACGTGACTTCAGACTTTTGTATCTTTTTCCCGACAGAAGAAGGTGGAAGAGAGAATGTCTGGTGTGCGTTTGGGTCCTTAGTTATGCTGGCTGCTTTTCCCTGAGGCAGCGGGAAGTGTGGACAGAGTCAGTGAATGGGAGGCTGGTTTGTGTGATGGATTGGGCTACATTCACGACCCTTTGTAGTTTCTTGTGGTCTTGGGCAGAGCAGGAGCCCATACCAAGCTGTGATACATCCGGAAAGGATGCTTTCTATGATGTCAACATCTCCTGAAAGAAGGAGATAGGGAAATGTTTCAGAGGAGCCGGGGAACACGGAAGTAATAACTCCAGGCCTCTCTTGATCATGAAATTTTCTTGCCTACTCTTGGAACTTGACAAGGTATTGTGTCATGTGACAGGAAGTCATACGATAAGGACACTGTGGTGATAGCTATTCACAGACATTACGTAGCAAAAAAAATGTGTAGTGTGTGGAAAATACTGTATTAATCGGACAGTTGAGTAGATAATTCATGGCCACATATGGAATTTCCCTGAATATTATTAAAAAGATTTTTTTTTCTTCTGAACACATTATCAATAAATGATCAAATACATACCAGTGACTGCTTTGTGGTATTGCATTGACACACGTGGAACTCCGCCCCCAAGAGAAAATTCCAATAGTAAAAATTCCCCTTACTTGATTATCCTGCAGTCCACACCCCCTCTTTTCAACCTCCACAATTCAACTTCCGATGCATCACATTCTTATCCTCCGCTCACACCTCCGCCCAAGACAACTGGTAAGGCCACACTTGGAATACTGTGTACAGTTCTGGTCACCCTATTATAGAAAGGATATTATTAAACTAGAGAGAGTGCAGAAAAGATTTACTAGGATGCTACTGGGACTTGATGGATTGAGTTATAAGGAGAGGCTGAATAGACTGGGGCTTTTTTCCCTGGAGTGTAGGAGGCTGAGGGGTGATTTTATAGAGGTCTATAAAATAATGAGGGGCACAGATCAGCTAGATAATCAATATCTTTTCCCAAAGGTAGGGGAGTCTAAAACTAGAGGGCATATGTTTAAGGTGAGAGGGGAGAGATATGAAAGTGTCCAGAGGGGCAATTTTTTCACACAGAGGGTGGTGAGTGTCTAGAATGAGCTGCCAGAGGTAGTAGTAGAGTGGGGTACAATTTTGTCTTTTAAAAAGCATTTAGACAGTTACATGGATAAGATGGGTATAGAGGGATATGGGCCAAATGCGGGCAATAGGGATTAGCTTAGGGGTTTAAAAAAAGGGCAGCATGGACAAGTTGGGCCGAAGGGCCTTTTTCCAAGCTGTAAACCTCTATGACTCTGTGACTCTAAGTGAGAACCCTGGCTGGTTTGTCTCTGTCACAAACATTTCCAACCGGCTCGGCAATTTCAGCCTCCCCTTTATCTGAGGAAGGATGTCCTTGCTATAGAGGGAATGCAGCGAAGGTTTACCAGCTGGATTGGCCATGCTAAATTGCCCCTAGTCGGATAAGCCGGATATAGGGCCTGGGTGGGATTGTTGTTAGTGCAGGCTCGATGGGCTGAATGTATTGTCGGAATTCTGAGATTCTCTTCAGCACATCATACGGTCTCCTTGGCAAAATAACATGGGTCAGAGCCAGTTCCGCGAGACACGGTGCCCCTTTAAACGCTCACTTCCTGTCTCAGTGTGGAGACAGGCTGTGCCGATTGTAGTGTTTGGAACTCCATTGTTCCATTCTGGGAGCTCTTCAGGGAGTCGGGAGGCCCCCGTAGAAAGAAAATTGCGAGCCGTTCACTCTCCAAGCTCTGAGCATTCCAGCCAGTTCCTGTTTCCTTTCCTGTAAACTCTGTGAAGGTTCTTAAAAGGCGTTCACATCCGATGGGACTTCCTGTGCTGTGGGGTGACACTAAGGCAAAGCGAGGTACCCACTGGGCAGTATCATCAACTGGGGAATGTCAGATACGTTCAAAGGCAGGCCAATAATTTACTGAACTGCCGCACACATAGCATATTTATGTGTACATTTTAATGGCAACATCATGTGTGAATAGGGAAAATAGCCATAAGCGAGCAAAGGTTGTCCTTCCCCTCTGGAGACTGCTGAAATACTATTCCATCTGAATCCAGACCGTGTGAACAATGCCAAAATTATCTGTCTGTGTATCCCCATCCTGGTGTACACACTGCATTGAAGTTCCCCCCCCTCTAAACTTTGACACATGCCTCCAGCCAAGCATTGCACCATTGAGTAGCTATGGGGATCAGGGAGAATTTGATTTAAAGTCTGCTAGCTTGCAACATCTTTGAAGCGAAATCTCCCAGGGCAGGTATAATAGCCGTTACATATAGAGTTCCACAAAAATACATTCCATTGAAAACTAAAAACTCAGCAAGAAAGAAATCCGTCCGTGGCGCGCTGGGGAAGTGAAGGATAGTGTTAGAAAAAAAGACGTTACAAAGGATAGTAGGACCTCACAGGATTCGGAGTGCTTTAGCAAACACAGTGGTTAGCACTGCCCCCCCCCCTCCCAGCGACAGGGACCTGGGTTCGATTCCCGGTTTGGGTCACTGTCTGTGTGGAGTCTGCACATTCTCCCCATGTCTGTGTGGATTCCCTCCGGTTTCCTCCCACAGTTCAAAAGACATGCTGGTTAGGGTGCATTGGGCCGTGTTAAATTCTCCCTCAGTGTAACCTGAGCAGGAGTGTGGCGACAAGGGGGTTTTCACAGTGACTTCATTGCAGTGTTAATGTAAGCCGACCTGTGACACTAATAAAGAAACTAAAAGATTATGAGGGACAGAGTGGATAGTCAGAAGCTTTTTCCCAGGGTGGAAGGGTCAATTACTGGGGGGGCACAGGTTTAAGGTGCGAGGGGCAAGGTTTAAAGGAGATATTTTACACAGAGGGTGGTGGGTGCCTGGAACTCGCTGCCGGGGGAGGTAGTGGAAGCAGATACGATAGTGAGTTTTAAGGGGTGTCTGGACAAATACATGAATAGGATGGGAATAGAGGGATATGGTCCCCGGAAGGGTCGGGGGTTTTAGTTCAGTCAGGCAGCATGGCCGGTGCAAGGGGGCTGAAGGGCCTGTTCCTGTGCTGTAATTTTCTTTATTCTTTGTGCTAAACTAAACAAACAACACAGGCGGGATTTTCCAGCCGGGCTTGCCTCAAAACCAGAAAATCCCACTCAAGATCAACAGACCTTTACATGTCACCCACCCCTCCCCCACCCGCTACGATTCCCGCCATGGGCACAGTGGGAAAACTACGGAGCAAATATCCATTCTAATGTCGATGAAAAGTCACAAAATAACAGAATATGAGCGTAAGTGAGCCTCATGATATAACAACAGATTGTCGAAGTATAAATAAAAGGAAGAGAGTAGCTAAAGTAACTATTGTTCCCTCAGAAACAGAGAAGGGGGAATTATCACGGGGGGAATGAGGAGATGGCAGTGAACCCATATTTTGTGTCTCATTTTGCATCTCATGAGGAAAGGTTGAGGGAGCTGGGGCTTTTCTCTTTAGAGCGGAGGAGGATAAGAGGCAACTTAATAGAGGTTTATAAGGCGATGAGGGGGATAGATAAAGTGGACATGCAGAGACTATTTCCTCGGTTGGATGTAGCTGTTACTAGGGGGTATAACTATAAGGCTCGTGGTGGGAGATATAGGAGGGATGTCCGAGGTAGATTCTTTACTCAGAGAGTGGTTGGGGTGTGGAATGCACTGCCTGCTGTGATAGTGGAGTCGGACACTTTAGGAACTTTCAAGTGGTTATTGGATAGGCACATGGAGCACACCAGAATGATAGGGAGTGGGATAGCTTGATCTTGGGTTCGGACATAGCTCGGTACAACATCGAAGGCCAAAGGGTCTGTACTGTTCTATGTTCTATGTTCTATTTCACACTTGAAGGTTAAGTTGCGTGTCAGAATGAGAGCAGAAGCTAGGGTCTAATAAGTGTGAGGAAATTAAGGTACTCAATATCAGTTCAGGAGAAGGCGATGGACAAACTGACAAGGTTTAACCTGACAAACTGTCAGAAAGTGATGGACTTGAAAAAGGCAACTCCAGAGAAACTGGCGACCATTTTCCAAAATTGATTGAATTCCAGGATGGTCCCAGCAGATTGTGATAATCCAGGAAAGGAGAGTGAAACTGGAGCTACAGGCCAGCTAGCTGTGACGAACAGTCTAGTTAAACCTGCGATGGACTTCTTCAGCACAGAAACTGAAAATGCTGAACACTCTCAGCTGGTCTGGCAGGCTGTATACAGAGAGAATGGAGCCAATGTTTACGAGTCTGGGTGACACTTCAAAGGGGGAATCACAGTATTTTGTTTTCATGGACTTTTCAGTTTAAAGTTCATTTATTAGTGTCACAAGTGGGCTTAGATTAACATTGCAATGAAATTACTGCGAAAATCCCCTAGTTGCCACACTCCAGCACCTGTTTGGGTACACTGAGAGAGAATTTAGCATGGCCAATCCACCTAACCTACACATCTTTTGACACGAAGGGACAATTTAGCATGGCCAATCCACCTAACCTACACATCTTTTGACACTAAGGGACAATTTAGCATGGCCAATCCACCTAACCTACACATCTTTTGACACGAAGGGACAATTTAGCATGGCCAATCCACCTAACCTACACATCTTTTGACACGAAGGGACAATTTAGCATGGCCAATCCACCTAACCTACACATCTTTGGACACTAAGGGACAATTTAGCATGGCCAATCCACCTAACCTACACATCTTTTGACACTAAGGGACAATTTAGCATGGCCAATCCACCTAACCTACACATCTTTTGACACGAAGGGACAATTTAGCATGGCCAATCCACCTAACCTACACATCTTTTGACACGAAGGGACAATTTAGCATGGCCAATCCACCTAACCTACACATCTTTTGACACGAAGGGACAATTTAGCATGGCCAATCCACCTAACCTACACATCTTTGGACACTAAGGGACAATTTAGCATGGCCAATCCACCTAACCAGCACATCATTAGACACTAAGGGACAATTTAGCATGGCCAATCCACCTAACCTACACATCTTTGGACGCTAAGGGGCAATTTAACATGGCCAATCTGAGGGAGTGCCACACGGTCAGAGGGTCAGCGCTGAGGGAATGCTGCACTGTCAGTGCTGAGGGAGTGCCGCACTGTCAGAGGGTCAGTACTGAGTGAGTGCCACACTGTCAGAGTGTCAGTACTGAGGGAGTGCTGCACAGTCAGAAGGTCAGTACTGAGGGAGTGCCGCACTGTCAGAGGGTCAGTACTGAGGGAGTGCCGCACTGTCAGAGGGTCAGTACTGAGGGAGTGCCGCACTGTCAGAGGGTCAGTACTGAGGGAGTGCCGCACTGTCAGAGGGTCAGTACTGAGGGAGTGCCGCACTGTCAGAGGGTCAGTACTAAGGGAGTGCCGCACTGTCAGAGGGTCAGTACTAAGGGAGATGCTGCAAGAGGAAACCAGAGCACCCGGAGGAAACCCATGCAGACATGGGGAAAATGTGCAGACTCTACACAGACAGTGACCCAAGCCGGGAATCGAACCCGGGTCCCTGGCACTGTGAGGCAGCAGTGCTGATCACTGTGCCACCGTGCCAACTAAGCTTAGCTTTCACCACTGCTCCTTGCCACTTCTGAGGCCTACTTCCTGAAGCTGCCCTGGAGCCTGCAGTTTTCCCTTTAAGGATCTTGGATGGTATCCTGTGACACTTACATCAGCGCACAGTCAGTGCTGACAGTCGGCTGCTGCTAACACTAACTTGCCGGTGCTCTGCTTGATTTGTCACATTCTGGTTTCAGGTTTTTCATTAGCATTTCCCTTCTCACATGCAACAAACTGCTCGGAGTTCAACCGCTGACATCTGCAGCTTGTCTCCACGGGTAACAGATATGGTCAGGCCAGTGCATATAAAGAAGTGTTTATATATATCTCAGACCATCGGAAGTAGGGGCAAGAGTAGGCCATGCAGCTCCTTGAGGCTGCTGTGCTGTTCCATAACAGAGTAGTGAGCTTTGACCACAATTCAGTATTCCTCCCTGCACATGCCCCTCCGTCTCTGAGAGTGCAAACATCCCTCGATCTCACCCCTCAACCTGTTCAGCAATGAAGCCCTCTGCGCTAGAGAATTGCAAAAATCCACAATCCTTTAACTGCGGTAATTTATAGAATCAAAGAATCTCGACAGTGCAGAAGGAGGCCATTTGATCCATTGAGTCTGCACCAACCACAATCCCACCAAGGCCCCATCCTTGCAATCCCTCATATTTACCCTGCTAATCCCTGAACATTACGGTCAATTTAGCATGGCCAATCCACTTAACCTACATGTCTTTGGACACTAAGGGGCAGTTTAGCATGGCCAATCCACCCTAACCTGCATGTCTTTGGACACTAAGGAACAATTTAGCACGGCCAATCCACCTAACCTACACATCTTTGGACACTAAGGAACAATTTAGCACAGCCAATCCACCCTAACCTACACATCTTTGGACACTAAGGGGCAATTTAGCATGGCCAATCCACCTAACCTACACATCTTTGGACACTAAGGGGCAATTTAGCATGGCCAATCCACCTAACCTACACATCTTTGGACAGTAAGGAGCAATTTAGCATGGTCAATCCACCCTAACCTACACATCTTTGCAGTGTGAGAGGAAACCAGAGCACCCGGAGGAAACCCACGCAGACACGGGGAGAACGTGCAAACTCTGCACAGACAGTGACCCGAGGCCACAATTGAACCCTGGTCCCTGGCCCTATGAGGCAGCAGTGCCAATCACTGTACGACCGTGCCGCCCTCATCTCATCATTTCTCCTCATCTCAGTCCTAAAACATCGATCCTTTAGGAGGAAGGCGATGGCCTTATGGTATTGCCACTAGTCTATTAATCCAGAAACTCAGCTAATGTTTTAAGGACACGGGTTCGAATCCCACAAATGGTGGAATTTGAAATCAATGAAAAATATTTGGAATTAAGAATCAACTGACTCCATTGTTGGAAAAATCCATCTGGTTCACGAATGTCCTTTAGGGAAGGAAATCTGCCGTCCTTACCCGGTCTGGCCTACATGTCACTCCAGAGCCACAGCAACGTGGTTGACTCTTAACTGCCCTCCAAGGGCAATTAGGGATGGGCAATAAATGCTGGCCCAGCCAGCAACACCCGGGTCCCACCAATGAATAAAAAAAGGCTCAGATTCCTCTCCCGTGTTTTAGACACTCCACTGAGGGGAAAAAGTCTCACAAAAGTAACCAAATCAAACTCTGTCAGAACTTTCTGTGTCTCAGTGAGTTCGCCTTTCATTTTTTGAATTTCAGACAATCTAAGCCTCTTGCACTCAATCTCCCATCAGAGGACAGTGTAAACTCAGTACTGACCCTCTGACAGTGCGGCGCTCCCTCAGCACTGACCCTCTGACAGTGCGGGACTCCCTCAGCACTGACCCTCTGACAGTGCGGCACTCCCTCAGCACTGACCCTCTGACAGTGCGGCACTCCCTCAGTACTGACCCTCTGACAGTGCGGCACTCCCTCAGCACTGACCCTCTGACAGTGCGGCACTCCCTCAGCACTGACCCTCTGACAGTGCGGCACTCAGTACTGACCCTCTGACAGTGTGGCACTCCCTCAGCACTGACCCTCTGACAGTGCGGCACTCCCTCAGCACTGACCCTCTGACAGTGCGGCACTCCCTCAGTACTGACCCTCTGACAGTGCGGCACTCCCTCAGCACTGACCCTCTGACAGTGCGGCACTCACTCAGTACTGACCCTCTGACAGTGCAGCACTCCCTCAGCACTGACCCTCTGACAGTGCAGCACTCCCTCAGCACTGACCCTCTGACAGTGCGGCACTCCCTCAGTACTGACCCTCTGACAGTGCGGCACTCCCTCAGCACTGACCCTCTGACAGTGCGGCACTCACTCAGTACTGACCCTCTGACAGTGCAGCACTCCCTCAGCACTGACCCTCTGACAGTGCAGCACTCCCTCAGCACTGACCCTCCAACAGTGCGGCACTCCCTCAGCACTGACCCTCTGACAGTGCGGCACTCCCTCAGTACTGACCCTCTGACAGTGCAGCGCTCCCTCAGTACTGACCCTCTGACAGTGCGGTACTCCCTCAGCACTGACCCTCTGACAGTGCAGCGCTCCCTCAGTACTGACCCTCTGACAGTGCGGTACTCCCTCAGCACTGACCCTCTGACAGTGCGGCACTCCCTCAGCACTGACCCCCTGACAGTGCAGCACTCCCTCAGCACTGACCCTCTGACAGTGCGGCACTCCCTCAGCACTGACCCTCTGACAGTGCGGTGCTCCCTCAGCACTGACCCTCTGACAGTGCGGCACTCCCTCAGCACTGACCCTCTGACAGTGCGGTGCTCCCTCAGCACTGACCCTCTGACAGTGCGGCACTCCCTCAGTACTGACCCTCTGACAGTGCGGCACTCCCTCAGTACTGACCCTCTGACAGTGCGGCACTCCCTCAGTACTGACCCTCTGACAGTGCGGCGCTCCCTCAGTACTGACCCTCTGACAGTGCGGCACTCCCTCAGCACTGACCCTCTGACAGTGGGCACTCCCTCAGTACTGACCCTCTGACAGTGCGGCACTCCCTCAGTGCTGACCCTCTGACAGTGCGGCACTCCCTCAGCACTGACCCTCTGACAGTGAGTGCAAACTGCCAGCTTTGCTTCTGAACGGATGATACCTTCAGATTAAAATAGGCAATCGCAGATCTTTGGATTGGAACCAATTCTCGCATTAACTGCAAAATCCAGTCGGAATGACAGAACTGGCTAAAGCAAACATGTTGTGCCTGAAATTGGACTTGTTTTGAAATGATCCTGCTGTCTTTGGATGAAAAATGAGCTGAGGTTCAGTGCGGTTGAGGTCGCTGAGCTGTAAGTACTGACTGATTGGTCCCATTTCTGCTTGCATCAGGATTTTAATTTGACCTGATATGTTTGGATTGGGAATTCTCTGGAAGGGATTGGGAAGTGAGGTACTCCATTGGAATGCTATGTTTGGATGGGGCAGGTGTTTTTCTTCTTGGGGGCCCCTCTCCTGTACACTATTCGGATTTTCCCAGGACATCTGGTAAAACTGTCAGATAAAGCCAGCCGGGGGTAACAGACAACACAGACTGGAGCTGAGTGGAGAAAAGGATCACCAGCTTTCCCCCTCGCCTTGCCTTCCCAGTTTCTCTTGGGTGGCCAGGCTCACCGGGAATCAGAGAGGTTTACAGCATGGAATCAGGCCCTTCGGCCCATCTTGTCCATGCCGTGCCTGTTTTAACCTCTAAGCTCGTCCCAATTGCCCGCATCCCTCTATACCCATCTTACCTGCAGCGTTGCAGGGAATTCCGAATGCCGGGAGGCAACTGGGAGCCAGGAAAGTGGGAATAGGCTGGGCTGCCGGTGAGCAACCTGCTCCGTCAAAGATAATGTCTCATGTCGGGGCCAGCTGTTTGTCACTGTCCTGACTTGGAAATCTGCCCGTCGTTAGTGTGTGCTTAAACTGGACCAGATACTGGGCAACACGACAGCTCAGTGACTATCACTGTTTGCTGTGCAGACACATGGATTTGGGCCGGTGTCTGTGGGAGTTTGTGCATTCTCCCCGTGCTTGCGTGGGTTTTCTCCGGGTGCTCCGGTTTCCTCCCACACCCCAAAGATGTGCTCTTAAGCTGACTGGAGGTAATAAATTGTCCCTAAATTAGTTTCCCCCAGTGTGGCTGGCCATAAAACATTAAACAAGGGTCATGGGTGGAGGTGGGGACTGGTGGTGTTAAAATGGCGGCATGGGCTCGTTGGGCCGAAGGGCCTGTTTCCCGGGCTGTTTTGTTCTTTGTTCTTTGTTGTTCTTCATTATCGCTGGGTCAAAATCCTGGAACTCCCTTCCTAACAGCACTGTGGGTGTACCTACACCACATGGACTGACTGATGTCCAATAACAATCCTGGAACTCCCTCCCTAACAGCACTGTGGGTGTACCTACACCACATGGACTGACTGATGTCCAATAACAATCCTGGAACTCCCTCCCTAACAGCACTGTGGGTGTACCTACACCACAGGGACTGACTGATGTCCAATAACAATACTGGAAACCCCTCCCTAACAGCACTGTGGGTGTACCTACACCACATGGACTGACTGATGTCCACTAACAATCCTGGAACTCCCTCCCTAACAGCACTCTGGGTGTACCTACTCCACATGGACTGACTGATGTCCACTAACAATCCTGGAACTCCCTCCCTAACAGCACTGTGGGTGTACCTACACCACAGGGACTGACTGATGTCCAATAACAACCCTGGAACTCTCTCCCTAACAGCACAGTGGGTGCACCTACACCTCACAGGACTGACTGATGTCCAATAGCAATCCTGGAACCCCCCCTCCCTAACAGCACTGTGGGTGTACCTACACCACATGGACTGACTGATGTCCAATAACAATCCTGGAATTCCCTCCCTAACAGCACTGTGGGTGTATCTACACCACATTGACTGACCAATGTCCAATAACAATCCTGGAACTCCCTCCCTAACAGCACTCTGGGTGTACCTACACCACATGGACTGACCGATATCCAATAACAATCCTGGAACTCCCTCCCTAACAGCACTGTGGGTGTACCTACACCACATGGACTGACTGATGTCCAATAACAATCCTGGAACTCCCTCCCTAACAGCACTGTGGGTGTACCTACACCACACGGACTGACTGATATCCAATAACAAGCCTGGAACTCCCTCCCTAACAGCACTGTGGGTGTACCTACACCACATGGACTGACTGATATCCAATAACAATCCTGGAACTCCCTCCTTAACAGTACAGTGGTGCAGTGGGTTGATTCCGAGGTGGAAGATACAGGTTCAAATCTCACTCCAGCCGAGTTGATCTTAGAATCCCTCCACTGCAGAAAGAGGCCATTCTGTCCATCACAATTCTACCCTGTTCCGATCACAATTCTACTCAGGCACTATTTCCGTAACCTTCACCCACCTCGCTAATGCCCCGCCATTTGGATCAATTTACCATGGCCAATCCACCTCACCAGTGCGTCTTTCAGAATGTGGGAGGAAACCAGAGCATCCGGAGGAAACCCACGCAGACACGGGGAGAACATGCAAACTATACACAGACAGTGACCCAAGCCAGGAATTGAACCTGCGTCCCTGGCACTGTGAGGCAGCAGTGCTAACCACTGTGCTACTTTTGGATTTTGTGATATATTTTAAGCAGTTTGTAACCCTATTTTAAGAGTCTCCCTCTTATTGATGCAACATTGATGCAATGTTGATCCTTGCGTAACTTGGCAATCCTAAATGCATATGGAAAGTGTATTCCTTAAGATGACATCTACAAGTCTTCTGTAATGTTTATCTCAGTGTTGTGTCTGCCTCATGCAACGTTGATCATTGTGCAACTTGGCTCGTTCAAATGCTTTAGGAGAGCATATCAATTAAGGTGAAGGAGACTTTATTTATTCGTCACAAGTAAGGCTTACATTCACACTGCAATGAAGTTACTGTGAAACTCCCCCAGTCACCACACTTCAGCGCCTGTTCGGGTCAATGCACCCCTAACCAGCACATCTTTCAGAATGTGGGAGGAAACTGGAGCATCTGGAGGAAACCCACGCAGACACAGGGAGAATGTGCAAACTCCGCACAATCAGTGACCCGAGCCGGGAATCGAACCTGGATCCCTGGCGCTGTGGGGCAGCAGTGCTAACCACCACGCCGCCCATGAAATATGCAAGCTGATGTGAACTTGGTATGACAGAATCCAGTTCAGCCTGAAATTCTGGAGCCATGCTCCAACACCACTGGAACATTGTGCTTTTCACTTGATTCTGAACTGAAGCTCTTTTTGAGACTTTGATGTTAGCATGGAAGAGTCATGCTACAAATAAAATTCCCTCTCTCCATTTCCCCTCCCCCTCCTTTCTCCTTCCCTCCTACTTCCTCCCCTCCTTTCCCCCCTCTTTCTCTTCCTTCCCCTCCACAGCCCTCCTGATATCCCTCCTTGCTGAGCAACAACAGAATTGTTGTGTTAACGTACAGATATTTTATCGTCAGAAATGTATATTTTGACAGAAACTTGAAAAGACAGGGCAGTGAAACGTGTCAGGGTATCTGCGGAAGTAAACTCATAGAATCCCTGCAGTGCAGAAGGAGGCCATTCGGCCCATTGAGTCTGTACCGACCACAATCCCACCCAGGCCCTATTTCTGTAACCCCACACATTTACTCTGCTAATTGCCGACACTCGGATCACTTTAGCATGACCTAACCTGCACATCTTTGGACACTAAGGGGCAATTTAGCATGGCCAATCCACCTAACCTGCACATCTTTGGACACTAAGGGACAATTTAGCATGGCCAATCCACCCTAACCTGCACATCTTTGGACACTAAGGGGCAATTTAGCATGGCCAATCCACCTAACCTGTACACCTTTGGACACTAAGGGGCAATTTAGCATGGCCAATCCACCCTAACCTACACATCTTTGGACACTAAGGGGCAATTTAGCATGGCCAATCCACCCTAACCTGCACATCTTTGGACACTAAGGGGTAATTTAGCATGGCCAATCCACCTAACCTGCGCATCTTTGGACACTAAGGGGTAATTTAGCATGGCCAATCCACCCTAACCTACACATCTTTGGACACTAAAGGGCAATTTAGCATGGCCAATCCACCTAACCTGTACACCTTTGGACACTAAGGGGCAATTTAGCATGGCCAATCCACCCTAACCTGCACATCTTTGGACACTAAGGGGTAATTTAGCATGGCCAATCCACCTAACCTGCGCATCTTTGGACACTAAGGGGTAATTTAGCATGGCCAATCCACCCTAACCTACACATCTTTGGACACTAAGGGGTAATTTAGCATGGCCAATCCACCTAACCTACACATCTTTGGACACTAAGGGGTAATTTAGCATGGCCAATCCACCCTAACCTGCACATCTTTGGACACTAAGGGGTAATTTAGCATGGCCAATCCACCCTAACCTGCATATCTTTGGGACACTAAGGGACAATTTAGCATGGCCAATCCACCAATCCCGCACATCCTTTGGAGTGTGGGAGGAAGCCGGAGCACCCGGAGGAAACCCACGCAGACACGGGGAGAACGTGCAGCCTCCACACAGACAGTGACCCAGACCGGAATCAAACCTGGATCCCTGGCACTGTGAGGCAGCAGTGCTAACCACTGTGCCACTGTGCCTCCCGGTTTAGTTTAGTTAAATGTTAACAGGGTGTCAAAGTTGTGTATTTATAAAATTATTTTTGTCAATAAATATTTTCCATTAAACTACAAAATTCCATTAATGCTTTATTGAATCAAAACAAACACTTAAGTATGAAATTATATAAATTCTTTCTTTAAACACGCAGAACAGTTAAAAATGAGAATTATAAATGAAGTAAGCAAGGCAGAAGAATACTGATGATAAACACAGCTAGATTTTCCATGGCCCAAGACATGAACTCTCCTTTGATCGATCTCATGCAGGTATCAAAACCATGGTTCAAGCAAATCTGACCATATGTTAAATTAAAACACACTTATAAGCATGCCACACATATTAAAAAGTTACATTATAGTACAATGCAGACTTAGGATGGCATGGTGGCACAGTGGTTCGCACTGCTGCCTCACAGTGCCAGGGACATGGGTTCAATTCCAGCCTCGAGTCACTGTCTGTGTGAAGTCTGCACTTCCTCCCCGTGTCGGCGTGGTTTCCTTCAGGTGCTCCAGTTTCCTCCTACCCACACTCCAAAAATGTGTAGATTAGGTAGATTGGCCATGCTAAATTGCCCCTTAGTGGCCAAAGATATGTAGGTTAGGTGGATTGGCCGTGCTAAATTGCCCCTTAGTGTCCAAAGATGTGTAGGTTAGGTGGATTGGCCATGCTAAATTGCCCCTTAGTGGCCAAAGATGTGTAGGTTAGGTGGATTGGCCATGCTAAATTGCCCCTTAGTGTCCAAAGATGTGCAGGTTAGGTGGATTGGCCATGCTAAATTGCCCCTTAGTGTCCAAAGATGTGTAGGTTAGGTGGCCATGGTAAATTGTCCCTTAGTGTCCAAAGATGTGTAGGTTAGGTGGCCATGCTAAATTGACCCTTAGTGGCTGGGTAAATATGTGGGGTTAAGGGGTAGGGCCTGGTTGGGATTGTTGTCGGTGCAGGTTTGATGGGCCGAATGGCCTCCTTCTGCACTGTAGGGATTCTCTGGGCATGATTTTCTGGCCACATTTGCCCCAAAATTGGAAAATGCCACCCGAGGTTAATGGACCTTTCCATAATCCGCACCTCAGCTGCTCCGATTCCCCGAGGCAGCCGGGAAAATGCACTCCTATGAATCTATGACTCTAAAAATAGTACTTTCACAACTTTGAACCAAGTGAACCATTTGTTTGTTAATACATATTAAATAACACTCATTTTCAATACATTTTAAAAATGCAGTTTGAGGGAGCCAATGACAGTAGTGTTAACTACTTAAAAGAAATGGCAAAGAAAATGAAATACAAATAAAAATACCTTTCATAAGATCAGGGGTTCCCGTTTTCAATGCAAAACTATTTGTTGGAACCTGGAACTCCAGTGGGTGTTCCCAGGCTGTTCGTGTCATAAGGGGGCCTGGTTAGCAATCTCTTGCGACGCCCTGGGGCCTGGTCAGATGGTTGCGCTGACTGCCCGAGGCTGCTGCACCCATCCAAATTTTCGGCAGAGCTACTCCAGAAATGTAAGTGTGCAAATTTTGCATTTCCACTGACAATCGGAATTTACGGGCCAATACTTTTCACTGTATCCCAATACATGTGTTACGATGCAGAGGTTAATCCCCTTTGGAAGGGGGAATGGAGGCATAGACTATTTTCTAAATGGGGAAATGCTCAGGAAATCAGAAACGCAGAGGGAACCTTCTAAGGAAGGTTGTGCTGGCCTTGGAAAGGGTCCAGAGGAGGTTCAAAGAACAAAGAACAACACAGCACAGGAAACAGGCCCTTCGGCCCTCCAAGCCCGTGCTGCCCATTTTAACACTCAGTGAGTGCCTCATTCCAATCCTTCTTCTACCTACGACTTTTGTCTACATCTCATGAATTCCACAATAAAGGGGTGCAAATTACAGAATTATATGTGCGCCAGATTAAGGGAGATCCAATTTAGGGACAATTTATTAATACCAATCAGCCTAAAAGCTGGGGTGTGGGAGGAAATCGGAGTGCCCGGAGAAAACCCACGCAAGCACGGGGAGAATGTGCAAACTCCCACAGACACCGACCCAAGCTGGAGATCCGACCCGGGTCCCTGTATCTGCACAGCAAACAGTGATAGTCACTGAGCTGTCATGTTGCCTGTCAATTGGTCCAGTTTAAGTGTATACTAACGATGTGAAGAATTAGGCATTCTTCACAAGAATGATCCCTGGAATGAAGAGCTTGTCGAATGAGGAGTATCTGAGGACTCTGGGTCTGTACTTGTTGGAGTTTAGAAGGATGAGGGGGGATCTTATTGAAACTTACAGGATACTGCGAGGCCTGGATAGAGTGGATGTGGAGAGGATGTTCCACTAGTCGGAAAAACTAGAACCAGAGGGCACAACCTCAGGCTAAAGGATGATCCTTCACAACAGAGATGGGGAGGAATTTCCCCAGCCAGAGTGGGGAATCTGTGGAACTCTTTGCCACAGAGGAGGCCAGGTCATTGAATGTCTTTAAGACAGAGGTAGATAGGTTCTTGATTAATAAGGGGATCAGGGGTTATGGGGAAAAGGCAGGAGAATGGGGATGGGAAAAATATCAGCCACGATTGAATGGGGGAGCAGACTCGATGGGCCGAGTGGCCTAATTCTGCTCCTATGTCTTGCGGTTTTATGGTCTACCCAGCCTCGTAATCTGGTAAAAGTGTTTGGGAAGGTGTTAACTGTTCTCCATTAACGTTTAGAGGGTCATTAACAGAAAGACTGACACTCACTTTAAGTAAATAATTAACAAGTTATTTATTTAACCAACTGGGAACTTTAACTAAACAAGTAGCATTTTATTAAAAGGAAGGTTCGACTGAAATGCTGTTCAAATAAATACAAGGTTCATTCAGTACCAAAATAGTAATAACAGAATTTTAGCCATACTCAAAAATATATAAAACCAGGACTGCTGGCTTTTGGAAGCTTTTGGAGGTTTTCTGGTGATTTCTCGATCTGTAAGGTCTTTCTGACTTGATATCCTGCTGTTAGATCGATGGAGAATTCTCTTCAGAGAGAGTTCTCCAGCTGGCAGGGTGGAGAACCGTTCTAAAGATGTCCTTCTGTTCTGGCTGGCTCTCAGCTGGTTGAGTTCCTCCTTTTCTAAATCAGATGACCTACCAACTGTCCTCCAACCGGATTGGTCTACTGTTGACAACAAAAGCAAATTCAAATTTGATAGGTTCCTTTCAGCTGAATCTCATCTTTAAACTGATAGGCTGTCAGAATGCAAAAACGTGCAGAGCCTGTTACCAACGCAACCCTGATCTTTCGGGCTCTGCAAGAAAACATTGCAATTGGTGCCTCTGCATCTTAAATATTCCAGCGTTGAGCACCAAACCAACTTTGCAAGGGACCACATTTCACGGACTTAACACATGTGACATTAATAAATCAAATCAAATATTCAGCTGGCCTTTCTTTACACCCTAGTGTAACACTATATTCTGCACCCTCTCCTTTCCTTCTCTCCTATGTACTCTATGAATGGTATGCTTTGGCTCTATAGTGCGCAAGAAACAATATTTTTACTGTATCCCAATACATGTGACAATAATAAAAATCAAATATTAAGTTGATCTTTCTCTACACCCTATCTGTGACTGTAACACTACATTCTGCACTCTCTCCTTTCCTTTTCCCCTCTGTACTCTATGAATGGTATGCTTTGTCTGTATAGCATGCAAGAAACAATACTTCTCACTGTATCCAATGCATGTGACAACTATAAATCAAATATTAAGCTGATCTTTCTCTACACCCTATCTGTGACTGTAACACTACATTCTGCACCCTCTCCTTTCCTTCTTCCCATATACTCTATGAACAGTATGCTTTGTCTGTATAGCGCGCAAGAAACAATACTTTTCAGTGTATCCCAATACATGTGACAATAATAAATCAAATCAAAATCACAATAATTCACCTGGTAAGTGTGAGGGAAGAGCCTGGTGCATCATATCTTGTTGAATTTATCCAGCCATTGGTTGCCCTTTGACCTATGACCTTCTGCCAAGCATCGTTGCTGTGTGAGGAAGTGAACGAGTCGATTTAGCATAAGAACATAAGAAATAGGAGCAGGAGTAGGCCATCTAGCCCTTCGAGCCTGCCCCGCCATTCAATAAGGTCATGGCTGATCTGTCGTGGCTCAGTTCCACTTTCCCGCCCTCTCCCCATAACCCTTAATCCCCTCTCTTATCAAAAACCCATCAACCCGCGTCTTAAAAATATTTAGCGAGGCAGCCTCCACCACTTCAACGGGCAGAGAATTCCAGAGATTCACCACCCTTTGAGTGAAGAAGTTCCTCCTCAACTCCGTTCTAAACCGCGCCCCCCTTTATCTTGAGGCTGTGCCCCCTAGTCCTACTGTCTTTTTTGAGCGGGAAGAGTCTCTCCACCTCTATCCTATCCATCCCATTCATCATCTTATACATCTCAATGAGATCTCCCCTCATTCTTCTAAACTCTAACGAGTACAAGCCTAGTTTATTCAGCCTCTCCTCATAGCTCAACCCCCTCAACTCTGGTATCAGCCTAGTAAACCTCCTCTGCACTCCCTCCAAGGCCAAAATATCTTTGCGCAGGTGCGGCGCCCAAAACTGCACACAGTACTCCAGCTGCGGCCTCACCAATGCCCTATACAGCCGCAGCAAGACCTCCCTACTTTTATATTCAATCCCCCTCGCTATGAAGGCCAGCATCCCATTCGCCTTCCTGACCACCTGCTGCACCTGCAAGCTGGGTTTTTGTGACTCATGCACAAGGACCCCGAGGTCCCTCTGCACCATCGCCTGCTGCAGTTTTTCACCACGTAAGTAATAGTCCTTCCTACCATTATTCCTACCAAAGTGGACCACCTCACACTTGCCAACATTAAATTCCATTTGCCATTTCCTGGCTCATTCGCCCAGCCTATCTAGATCCTTCTGCAGACTCTCCACACCCTCCGCACAATTTGCCGTTCCCCCAATCTTGGTGTCATCAGCAAATTTCGACACCCTACACTCGGTTCCCTCCTCCAGATCATCTATATAAATGGTAAAAAGCTGAGGCCCCAGCACCGACCCCTGGGGCACTCCACTAGTCACCATCCGCCAATCCGAATAGCACCCATTAACCCCCACTCTCTGCCTCCTATTTGACAACCAATCCTCTATCCACGCTAACACCCTACCCCCAACTCCATGTCCCCTGACCTTCTGCAATAACCTCTTGTGAGGTACTTTGTCAAACGCCTTCTGAAAATCCAGAAAGACCACATCCACCGGCTCTCCTCTATCCATCGCCCTAGACACATCCTCATAGAACTCCAGTAAATTTGTCAGACACGACTTCCCTTTAATGAAACCGTGTTGCGTCCGCCCTATCAAGCAATTCCCTTCAAGATGCCTCGCAATTTCCTCCTCAATGACGGATTCTAACATTTTACCTACCACAGACGTTAAACTAACCGGCCTATAATTCCCCGCCTTTTGCCTGCCACCCTTCTTAAACAACGGCGTAACATTAGCCGTTTTCCAATCTTCCGGCACTTCCCCAGAATCTAGCGACGTCTGGAAAATAACCACCAAGGCATCCACTATCACCTCCGCCATTTCTTTCAGAACCCTTGGATGCATTCCATCCGGTCCTGGGGACTTGTCCACAATCAGCCCCTCCAGTCTGTCGAGCACCGCCGCTCTAGTAACCCATTTCCAAACAGGCCAGCGTGACATCTTCCAATGTGCTTGGGCCCAACGTGTCAGCGTCCACTTTCTGTGAGTGTGCTCCCCGGCACGTAGAGAGTGCTGAGCAGGCTGGCAGTGCAAGGGTTTAACTCTTTGCTTGTTAATGCTGAGTGGAGATTGGTGCTTGGGAAGAAGCCAGAGAGTATCCACTAAGTCTAACCGTTCTTATTATCATTTTTATTCATTCATTAGTGGGACATGGGCGTCGCTGGCTGGGCCAGCATTTATTGCCCATCTCTAGTTGCTCAAGGGCAGTTGAGAGTCAACCACATTGCTGTGGCTCTAGAGTCACATGTAGGCCAGACCGGGTAAGGACAGCAGATTTCCTTCCCTAAAGGGAACCAGGTGGGTTTTTCTGACAATCGTTTCATCAGTAGATTCTTAAGGGAGAGTTGCAGATCTGTTTTTTTGGGTGAATTTTTACGCCCAATCTTGTGCACATAGTGCATGTAAAAATGGGCTAGACTGTTACTAGCTACTGGAGGCAGTGGGCAGGGCTTAGTTCGCCAGCCAGCCTGATTAGGCAGCAGAGGGAGTTATTGCGCATGTGCAGACCTCTGTGCTTGCACATGCACAATTCCAGGATCAGAGAGTGAGAAAGAGAGCTAGAGCTGTCAGGCCTCTGCTGCTGCAGCCAGCCTCAACCCAGCGTCCCCTTCCTGACAGTCACAGGGGCCCACGGCCAAGCGCGAGCCCCACACTGCCCATCGTTGGGCAGAGCAAGCTGGTTAAATCGCGGTCATAGTGCCTCAAATCCTAAACTCAATGTTCGTTATTCTGAGCCAACAATTTTGATGTCGCAACTCTCTACCCGAATAGAGCCTCAGAGAATTTTATATGTTTCGATGCAATCATTTCTAACACTTTTAAATTCCAGGCAGTGTTGACCTGCTCCACTCAGTCTCTCCTCTCATTCTAGTGAACCTTCACTGCCCTCTCTCAAAGGCATGGAGAATGCACAAAGGGCAGGCTGGCAGTATGATACTGTTAGGTAGTTTACCGTGCTTGATGCTTTGGAGTATGCTGCCTTCAGACACACTTGAGCCAGGTTCTGTAGATGCTCCATGCAGCATTGGACTGGACCTAATGCATCACTTCATTCAGCACCATCTCCCTGTCACCAGCATCAGAAAGGGCAGATCCTGGGCACAATGCCACTTTGCCAGGAGCGAGGCACTTTGTTTCCTAACTCCTGTGGGCACAAGAGATCCACATGTTCAAACTATCTGCACTTGGCATTTTCACTCACCTCTTTCGGGCCCAGTTGTCAAACTCTGTGGAGATCCATCACTTCCTCACAGCGCACTGACCAGAAACTCAGCAAAACAAGGGTGGGCTCTTTAGCCCCTCAGTGTCCAAAGATGTGCAGGTTAGGGTGGATTGGCCGTGCTAAATTGCCTCTTAGTGTCCAAAGATGTGTAGGTTAGGTGGATTGGCCATGGTAAATTGCCCCTTAGTGTCCAAAGATGTGTAGGTTAGGTGGGTTGGCCATGCTAAATTGTCCATTAGTGTCCAAAGATGTGTCGGTTAGGGTGGATTGGCCATGCTAAATTACCCCTTAGTGTCCAAAGATGTGTAGGTTAGGTGGATTGGCCATGCTAAATTGCCCCTTAGTGTCCAAAGATGTGCAGGTTGGGTGGATTGGCCAACTATAGAAGCTTGACACTGCACTGGGACCACCTAGACCAGGGCTGGTGCTCCCCCCCTCTATGGGCTTACCACCACCAGTGTGCAAAATTATCCCCATTTCATGTGACATTGAGTTCTAGAGATCTTTGAGGGGTCAGCCAGCAACAACTCTGAGTGGGGAGTGGGTTCAGGCCCCATGCCGGAGAACCACAGAATCCCTACAGAGAAGAAAGAGGCCATCTGGCCTATCGAGTCTGCACTGGCTCTCAGACAGAGCATCTTACCCAGGCCCTAACCCTACATATTTATCCCACTAATCTTTCTAACCGTGGGAATCTATGCTAATTCTACAGTAAGTTTTTGAAAGGGGAGGGAAATCTACACTGGCACAAGGTAACACCCTTCCAAAAAAAAGGTTCAGAGTGCCCGAGAATGCTTAGCCTGGAACTAGTCTCTCTCAGTAACTCCCAGTCCTGCCCAACTCATCGAATCGCTTGTCTGATTTAGTCGCTGACATATTTGAGAAGTCTGGATTGCTGTCTGCGACCATCTGTATGTTCTGTGCTCTCCCTTGCTCATGCTGAAACAGCACATTCAATTTCGAAGGCACTCTCTCCACAGATCTGAAAGCTGCTGTCAAACTATTTTCCCTGAATGCTTCTGAAGTAAGCGCGTGCCGAAAGGAGTTGAGCTGTTTTGAAATGTTAGGGAAATTTAAGACGACAAATACTTAGTCTTCCCAGTCCAAACACCTCCAAGTGCCTCACATGCGGTCTATTATTTTACATCGTGAGTTTTGTGTCAACAAATAAAACATTTGTAAGCGTATGAGTTTGTATTATTTATCTCGCGCATCGCTGCAAAGCTGACAGATATTCCAAAAAAGCGCCAGTCTCTCCTTTACCATCTCTGCTCAGAGGCTGGAGCAAGCTTTCATGTTAACTGCTCAAATATACAACCATGGCAACTGCACCTCAAAACCGAAACACGCAATTTGCTGTGTGCAAACGCACAGGGATGAGGCACGGTGAGTGATGTCAAGTTAATCGGGAGAAACGAACAGAACTGGGCAGCCGAGTTCCAATTCATATTCATCAGTGTCTGAATTGTGAACAGGGCTTGGAACAAATCACCAGCATCGTTCTCACTGCACTGCTTACTTTACACTGCTTCTCAGCAAGGGGACTGAATATTATCCGGTTACATCTCAGAGCTCAGTGACCCCCCAGTGACCTCAGAGCTCAGTGACCCCCCAGTGACCTCAGAGCTCAGTGACCCTTAGTAACCCTGAGAGCTCAGTGACTCTTCAGTGACCTCAGAGCTCAGTGACCCCCCAGTGACCTCAGAGCTCAGTGACCCTTAGTAACCCTGAGAGCTCAGTGACTCTTCAGTGACCTCAGAGCTCAGTGACCCCCCGGTGACCTCAGAGCTCAGTGACCCCTCAGAGCTCAGTGACCCCTCAGTGACCCTCAGAGCCTGGTGACCCTCAGTATCCCCTCAGAGCTTAGTGACCCTCAGTGACCCCTCAGAGCTCAGTGACCCCTCAGTGACCCTCTGAGCTCTGAGGGGTTACTGAGGATCACGGAGCTCTGTGACCCCTCAGAGCTCAGTGACCCTCAGAGCTCAGTGACTTTTCAGTGACCCTCAAAGCTCAGTGACCCTCAGTGCCCCCTCAGAGCTTGGCAGTTAACTGTCGCCTGGTGAATTCTCCCTGGCAACCCCTGTGCCAATCAGGGTGCTCTTGTTGACCAATCAGCACCCTCTCTGCCTCTCTCTTCTCCTTTAAGCCACTTCTTCAAGCTGACCCATCTGTCCGAGCCTTTGTTGACATCATACAGTCATAGCCAGAGAGTCATAGAGGTTTACAGCATGGAAACAGGCCCTTCAGCCCAACTTGTCCATGCCGCCCCTTTTTCTTAAACACTAAGCTAGTCCCAATTGCCCATGTTTGGCCCATATCCCTCTATACCCATATTACCCATGTAACAGTCTAAACGTTTTGTAAAAGACAAAATTGTACCCGTCTCTATACTACTGCCTCTGGCAGCTCATTCCAGACACTCACCGCCCTCTGTGTGAAAAAGTTGCTCCTCTGGACACTTTTGTACCTCTCCCCTCTCACCTTAAGCCTATGCCCTCTAGTTTTAGACTCCCCTACCTTTGGGAAAAGATATTGACTATCTAGCTGATCTGTGCCCCTCATTATTTTATAGACCTCTATAAGATCACCCCTCAGCCTCCTACGCTCAGAGAAAAAGGTTCCAGTCTATCCAGCCTCTCCTTATAACTCAAACCATCAAGTCCTGTAGCATCCGAATAAATCTTTTCTGCACTCTTTCTAGTTTAATAATATCCTTTCTTTAACCAGAACTTACACAGTATTCCAAGTGTGGCCTTACCAATGTCTTGTACAACTTCAACAAGACGTCCCAACTCCTGTATTCAATGTTCTGACCGATGAAACCAAGCATGCCGACTGCCTTCTTCACCACTCTGTCCACCTGTGGCTCCACTTTCAAGGAGCTTTGAACCTGTACCCTGAGATCTCTTTGTTCTGTAACTCTCCCCAACGCCCTACCATTAACTGAGTAAGTCCTGCCCTGGTTCAATTGACCAAAATGCATCACCTCGCATTTATCTAAATTAAACTCCATCTGCCATTCCTAATTGATCAAGATCCCGTTGCAATCCAAGATTACTTTTTTCACTGTCCACTATGCCACCAATCTCGGTGCCATCTGCAAACTTACTAACCATGCCCCTTATATTCTCATCCAAATCATTAATATAAATGACAAATAACAGTGGACCCAGCACTGATCCCTGAGGCACACCGCTGGTCACAGGCCTCCAGTTTGAAAAACATCCCTCTACAACCACCCTCTGTCTTCTGTCATCAAGCCAATTTTGTATCCAATTGGCTACCTCACCCTGGATCCTGTGAGATTTAACCTTATGCAACAACCTACCATGTGGTACCTTGTCAAAGGCCTTGCTAAAGTCCATGCAAGCAACATCAACTGCACTGCCCTCATTTACCTTCTTGGTTACCCCTTCAAAAAACTCAATCAAATTTGTGAGACATGATTTTCCACTCACAAAGCCATGCTGACTGTCCCTAATCAGTCCTTGTGTCTCTAAATGCCTGTGGATCCTGTCTCTCAAAATACCTTCCAACAATTTACCCACCACAGATGTGAGGCTCACTGGCCTGTAGTTCCCAGGCTTTTCCCTGCAGCCCTTTTTAAACAAAGGCACAACATTTGCCACCCTCCAATCTTCAGGCCCCTCACCCGTGACTACCGATGATTCAAACATCTCTGCTAGGGAACCCACAATTTTGTCCCTAACCTTCCACAGTGTCCTGGGATACACTTCATCAGGTCCCAGGGATTTATCTACCTTGATGTGCTTTGAGACTTCCAGCACCTCCTTCTCTGTAATATGTATGCTCCTCAAGACATATTTCCCAAAGTTCCCTAAAATCCATGCATGTCTCAACAGTAAATACTAATGAGAAATATTCATTTAGGATCTCATCCATCTCTTGTGGATCCACACAAAGTTGACCTTGTTAATCCTTAAGAGACCCTACTCTCTTCCTAGTTACTCTTTTGCCCTTTACGTATTTGTAGAAGCTCTTTGGATTCTCCTTTGCCTTATCTGCCTAAACAATCTTGCGTCCCCTCCTTCTCTGTAATATGTACACTCATGTATCATCTTCTGTGGCTTGGAGGCAAAAATATTTCTTGATAATGCTCTTTGGGTTGACTGCGGCATTTTATTTCATTGAAGGCGTTATATAAATGCAAGTTGTTGATGGTTCAGCTTTTGCGCTGATGGCCTTGCTCCTGTATGTAACGAGTAATAGCTTGGCGTTAAAATGATAGATGTCCCTGCTTTGGACATCTTGTTGAGACACCCCGTCATTTCCCATTCAATGGAATCAGGAGCGGTGGGCACAAACTGGTGAGCTCGGTGCCCAATGTTCAGCGCGATGGCTTGGAGATGCATGCACCCACCAGGCAGGGCACCCTGCCAGGACTGCGGTTTGGTAAAGCCAGCCCAGTTTTTCAGGCTGATGGGTTGCTGTTTCATCCTCACACGACACAGAGTCGACTCAGGCAAGCGCTCGGAGCTGCGAACGGGATTGGGCTGACTCCATAAATTTTATTCGATTGACATAGACGAGTTGGAAATCATCAAAGGCAAAAAACAGCCCCTGCGGCCTCTCTTTACTCTGCCATCTGTTCATGATGTGCACTGGTGTGTTGCAAAGATGTCTTTAAGTTCAGACCCTCTGCACGGCCATCAGCTGACATCGCAATTCCCCAGACAAGCATTAAAATCAGAGCCAAGTAATCTGCCTCAGGCTTTTCTATTTGCGATTCAGTCTTTGACGCATTCATCAGAGTCTTCATGGCATAGAGAAAGGCCATTCAGCCCACAGAGACCATGCTATCTCTCTGGAGACACTCCAGTCTGTGCAGAGTCCGCACGTTCTCCCCGTGTCTGCGTGGGTTTCCTCCGGGTGCTCCGGTTTCCTCCCACAGTCTAAAGACGTGCTGGTTAGGGAGTATTGGCCGTGCTAAATTCTCCCTCAGTGTACCCGAACAGGAGTGTGGGCGACTAGGGGATTTTCACATTGCATTGTTAATGGAAGCCGACTTGTGACACAAATAAATAAACTTAAAAAACATTAAACGAACAGGAGTGTGGCGACTAAGGGATTTTCACAGTAACTTCATTGCAGTGTTAATGTAAGCCTACTTGTGAACAAATAAATAAACTTAAAAAACTTCAAACTCTGATGCCTTCAAATGATGTGATGAGTGTTAATTGCCTGCGTGCGTGTCTTTATGGAGTCCACGGACAATTCACTTAACTACGTTGTCCCTTTAAATTTTCTTGCGCAGCTCTGCACATGCGCTCATTTAAAGGGGCCCTCTGGTGCACAGCATGTGTGGGCTGCAGAGGTGGGCAGCTAAAATGGAGCATCACAACCGGTCACCTCCGGCACTCAAAATGCACCAATAACTGTGGAGTCTCATTCCCTCAGGTATGAATTGGAGATTTTCAATTCTGTTTTCTTTCTCTTTTAATCCCACATGTGACTAGCTGTTGAATTCACCACTCGAATTTACACATGCTCCTTACACGGTAACTTCTCAACCCTTTAATCTGATGTCCTGGGGAATCACACAGTGTGACTCGGGTGCGTTAGGGGAGGCATGGTGGCACTGTGGTTAGCACTGCTGCCCCACAGCTCCAGGGATCTGGGTTCAATTCCCGGCTTGGGTCACTGTCTGCGTAGAGTTTGCACATTCTCCCCATGTCTGCGTGGGTTTCCTCCAGGGCTCCGGTTTCCTCCCACGGTCTGAAAGACGTGCTGGTTAGGGTGCACTGGCCACGCTAAATTCTCCCTCAGTGTACTCGAACAGGAGTGTGACGACTTGGGGATTTTCACAGTAACTTCATTGCAATGTTAATGTAAGCCTATTTGTGACACTAATAAATCAACTTAAAACTTAGTCACTCCCATTTCTCTGCTCTATTCCATGCTAAATTGCCCCTTAGTGTCCACAAATGTGTGAGTCAGGTGGATTGGCCATGCTAAATTGTCCCTTAGTGTCCAAAGATGTGCAGGTTAGGTGGATTGGCCATGCTAAATTGTCCCTTAGTGTCCAAAGATGTGTAGGTTAGGGTGGATTGGCCATGCTAAATTGTCCCTTAGTATCAGGAGGATTAGCAGGGTAAATTCATGGGGTTATGGGGATAGGGCCTGGGTGGGATTGTGGTTGGTGCAGACCCGATGGACCGAATGGCCTCTTTCTGCACTGGAGGGATTCAATGATTGTACAAAATGAGCCTTACAGAGCAGGAGGGTGGCAGGGTGTGTGCTGGGGTAATCTTCCGCATCAGGCCTTCAGGCTGTTGCAATTGGGCGTCCTGAGGAGGTGGCAACTCATCCAACTGGCCCTGCGAGGAGCAGGAGTTTGGCGTCAAAGGGATTGGGTGGTGGGAGCCAGTGGGACTAACCCGGAGGGGAGATAGGTGGCGCAGGGGAAATGCTCTGGAGACCGGGTAAGGCCACAGCGAATCCCAGAGTTATCTTTGGGAAGCAAGCAGGGGGAGAAATGGCCGGACAGGGTTGAGGAAACTGGGACTTGGCTGATAATGCAAATCTATAAGTCATTCTCGCTAACAAAAAGCAAATGATGCACAGCTGCTTGGCACAGATCGCATGTCAAGCCTGCAAGTGATGGACAGGGAAACCGCAAAGCGCTTGTCTGCAGGATGAGGTGACAGATCATAGGCCCCAGAAACAACAAACCCACTGACAAATTCCCAAACTGCTCCAGACTGAAGAAAACATTGAGCAAATATACAAAAAAAACGTATACTGAGTTCCAGGATTGTTATTGGACATCAGTCAGTCCGTGTGGTGTAGGTACACCCACAGTGCTGTTAGGGAGGGAGTTCCAGGATTGTTATTGGCCATCAGTCAGTCCATGTGGTGTAGGTACACCCACAGTGCTGTTAGGGAGGGAGTTCCAGGATTGTTATTGGATATCAGTCAGTCCATGTGGTGTAGGTACACCCACAGTGCTGTTAGGGAGGGAGTTCCATGATTTTGACCCGGTGACAGTGAAGGAACGGCTGATATATTTCCAAGTCAGGATGGTGAGTGGCTTGGGGGGTGGTGGTGTTCCCAGGTATCTGCTGCCCTTGTCCTTCTAGATGGTAGGTTTGGAAGGTGCTGTTGAAGGCGCCATATTAAGTTCCTAATAGAATCATAGAATCCCTACACTGCAGAAGAAGGCCATTTGGCCCATCGAATCTGCATCGACTCCCCAAATGAGCATCTTACCCAGGTCCACCACCACTCTATCCTCGTACCCCTGTGCATTTCCCATGGCCAATCCACCCTAACCTACACATCTTTGGGACACTAAGGGACAATTTAGCATGGCCAATCCACCTAACCTACACATCTTTGGGACACTAAGGGACAATTTAGCATGGCCAATCCACCTAACCTACACATCTTTGGACACTAAGGGACAATTTAGCATGGCCAATCCACCCTAACCTGCACATCTTTGGACACTAAGGGACAATTTAGCATGGCCAATCCACCCTAACCTGCACATCTTTGGACACTAAGGGACAATTTAGCATGGCCAATCCACCTAACCTACACATCTTTGGACACTAAGGGACAATTTAGCATGGCCAATCCACCCTAACCTGCACATCTTTGGACACTAAGGGGCAATTTAGCATGGCCAATCCACCTTAACCTGCACATCTTTGGGACACTAAGG